>NC_045447.1:91241902-91275452 GCF_002776525.5 Piliocolobus tephrosceles | reverse complement strand
CATCACACACTGGGGCCTATCATGGGGAGGGGGGAGGAGGGAGGGATTGCACTGGGGAGTTATACCTGATATAAATGATGAATTGATGGGTGCTGACGAGTTGATGGGTGCAGCACACCAACATGGCACATGTATACATATGTAACAAACCTGCACGTTATGCACATGTACCCTAGAACTTAAAGTAAAATAAAAATAAAAAAAATAAAAAAAATAAAAAATAAATAAAATAAAATTGCTTAATAAAAAGAATAAAAGAAAGGAAAACGAGAGGCCAGTTTTTTGTCATAAATAGTGGTCCAAGTATCCTAAGCAAAATTCTGCAACTAACTTAAATGTGGTTACTAGGTATCAACTTTCTGAGTGTAAAAAATGATTATGGTTTTATCTGCCTTTAAACATAAAAGTACTAAATTAGTTTCTGTTAACTAAAACCAGTCTAGAAATATCATAAATTTAAAATAAACTTTACTAAAAATATTCTACCATAAATAAAAGTTTAATATAGGATACAGTATTTAATTCATCAACATTAATACTGGCATTTACCTGTTGCTGTCTTATTGCGAAATTCTTCTAGTTTTGTCAAAGTTGCTGAAGTGAGCTGTGCTAGATGTACCTCTTTTGGAGGTCTGAAGAATTCCACTATACTATTCACTGTCCTCTGTTAAAATAAACATCATTATCACAAACTCAAAGGAAACTAAATTATATTAAAACTTAATAATTTAAAAAAACACTTACTGCATCATATATGATTTCTAAAGGTTCAGCTTCTATGATACACCTCTGAGCAACAGTTTCATCTAATGGATTTATCTCAAATGTAATTTGGAAGAGTGACATTGCATCATCCAATGAAGACAGGAGGCGGGGTTTTTCTGAATTTTCTGGTAAGCCAGTAATATGAAATGAATCTATTTTAGTTTCAAATCTGCATTTAAAAAAAAAGAACAAACGTTAGTAATCAGTAAAACTGTAAAGGATTTTTACAATTGAAAATGATTTCAAATATTAATGAAGACAACCTCACTTTGCATTTCTGACTCCAGTCCATTCCCATCAAAGATATACAATGGTTCCTCTAAATTGACATAGATTAATTCACAAAGAATCCTATTTGTGTTGATTTTTATGTAAAAAACTTATAATAAGCTAAAATTAAAATGACAGTAAATCTACAATGCTTAATGTAAAACTGAAAAGTTTTGCACATATAACACAACTCCACACACATGTTTTATTCTAAAAATAAAAATAAACATTTAAAGGCCAGACATGTGGCTCACAGCCGTAATCCCAGCGTTTTGAGAGGTTGAAACAGGCAGATAACTTGAGGTCAAGAGTTCGAGACCAAACTGGCCAACGTGGTGAAACCCCGTCTCTACTAAAAATACAAAAGTTAGCCAGGCGTGGGGGCGTTCGCCTGTAGTCCCAGCTACTCAGGAGGCTGAGGCAGGAAAATCGCTTGAACCAGGGAGGTGGAGGTTACAGTGAGCCGAGGTCATGCCACTACCCTCCAGCCTGGGCAACAGAGTAAGACTCTGTCTCAAAAAAATAAAACAATAAAACAAACATTTAAAAACCAAGGATGAGGCAGGACTTCGAGAATGACTATGTGAGGAGCTCAGCAACTCTTCTCCCCAGCAAACCAAACAGGGAAAGAACAAGTGAAAATTATAAAATCTCTGGAAATCGATCTAAGGGCATACAGCAAACAGAAAAACTTTAATTCAAGAAAATCTCGGCTGGGCACGGTGGCTCACGCCTGTAATCTCAGCACTTTGGGAGGCCGAGGCAAGGGGATCACGAGGTCAAGAGATCGAGACCATCCTGGCCAACATGGTGTAACTCCGTCTCTACTAAAAATACAAAAATTAGCTGGGAGTGGTGGTGCATGCCTGTAATCCCCGCTACTCGGGAACCTGAGGCAGGAGAATCTCTTGAACTCAGGAGGCGGAGTGAGCCGAGACTATGCCACTGCACTCCAGCCTGGTGACAGAGTACACTCCATCTCAAAACAAACAAACAAACAAAAATCTGCTGAAACTTGATAAGAACAGGGAAAGCCTGTGGCATCTGAGCTATGATCATCTTCCACCTCTAACCCCCACACCACGTTACAGAAAATCTACATTAATATGGGTGCAGCTAAGAAGATATCGTTACATGGCATTCTCCTCTTTATGTCTGTCTTCAAATTGTCTTCTCTAGTATGTCTTATTTTCTGAGTCTGTGTCCAAATTTCTCTTTCCTTTGAAGAGCACACATCACTTAGTTAGAGCCAACACTAATACAGCATGAACTAATTTTAACTTGATTACATCTGCAAAGACTATTTCCAAATAAGGCTGTATTTGCAGGTACAGGGAATTAGAAACTGACATAATGTTTTGGATGACACAATTCTACCCACTACAGTAGGCAGACAAATGGAAAACTACATCTTCAACAATCAACAACAAACCAAGGAGGGGGGAAATCTAATTTCCACAGTTACCACATTATACCACTCAAAACATCAAGTTTTAAACAGAAAATGTACAAAGCATACGCAGAAAAGAGAAGACTAGACATTATGTTCACTAAGCCAACATGTTAAATAAGCTGTCTTACATTCAAAAACTAAAGAAAACCAGGAAAACAACATTTGAGCACAGAATATAAATCAACAGAAATTGTTACAAAGAACCAAATAGAAATTTTGAAGGTGGAAAGTACAACAGTCAATATGAAAAATTCACTACAGATGTTCCTTGATTTATAATGGGGTAATGTTCCAATATAATCATTGTAAGTTGAATATGTCATAAGTTTAAAATGCATTTGACACACCTAGCCTACCAAGCATCATAGCCTAGCCTACCCTACCTTAAATGTACTCAGAAAAGTTATATTAGCCTACAGTTGGGAAAAATCATCTAACACAGGCCTATTTTACAATAAAATGTTAAATAGCTTATGTAATTTATTCAGTACTGTATTGAAAAGTGAAAAACAAAGGTTGTATGGATACTCAAAGTAAGATGTCTACTAAATATGGATCACTTCTACACCATTCTAAAATAAAAAAATCGTAAGCTAAACAATCATGATTCGGGAATTATCTGCAGAGAGATTTAATAGAGGATGTAAGCAACCCAAAGAAAGAACCATCAAACTTGAATACAGGACAACTGAAATGATTGAGTCTGACGAGCATAAAGAATAATGAAGAACAATGAACAGTGCCTAAACTGGGAGACCATCAAGTGGAACAACATATACACTACGGGACTCTCCGAAGGACATGAGAAAAAGAAAAGACATTAAAAATACTGCGAGAAGTAATGGCCAGAAACTTCTCAAATTTGATAAAGAACACAAATTTATAAATCCAAGAAGCTCAAAGACCTCCAATTAGGATGAACTCAGAGACTCACACAGAGACATATTATAACCCAACTGTCAAAAGCCAAAAAAGGAAAACCTTGAAAGCAGTAAGAAAGAAGCAACTCATCACATATATCAGATACTTAATAGATTAACAGCTAATTTCTCCTCAGAAACTATGCAGTCCAAAAGGCAGCAAGATCATGTACTTAAAGTGCTAAATGAAAAAAAAATGTCAACCAAGAAATCTATATATCACAAAACTATCTTTCTAAAATGAAGGAAAAATGAACACATTTCCAGATGAACAAAAACTGAGTCTGTCATTAGTTGACCTGCCCTACGAGAAAGGCTAAAGGGAGTCCTAAAGCTGCAATGAGAGAATATTCGATAGTAATTTGATGCCATACAAATAAATAAAAAACTCTTGTAATGGTAACTACATAAGCCAAAAAAAAGCCAGTAATTGCATTTTTGGTTTTTAACTCTTCTTTTTAATTCCTCTATGATTTAAAGACAAACACATAAAAATAAATATAAACCTAGGCTAATGAATACACATATGTAAAACAGTAATTTGTGAAAATGGTAACATAAAGATGAAGGATGGAGCTGCATAAGAGTAGAGTTTTTATACACTATTTAAGTTAAGTTAGTGTCAATTCAAATTTGACTGTCTTAAATTCGGAAAGTTAATTGTAATCCCTACAGTAGCCCTGAACAAAATGACTAAAATATGTTTGGAAAAAGAAATGAGGAAGAAATAGAAATATATACTCAAAAAAATTAACAAACACTAAGAAGACAGTATTGAGGAACTGAAGGGACAGAAGGTATAAGACATACAATAAACAAATAGCAAAATAGCAGAACTTCTTGCCTACCAGTAAACACGTTAAATGTAAATGAAATTAAACTAATCAAAGGAAAGACAGAGACTGGCAGAATGGATGAAAAAAACATGATACAACAATACAGATGCTCCTCAACTTATGACTAATTATTTCCCAATAAACTCATCAAAATATTCCAAGTCAAAAATGTATTTAATATACCTAGCCTAAGTCAGGGACCATAGGCATACTGCTTAAAAGAGACACATTTTACATCCAAAGACACATACGGGTTGAAAGTGAAAGGATGAAAAAAGATATTGCATGTAACTCGTAACCAAAAGAGAGCTGGGTGGTTACACTAATATATAAAATAATCTTTAGCCAGGTATGGTGGCTCACACCTTTAATCCTAGCTACTAAAGAGGCTGTGGTGGGAAGATCACTTGAGCCCGGGAATTCAAGGCTGCAGTAAGGCTATGATTACACCATTGCACTCAAGCCTGGGTGGCAAAGCAAGACCCTGTATCTAAATTAATTAATTAACTTAAATATCTTTCAATAGAAAACTGTGACAAGAAAAAAAAGGTCATTATATTTTGATTAAGAGGCTCAATTCATCAAAGTCCCCAAAATATATGAATCACATCTTGACAGAATTAAAGGGAGAAATAGTTCACAATAACACTTAGAAATTTCAAGCTCCCACTTCCATTAAATGAGGAACATTTAGGCAGAGGAACAATCAAGTAATAGAGAACCCGAACAACATTGTAAGCCAACCACATGTAACAGACAAATATGGACTACTCTACCCAACAACAGCAAGATACATTCTTCTCAAGTGCAAGCACATGGAACATTCTCCAGGACAGACCAAACATTAGGTCACAAAACAAATCACAGTAAGTTTAATAAGAAAATACACCAAGCATCTTCTCCAACCATAATGGAATCAAATTAGAACTCAACAGAGAAAAACTGAAACATTCACAATTATGTGGAAATTAAACACTCTTAAAGAAGGAACAGGTTAAAAAAAAAAAAAAAAACCACAAGAGAAATCAGAAAATATGCTGAAATGGATGCAAATCAAACACAATATTACAAAACATACAAGATGTATCCAAAGCAGTTTTCATAAGGAAATTTTTGTCTGCAAATGCCTACATTAAAAAAGAAAGACTATCAAACCAATAACCTCACTTTACACTTTGAAGAACTACAAACAGCAGGGGGATGTGCCCAAGATGGCCGAATAGGAACAACTCCAGTCTCCAGCTCCCAGTGTGAGCAACACAGAAGACGGGTGATTTTTGCATTTTCAACTGAGGTACCGGGTTCATCTCACTGCAGCGTGTCGTGTCAGACAGTTGGCGCTGGTCCAAGGGTGCAGCCCAACCAGTGAGAGCTGAAGCGGGGGAGGCACCGCCTCACCTGGGAAGCGCAAGGGGGAAGGGAACTGGGAATCCCTTTTCCTAGCCAAAGGAAACTGAGAGACACAACACCTGGAAAATCCCACCCTAATACCACGCTTTACCAAGGGTCTTAGCAAACGGCACACCAGGAGATTATATCCCACACCTGGCCCAGAGGGTCCCACGCCCACGGAGCCAACCTCATTGCCAGAACAGCAGTCTGAGATCTAACTGCAAGGTGGCAGCGAGGCTGGGGGAGGGGCGCCCACCATTGCTGAGGCTTAAGTAGGTAAACAAAGCCCCCTGGGAAGCTCGAATTGGGAGCTCCTTGAGACCATACCTCAAGGAGGCTGGCCTGCCTCTATAGACTCCTCCTCTGGGTACAGGTCATAGCTAAACAAAAAACAGTAGAAACCTCCGCAGAGGTAAATGCCCCTGTCTGACAGCTTTGAAGACAGCAGTGGATCTCCTAGCATGGAGGTTGAGATACGAGAACGGACAGACTGATCTAACACGGAGGTTGAGATACGAGAATGGACAGACTGCCTACTCAAGTGGGTCCCTGACCCCTGAGTAGCCTAACTGGGAGACATCCCCCACTAGGTGCAGACCGACACCTCACACCTCATACGGGGGGTACACCCCTGAGATGAAGCTTCCAGAGCAAGAATCAGACAGCAACACTCGCTGTTCAGCAATATTCTATCTTCTGCAGCCTCTGCTGCTGATACCCAGGCAAACAGGGCCTGGAGTGGACCTCAAGCAAACTCCAACAGACCTGCAGCTGAGAGTCCTGATTGTTAAAAAGAAAACTAACAAACAGAAAGGACACCCACACCAAAACCCCATCAGTACGTCAACATCATCAAAGACCAAAGGCAGATAAAACCACAAAGATGGGGAAAAAGCAGTGCAGAAAAGCTGGAAATTCAAAAAATCAGAGCGCATCTCCCCCTCCAAAGGAACGCAGCTCATCGCCAGCAACAGAACAAAGCTGGACGGGGAATGACTTTGACAGGCTGAGAGAAAAACGCTTCAGTCGATCAAACTTTTCAGAGCTAAAGAGACAAAGAAGGCCATTACATAATGGTAAAGGGATCAATTCATCAGGAAGAGCTAACTATCCTAAATATATATGCACCCAATACAGGAGCACCCGGATTCATAAAGCAAGTCCTTAGAGACTTACAAAGAGACTTAGACTCCCCTAGAATAATAATGGGAGACTTTAACACCCCATTGTCAACATTAGACAGACCAATGAGACAGAAAGTCAACAAGGATATCCAGGAATTGAACTCATCTCTGCACCAAGCGGACCTAATAGACATCTACAGAACTCTCCACCCCAAATCAACAGAATATACATTCTTCTCAGCACCACATCGAACTTATCCCAGTTACTGAGGAGTAAAGTACTCCTCAGCAAATGTACAAGAACAGAAATTATAACAAACTGTCTCTCAGACCACAGTGCAATCAAACTAGAACTCGGGACTAAGAAACTCAATCAAAACCACTCAACTACATGGAAACTGAACAACCTGCTCCTGAATAACTACTGGGTATATAATGAAATGAAGGCAGAAATAAAGATGTTCTTTGAAACCAATGGGAACAAAGATACAACATACCAGAATCTCTGGGACACATTGAAAGCAGTGTATAGAGGGAAATTTATAGCACTAAATGCCCACAAGAGAAAGCTGGAAAGATCTAAAATTGACACCCTAACATCGCAATTAAAAGAACTAAAGAAGCAAGAGTAAACACATTCAAAAGCTAGCAGAAGGCAAGAAATAACTAAGATCACAGCAGAACTGAAGGAGATACAGACACAAAAAACGCTCCAAAAAAAAATCAATGAATCCAGGAGCCGGTTTTTTTAAAAGATCAACAAAATTGATAGACCACTAGCAAGACTAATAAAGAAGAAAAGAGAGAAGAAGCAAACAGACACAATAAAAATGATAAAGGGGATATCACCACCAACCCCACAGAAATACAAACTTATGAGAATACTATAAACATCTCTACGCAAATAAACTAGAAAACCTAGAAGAAATGGATAATTTCCTGGACACTTACACTCTCCCAAGACTAAACCAGGAAGAAGCTGAATCCCTGAATAGACCAATAGCAGCCTCTGAAATTGAGGCAACAATTAATAGCCTACCAACCAAAAAAACTCCAGGACCAGACAGATTCACAGCCAAATTCTACCAGAGGTACAAGGAGGAGTTGGTACCATTCCTTCTGAAACTGTTCCAATCAATAGAAAAAGAGGGAATCCTCCCTAACTCATTTTATGAGGCCAACATCATCCTGATACCAAAGCCTGGCAGAGATACAACAAAAAAAGAGAATTTTAGACCAATATCTCTGATGAACATCGATGCAAAAATCCTCAATAAAATACTGGTAAACCGAATCCAGCAGCACATCAAAAAGCTTATCCACCATGATCAAGTGGGCTTCATTCCTGGGATGCAAGGCTGGTTCAACATACGCAAATCAATAAATGTAATCCAGCATATAAACAGAACCAAAGACAAGAACCACATGATTATGTCAATAGATGCAGAAAAGGCCTTTGACAAAATTCAATAGCCCTTCATGCTAAAAACTCTCAATAAATTCGGTATTGATGGAACGTATCTCAAAATAATAAGAGCTATTTATGACAAACCCACAGCCGATATCATACTGAATGGGCAAAAACTGGAAGCATTCCCTTTGAAAACTGGCACAAGACAGGGATGCCCTCTCTCACCACTACTATTCAACATAGTGTTGGAAGTTCTGGCTAGGGCAATCAGGCAAGAGAAAGAAATCAAGGGTATCCAGTTAGGAAAAGAAGAAGTCAAATTGTCCCTGTTTGCAGATGACATGATTATATATTTAGAAAACCCCAGTGTCTCAGCCCAAAATCTTCTTAAGCTGATTAGCAACTTCAGCAAAGTCTCACGATACAAAATCAATGTGCAAAAATCACAAGCATTCTTATATACCAGTAATAGACAAACAGAGAGCCAAATCATGAATGAACTCCCATTCACAATGGCTTCAAAGAGAATAAAATACCTAGGAATCCAACTTACAAGGGATGTAAAGGACCTCTTCAAGGACAACTACAAACCACTGCTCAGTGAAATAAAAGAGGACACAAACAAATGGAAGAACATACCATGCTCATGGATAGGAAGAATCAATATCGTGAAAATGGCCATACTGCCCAAAGTAATTTATAGATTCAATGCCATCCTCATCAAGCTACCAATGACTTTCTTCACAGAATTGGAAAAAAACTGCTTTAAAGTTCATATGGAACCAAAAAAGAGCCTGCATTGCCAAGACAATCCCTAGGCCAAAAGAGCAAAGCTGGAGGCATCACACTACCTGACTTCAAACTATACTACAAGGCTACAGTAACCAAAACAGCATGGTACTGGTACCAAAACGGAGATATAGACCAATGGAATAGAACACAGCCCTCAGAAATAATACCACACATCTACAGCCATCTGATCTTTGACAAACCTGACAAAAACAAGAAATGGGGAAAGGATTCCATATTTAATAAATGGTGCTGGGAAAATTGGCTAGCCATAGGTAGAAAGCTGAAACTGGATCCTTTCCTTACTCCTTACACAAAAATTAACTCAAGATGGATTAGAGACTTAAATGTTAGACCTAAAACCATAAAAACCCTAGAAGAAAACCTAGGTAATACCATTCAGGACATAGGCATGGGCAAGGACTTCACGTCTAAAACACCAAAAGCAACGGCAACAAAAGCCAAAATTCACAAATGGGATCTAATTAAACTAAAGAGCTTCTGCACAGCAAAAGAAACTACCATCAGAGTGAACAGGCCACCTACAGAATGGGAGAAAATTTTTGCAATCTACTCATCTGACAAAGGGCTAATATCCAGAACCTATAAAAAACTCAATCAAATTTACAAGAAAACAACAAACAACCCCATCAAAAAGTGGGCAAAGGATATGAACAGACACTTCTCAAAAGAAGACATTCATACAGCCAACAGACACATGAAAAAATGCTTATCATCACTCACCATCAGAGAAATGCAAATCAAAACCACAATGAGATATCATCTCACACCTGTTAGAATGGCAATCATTAAAAAATCAGGAAACAACAGGTGCTGGAGAGGATGTGGAGAAATAGGAACACTTTTACACTGTTAGTGGGACTGTAAACTAGTTCAACCATTGTGGAAAACAGTGTGGTGATTCCTCAAGGATCTAGAACTAGAAATACCATTTGATCCAGCCATCCCATTACTGGGTATATACCCAAAGGATTATCAGTCATGCTGCTATAAAGACACATGCACACGTATGTTTATTGCGGCACTATCCACAATAGCAAAGACTTGGAATCAACCCAAATGTCTATCAGTGACAGACTGGATTAAGAAAATGTGGCACATATACACCATGGAATACTATGCAGCCATAAAAAAGGATGAGTTCGTGTCCTTTGTAGGGACATGGATGCAGCTGGAAATCATCATTCTCAGCAAACTATCGCAAGAACAGAAAACCAAATACCACATGTTCTCACTCATAGGTGGGAATTGAACAATGAGATCACTTGGACACAGGAAGGGGAACATCACACACTGGGTCCTGTTGTGGGGAGGGGGAAGGGAGGAGGGATAGCATTAGTAGATCTACCTAATGTAAATGATGAGTTAATGGGTGCAGCACACCAACATGGCTCATGTATACATATGTAACAAACCTGCACGTTGTGCACATGTACCCTAGAACTTAAAGTATAATAAAAAAAAAGAACTACAGAGAGAAGAGCATATTACACCCAAAGCTCCCAGTATGAATAAAATAATACATATCAGAGTGGAGACAAATGAAATAGATAAAACAAAAACACCAGAGAGAATGAAAAAAATCAAAGTTGCCACTTTGAAAAGGACAACGTACTTAACAAACCTTTACCTAAAATAGGAAAAAAAAAAAAACACTAAAGATACAAATATCTATAACTAGAAATGAAAGTGGAGGCATTATGACACACCATAGAGGAATAAAAAGTACTACAAACAAGTACTGCAATAAAATAGTACCAGCAAAACAAAGAAATGAACAAATTCCTAGAAATATACAAATTACAAAAACTGCCTTAAGAAGAAATAGAAAATCAGATAACTAATAGGAAGCAAAACCTTTCTATAACCTTAAAAACCTATAGTAAAATTAGTATAACTTACAGATCCTACTTATAAACCTATAAACTATCAGTAAAACTTTACAATAAACTTTAGTATAGTAAAACTTACTATAACCTTTTAAACTTTCTTATAGTAAAACCTATAACTAGTTAGGAGTAAATCAGTAATCAAAAACTCTCAACAAAGAAGAATTCAGCTGACACGGTTTGGCTGTGTCCCCACCCAAATCTCATCTTGAATTTTAGCTCCCATAATTTCCCCATGTCATGGGAGAGATCTGATGGGAGGCAACTGAATCAAGAGGGTAGGTCGTTCTGGTGCTGTTCTCATGATAGTGAGTAAGTCTCACGAGGTGTGATGGTTTTATAAAGGGAGCTCCCCTGCACAAGCTCTCTCTTGCCTGCCTCCACGTAAGACATGACTTTGCTCCTCATTTGCCTTCTGCCATGACTGTGAGGCTGCCCCAGCCATACCGAACTATGAGTCAATTAAACCTCTCTCCTTTATAAATTACCCAGTCTCAGATATCTCTTTATTAGGAGCATGAGAACAGACTAATACAAGGACAAAATGGCTTCATTTTGTGAAGTGAATTCTACAAAATATTTAAAGATTTATAACAATCCTTCTGAAACTCTTTATAAAAACAGAAAAAGCATCTATTTAGCATTTATTTAAATGGAAAGATATCCCATGTTCACAGAAGACTTAATATTGTTATTATGGCAAGACTACCAAAAGCAATCTACATACTGAATGCAATCGCTATCAAATTTCAAAGAGACACTTTCCAGAAATGGAAAAGTGAATCCTCAAATTCATACGCTCTTGCAAGCAACCCTTAAACAGCTAAAACATTCTTGAAAGAGTAGAACAAAATAGGGAAGACACTTCCCAATTTCAAAACTTACTAAAAATCTGCAGTAATCAAAACAGTACAATATTGGTATAATGATAATCACAGTGAAAGTCTAGAATAAAAATGAGATAGAATTGAAGTCCAAAAATAAAGTCATACATCTATGGCTAATTGATTTTCAACAATGGTACCAGGAGTGTTCACTGAGGAAAGAATAGTGTCTTCAACAAGTGTGAGGGGACACCGGGATATCCACATGCAAATGAAATGAGTTGTACCGATGCCTTATGCCGTTTACAAAAATTAACTCGACACAGGTCATAAACTTATATGTAAGAGACAGAAGTATAAAACTCTTAGAAGAAAATATTGGAGTAGACTTTCACAACCTTGGCTTAGGTGAACCTTCTGAGATAAGACATCAAAAGTGTGAACAACAAAATACAAAGCCAGATAAAGTGAGCTTCAAAAGTAAAAACTTTTGTACATCAAAGGACAGTGTCAATGAAGTGGAACAACAAAATAAAGAATAGAAGGAAATACTTGCAATCATGTACCTGGTGAAGGTTTAGTATCCAGAATACAAAAGAATTCTTACAACTCAACAACAAATGAAAAACATTTAAAAATAGACCCAATGAACTTACACAAAGGGCCAATATCCACATGAAAAGATGCTCAACATCATAGGTCATTAAAGAAATCAAAATCAAAACCACAATATGATACTATACTTAACACCCATAAGGATGGCTATACTTTAAAATAAAAATAAAAATAAAAAATAAAAAACAGAAAATAACAAATGTTGGGAATGCTTTGGAAAACTATGAATCCATGTACATTGCTGGTGTTATTGTAAAATGATGCAGACCACACCTAACTCACATCTAACATCATAATGGTGAAAGGATGAACACTTCCTTCTAAGAACAGAAACAACAAGAGAAGCCCACTCTCATCATTTCTATTTAAAATACTACTGGAGGTTCTAGCCAGGGCAATTAGGCAAGAAAACAAAAGAAAGGGCATCCACATTGGAATGGAAGAAGTAAAACTATATTTGCAGATTATATGAACATGTATATAAAAAATCCTAAGGAATCAACTAAAAAAAACTCGTGAAACTAATGAAACAAGTTCATCAAGGTTGCAGGGTACAAATGCAGTATACAAAACTCAATTGTATGTCTATACACATATAATAATCCAAAATGAAATTAAGGAAACAATTCTTTTATAATACTATCAAAAACAATAAAATACTTGCAAATAAATTTAACATAAGAGGTGTACTGTATCTGAAAGCTACAAAACATTGTTCAAATTTTTAAAATATCTAAATAAATGAAAAGACATCCAATGTGCATGGATTGGAAGACTTAATATTGTTTAGATGAGTAGTTGAATAATTTGTGCTCAATAATTTGTTCAGTACATCCAAAATTGATCCACAAAATTCAATGCAATCTTTATCAAATCTAAGCTTACATTTTTGCAGAAATGGACAACAATCTTAAAATTTATACAGAAGTTTAAGGAAATCAGGACAGCTAAAACGAAAAAAACTGGAAGTCATACTTCCTGATTACAAGTTCTACTATAAAGCCACCATAATTAAGACAACAGGGTACTGACATAAGGCTAGACATATAGATCAATGGGATTAGAATTAAGAGTCTAGAAATAAATCCTCACATTTATGATCAACTCATAAATTGTGACAAGGCTGCCAAGATCATTCAATGGTGAAAGAATAGTTTTTTCAACAAATGGTGCTAGGACAACTGAATAATCTCATGAAAAGGAATGAAGCCGAACCCCCCCACCTCACACCATCCAATAACATTAACTCAAAATGGATCATAACCCTACATTTGAGAGGAAATAGTATAAAATTCTTACAAGAATATATAGGAGTATATATTTGTACCACTGGAGTAGGCAAAGATTTCTGAGGTATAATGAAAAGCATGTATAAAAAAAGAAAATATAAATTTGACTTCACCATTAAGAAAAATAAAAAGAAAACAGTGGGAGAAAATAACTGAAAATTCTTTAATAAGAGATTTGTATCAAGAATATATAAAGAACTCTTGCAACTCAATAATAAAAAGACAACCCAATATAAAATAGGAAAATAAATTTAATAGACATTTCTCCAAAGAAGACATGCACATGAAGTGGCCAATAAGCACACACACACAAAAGCTCAAAATCCTCAGCCATCAGGAAAAAGGAAATCAAAACCACAGTGAGATACCATTTCATACTCACTAGAACAGCTGTAATCAAAAGAACAGATAATAACAAATACTGATGAAGATATGAAGAAATTGGAAACATCATACACTGTTCATGGAAATGTAAAATGGTGAGGCTGCTTTGGGAAACAGTCTCGAAGTTCCTCAAAAGGTTAAACAGAATTAGCATATGAGACAGCAATTCCACCCCAGGTATACACCCAAGAAATTTAAAACCCACCTCCAAAGAAAATATTACTCATGAGTAGCTGCAATACTCAGAATAGCCAAAAAGAAGGAACAATCTAAATATCCTCAACTGTTAAAACGATAAACACAATGTGACGTATCCATAATAGAGATTACTAGGCAACAAAAACAATGTACTAATTCACGCTACAACAGGATGAACCTTGAAAACATCATGCTAAGTGAAAAAATGAAACAGAAAAGACCACATATGTATGACTACATTCATATGAATTGTCCAAAATGGACAAATCCTTTCAAATAGAAAGTAAATTAGTTGTTGCCAGGGGCTGGGTAAGGGGGCACTTGGGAGTGACTGCTAATGGTTACAGGGTTTCTTTGGGAGTTGTTAAAATATTCTGGAATGAGCCAGGCTCGCACCTGTAATTCCAGCACTTCAGGAGGCTGAGGCTGGTGAACTGCTTTGAGCCAACAAGCTCTAGACCAGCCTGGACAACATGGTGAAACCCCATCTCTACAAAAATTCCAAAAATTAGCAAGGTGTTGGTGGCTCATGCCTGTAGTCACGGCTACTCAGGAGGCTGAAGCTGGAGATTAGCCTGAGCCCAGGAAGCAGAGATTGCAGTGAGCCAAGATCTTGACACCATACTCCAGCCTGGGCAACAGAGTGAAACCCTGTCTCAAAATAAATAAATAAATAAAAGTTCTGGAATTAGACAGTAGTTGATATGGTTTGGCTCTGTGTACCCACCCAAATCTCACCTTGAATTATACTCCTATAATTCCCATGTGTTGTGGGAGGGACCTGGTGGGAGGTAATCTGAATCATGGGGGTGGCTTCCCCATACTGTTCTCATGGTAGTGAATAAGTCTCATGAGATCTGATGGTTTTAGCAGGGGTTTCCGCTTTTGCATCTTCCTCATGTTCTCTTGCCGCCACCATGGAAGAGGTGCCTTTCACCTCCTGCCATGATTCTGAGGCCTCCCCAGCCATGTGGAGCTGGTGGCCCAATTAAACCTCTTTTTCTTCCCAGTCTTGGGTAAGTCTTCATTAGCAGCACGAAAATGGACTAATACAGTGGTGGTGGTTGTGCAACTTTGTAAATACACCAATGTGAAATTACTATATAATACAGTTGTTAAAAAGCAATGAATCATATGCTTTAAATGAATTGTAGGGTATGTGAATTACATCTCAAAGTTATTTAAAAAAAATAAAACTAAACACTCTCAGATAAAAACCACATTGTTAATACTGTTTCTTTTTGTGTAGTGTAGTTGCTGATCATTTTTGTATTATTGTTTAAAGATGCCCTGTGTTTCACTGGAATGTGGTTTTCTACTGAACATGTATTATTTTAACAATTAAAAAAAAAACCCTAAGTTTCCTGAAACCACAAAAGGATATATTAAACTATAGTGCTCTTTACAAAAGGCTAGGATTGTGACCTAATGTCTAAGAACACAGTGAAGTTTTTTCATATATGATAAAAGAAAATAAATCAATACTTACTTTACTGCTTGCGCTCCTGGTCTTTGCACAATTAAGGTGCTAAATTCTTCTATTACAATATCTATCAGCTCAGGTTTTTGATGATTTTCTCTTAGAACAACAGACATACTTTTCAAGTGGACAAAAAACTTCAAGGCTTCAAACTAAGGTATATTCAAAAGAATAAAATGAAAACATATATATATATATAAACACAACAAATAATCTTATTCTTATAGTACATTCATTTCAAAAACCACCAAATATTTTAAGAGCATTTTATCTCTTTAAGAATCATCACAATAATACCAAAAAAAGAGACAATATTTATCCCTACCTTAGAAATTAAAATAAATGCAATTATAGACCCAGAAAAAAGATTACAGAACAAGTCAGTAACATGTATTTTCGAAAGGATTAAAAAAAGACATATGTAACATTAAATTCCAAAGCATAAGGTCAGGCGCAGTGGTTCACGCCTATAATCCCAGCATTTTCGGAAGTCGAGGCAGGCGGATTGCTTGAGCTCAGAAGCTGAAAACCAGCCTGAGCAACATGGCAAAACCCTATCTCAATAAAAAAAAAAAAAAAATTAGCCAGCATGATGGCGCATGCCTGTGACTCCAGTTATTCAAGAGGCTGAGGTGGGAGGATTGCTTAAGGCCAGGTTAAGGCTGGCAGCAGAGATCATATCACTGCAGTCCAGCCTGGGCAACAGAGTGACACCCTGTCTCTAAATAAATAAACAAATTCTAAGGTATAAGGCAAGAAAACATCTTACTGTTTTTGGCAAAGTTGGATCAACTGCTGTTTCACTATAGCCAATTGCTTCATAGAGTAAAGCTTTTTCTTCAGGTGTCAACATTTCTTCAAGAACTACAAATTATAAAGAAGTGCTTTATGTTCTTAAATAAAAACAATAAAATTAACACAATTTATCCGCCTTTAATAAACAGAATGTGAAATTTACTTTCTTGAACGCTCTTAAGAAATTATAAACACTGAATGTTTGAATGGGGCTGGCAATTGTACAAGTAATTATCCAAAATATAAACTGCTAAATATGTAAGTTCAGCAACATTAATTTATGATATTTCTATTAAGCAAGAGCTCAAAAATGGCTAACTATATTAGACAATTAATAGCACTGTGCTAATCAACACATTTAGTATAAAAAGTAGGTAGTATTAATATTGTAATTTCCTCCCATGTTATAGATGATAAAACTGAGGTTTAGTGCACTTAAATAACGTGCCAGAGACACACTGCTAATAAGTGATAGATCTAAACATATACCTAAGTCTCTAAACCTCCAAAGCTACGCTCTTAAGCTGTTGGTTAAAAATCAAAAATCTTTCCAAGAAACAACTTCAATAAAAATTTAAAATGGAGACCACTTTGGAATTCTTATTTATTTACTACTGTGCTATATGCATTCACTAAATCTCTGGGCATAAAGCTCTTTTGTAAGCACTAGTAAGATTTTTTTAATTATTTTTTATTTTTAAACTAATACACATTTTCAATGTTTTTATAGTTTTATTTGTAATAACTTTATATATAATTACATAAATATACTTCAATGTCAATTTAATTAGGCAAAAATGGCAAAACTTTATTTTGACACCCAGTGATTATGCTGTAAAATGAAATGGACATACTTCCAGGTTTAACATCTGGTTGCTGTTCATTAGTATTTTGTTCTGACCAAGACCATAGCCAGCTAAACCACCCTTTATTATCCTCTGGATCTTTTACTCCTTCTTTGTAAATTTTGTATCCAGCTTTCTTTACCTAAAATGAACAAATTTTCAAATAAATGACGTATTATCCTTTAGCAACTGAAATAAATATAAGCAAGACATTCTGAGAACTTATCTTCTTGAGCAAAACGAATGTAAACAATATACACATTAACAACAGAACACAGTAACTGCAACATTAGTCAAACATAAGAATTTAGGAGTACCACATAGTTTTTCCACCATCCTATAAGAAATGATGATTTAAAAAAAAATCAATTGGCTTTTTACCTTCATAACTGAATATTAGAAAAGCCCAATTATTTACAAAGACTTTTTCCCATAGAAATCTGTCTGATTTAAATGGATGTGCCAAAAAATATTAAATAATTTTCTTATAATACTAAAAATCAAATTGAACCATTTTTTGGAAACAATATGTTACAGTACAAGATTAATAATATCACAGCTGTCATATCTATATGGAATTCAAAATTACTTTTACTAATTGAAAAGCCAAGAATTACCTCAACTTCTGCCTGCTGTCTAGCTATAGTTATATTAAGGACATCCAAGGTTTTTTCCAACTCCTGAAAAATATAAACAAAAATGTGTTAACTTTACATAAATAACTTAATAAGCACACAATCTATCAAACTGCTGCACTAAAGAAAAGATATAATAGGAAGCAAACAACAGAACACTCATCAATATAATACATATGTTAAATTCTTGGAAGCAATGCTCAAACACGTATCAGCATGGAAATTAGTAAATTAGAAAGTAATATTTTGAAAAATGAAATCATACATATTATGCGTAAAAGAGTTCCAAATTCTTCAGTGATAAACACACATTAAAATATGTACATGCATTGTTTACAATGATTTTATTTGGGTTTAAACTACAGATAAGGGTAAACATATTAGGGACATTTTCAACTAAAAATATAATTACAAGGCCAAGCACAGTGGCTCATGCCTGTATTCCCAACACTCTGGGAGGCTGAGGCAGGTGAATCACTTGAACCCAGGAGTTCCAGACCAGCCTGGGCAACATGGCAAAACCTCTACAAAACATATAAAAATTAGCTAAGCATGGTGGCACATGCCTGTAGTCCCAGCTACGTAGGAGGCTGAGATGAGAGGACAGCTTAAATCTGAGGGGTCATGGTGCCACTGCACTCCAACCTTGGTGACAAAGTGAGACCCTGTCTCAAAAAAATCTACACATAGATATATAATCATAAATCCTTCATATTACGTGTACAGCCTGTATGTTATCATTAAGATACAGGCATACCTCAGAGATACTGCAGATTCAGTTCCAGACCACCACAGTAAGGCAAGAGTCAGACAAATGTTTTGGTTTCCCAGTGCATATAAAAGTTATGTTCATACTACATTGTAATCTATTAAGGGTACAATGGCATTGTCTTAAGAAAAAATAAATACCTTAATTTTAAAATACTTTAAAAATTTATTGCTAAATTTTTTATTGCTAAAAAATGCTAACAATCATCTGAGCCATCAATAAGTTGTAATCTTTTGCTGCTAGAGGATCTTGCCTCGAAGTTCGTAGCTGCTGACTCATCAGGGTGGTGATTGCTGAAGGTTGGGGTGGCTATTGCAATTTCTTAACCGAAGTTTGCCCCATCAATTGACTCTTCACAAATGATTTCTTTGTAGCGTACAATACTGTTTGATAGCATTTTACTTAAAGAATTTCCTTTAAAATTGAAGTCAATCCTCTCAAACCGCACTGCTGCTTTATCAACTAATTTTCTGTAAATTTCTAATTGTCATTTCAACAATGTTCTCATCTTCACCAGGAGTATATTTCATCTCAAGAAACCACTTTATTTGTTCTTCTATAAGAAGCAACTCCTCATTGGTTAAAGTTTTATCATGAGATTGTAGCAATTTAGTCATATCTTCAGGTTCCACTTCTAGTTCTCTTGGTATTTCCACCACATCTGTGTGACTTTCTCCACTGAAATCTTGAGCCTCTCAAGGTCTTCCATGAGGGTTGGGATCAACTTCCAAACACCTGTCAATGTTCATATTTTGACCTCCACCCATGATTCACAAATATTCTTAATGGCATATAGAATGGCAAATCCTTTCCAGAAGGTTTTCAATTTACTTTGCCCAGGTCCATCAGAGGAATAACTATCTATTTCATAAGGCAGCTGTCACCTTACAAAATGTACTTCTTAAATAATAAGACTTGAAAATTAAAATTACTCTTCAATCCATAGGTGGCAGAACAGATGTGGTGTTAGCAGGCATGAAAACAACATTCATCTCCTTGTATTTCTCTATCAGAGCTTTTGGTGACTAGGTGCATTGTCTATTAGCAATAACATTTTGAAAAAAATATTTTTTACTGAGCAGTAGGCCTGAGCTTAGGTTTAAAATGTTGTAAACAGATATGGTGTCATCCAGGCTTTACTGTTCCTTGTATAGAGCATAGGCAGAACAGAGTTAGCATATTCTTAAGGGCCCTAGGATTTTCAGAATGGCAAAGCAGCACTGGCTTCAACCTGAAGTCACTAGCTACATCAGCACCTAGCAAGGGAGTCAGCCTGTCCTTTGAAGCTTTGAGGCCAGGCATTAACTTTTTCACTCATGGTATGAGAGTTCAGATGGCATCCTCTCCCAGTAAAAGGCTGTTTCATCTACACTGAAAATCTGTTTAATATAGCCACCTTCATCAATGATCTTGGCTAGATCTTCAGGATCACTTGCTGCAGCTTCTCCATCAGCACTTTCTTCTTCACCTTACACTTTTATGTTATAGAGACAGCTTCTTCCCTTAAACTTCAGGAACCAATCTCTACTATCTTCAAACTTTTCTTCTGCAGCTTCCTTACCTCTCTCAGTCTTTATGGTATTGAAGAGAATATGTTTTAGGGCCTTGCACTGGATAAGGCTTAGAGGAATGCTGTAGCTGATTTCATCTATCTAGACCACTAAAATATTCTCCACATCAGTAATCAGGCTGTTTCACTTTCTTATCATTCATGTGTTCCCTAGAACAGCACTTTCAATTTCCTTCAGGACTCAGCTAACCATTGGGCACAAGAAGCCTAGCTTTTGGCCTGTCTCTGCTTTCAACATGCCTTCCTCACTAAGCCTAATAATTTCCAGCTTTCAATTTAAAGTGAGAGACGTATGATTCCTCCTTATATTTGAACACTTAGAGGCCTTTGTAGGGTTATTAATCGGCCTAATTTCACTATTTTACCTCAGGGAATAAGGAGGCCCAAGGAGAGGGAGTCAGGAAAACAGCCAGTCAATAGAACAGTCAGAACACGCACAACATTTATTAAGTTTGCTGTGTTAGAATAAAAACTTCAGCAGAATTAAATTTAAAAGAGTTTAATTGAGCAATGAACAATTCACAAACTGGGCAGCCTCCAGAGCCAGAAGAGGCTCAGAGACTCTGGTGTAGCCATGCAGTAGAAGAAGATTTATGGACAGAAAAAGGAAAGTGACGTAGAAAAAATGGAAGCGACGTACAGAAACAGCTGGTTTGGTTATAGCTTAGTATTCACCTTATTTGAACACGGTTTGAACAACTGGCCACATGTGATTGGCCAAAACTTGGTGATTGGCACAAGAGTAGACTAGAGTCTGTTTACACTTCCATTTAAGCTATAGTTCATGGCGTACAGAGAAACCTTTTGGCTGAACTTAAAATATGTAGGGACGCAGCTTTAGTCTAAACTTAATTTAACAGCTGTCTTATATGGATGCAGTATGTGGCACCTGAAAACAGTTACAACAGTAACAGCAAAAATCACTGATCACAGATCATCATAACAGATATAATAATAATGAAAGAGTTTGAAATATTGTGGGAATTACCAAAATGTGACACACAGACATGAATAAATGCTATTGGAAAAATGGCGCCGACAGATTTGCTAGACACAGGGTTGCTACAAACCTTCAATTTGTAAAAAACACAATTTGTAAAAAAGCAAAGCACAATAAAGCAAAGTATGCCTATATTTCAAGTAGACCCAGATACACTTAAAACTTGTTTTTAATACTTAACACTTTTCATAGTTGTCATAGCTATTGCAATAAGCTGAGATTAGCTAAATCTTTCATCACAGCTATCATTACATACCCATAATTACTTTTGAGAATTTCATGCTCAAACTATTTTTCCCCCAAGAGAAGTAACTACAACCTATTATTATTTCAGAATAACTTATTCAGGGTTCTCCTATCCAGACTTGGAGGATTCAGGTTCAATTCAAGACTAAGAAAACCGGAACCCATCCCCCAAAAGACTCTAAGCCCAGGCATTCCTGATAGCCCTAGGTCTTCAGAAAGTCCCCCACATTGAAAATAAAAGTAAAACTCAATCTAATCTATGATTTAGAAATTCATTCTGGATTCAGAATGTTTATATTAACTTCAAGAGACTAACTTCCCTTAATCTCTGTAAGGTATAGTTCATCAATTTGTAAAAGAGTCCCTCTTGAAACATGTCATAATGCTAAGACAAGATTAATACAAAAATAATATCTCAAGATAGATAATTAAATGTAAAATTACTGGTAGAGACTAGAGATACCACAAAAATTAAGAGAAAAAGGGCTCTGTATAAGCAGAAAATTCAGAGATGTTCATGCAAGCACTAAGACTTAAGTAGAACTTCAGGGATGAGCAGAATTGAGTGGGTAGAGAGACAAAGGCAGGTAGCATTTATGAGCACAGGTGTGGCTATAAGAATAAGCATTAAATATACAGAGAACAGGAAACATTAAATTAGTGCATAGTCAGATGGTAACATAGGGAAAAATGCAGTGGTGACACATAAAAGGCTTTGAAACCAACACAGAGAAGTTGGAATCAATGTAGTAAACACTATTTAGACTTTTGGGGTTAAAAATGACATAATCAATAGAGGTTTCAAGTTACTATTTGCATGAACCCAAATTCCTTCAGCTTGAGAATAATCTCAAATTTCAAAAGCTCACAGGAGAATTTCAACAAATCTTGTATTATCCAGCTGAAGTTCAGAACAGAAGTACAAAAAAGTCTAAGTAAAAGAGATGAAAAGGTCAATAAAAATTGGAGTGAAAGGTAGGGAGTATTAGTCACTGAAGACCAATAAGGATTTATGTAGCATAAAACATTCAATAATCTAATTTTAAATGCTAACCTCTAAAGACACGAGAAGTTCACCAGGCAGCTTCTTACTTGTTAACTTTTTTTTATACAGTTCTTTATATTGCTTCATTTTTCCCCTATGTTTCCTAATATGCTTCCATGACCACATCCGTAACCTGGGGCAAACATTTACTTCAAGAACACCATGTATAGCATAAGCCCACCTAGTTAAAAAAGGAAAAACATTTAACACCCTCAAATCAACAGTACGAAACGTAACTGACATTGCTTCTACTCTAACAACATACATAACTATAATACAAAGATTAGGAAAATGATATATTATCTGAGTACTTCCTTTCTACCCAACCCTGTTTGCATCAATAATCCATTCAATATTAATCTTTCCTCTTTCTTAAGTGAAAATAAGCAAAATCATTCCATTTTGTTAAATATGGTTCTACACAAGAACTATTAAGGCATTAATTGGCAAATAACATTTAGTCATCTGAATAATAACTGAAATAGTCAACTGAAAGAGTAATTGTAACTTCTAGAAACTAGGGAATAGCTTAAAAACTGGAATAACAAGACTTTTGAGTTTTAAAATGGGATTGTCTTGCATAGACTCCATAACATTTTTAGGTTTTAAAATACAGGTTTAATAATATTGGTTCAGTGTATCTGATAGGGAAGTTGAGGTCGGGGTTGGGGAGAGACAATGCAAGAAAACAAACCAGGATTTGTTTTTATAATAGTTCTAAATATACTGACCCATCTATAGTAAATGAAAACTATGGTATTTGAGTATCTCAAGTTGTAAACTGTGTTAGGAAGAATCCCTTAAATCAGTTTCACTAACTCAATACGCTAAAGCGGCTACATACATTTCTAGCTATAAATCAATTATGGTTTGTATCAGACCTTAAAAACGGTATATTTTAAAGATTACTCTTGAAGTCGAGAAATTTATCTGTATGTCGTATTTTTAAAATCTAAAAAAAAAAAAAAAAAAACTCAAGGCATTTTACCATTCTCTGGCATGGTGGTGAAGAGGCACGTCGGGTCTGAACTTCCTATATGGCATATTTTGTGTCATCATATCAACTGATTCAAGAAGCTCCATAATACTGAAATACTAAAGAATGGAAAATTAAAGCTCTTAAATGTATCACATTTTTTTGTTCAATTGCTGAAGATAAAAGTTACATTAGTGACTTTTTAGGGAAATGTTACCATATAACATCATGAATTTTAGTGAAACATTTAAAATCTTAGTTTTGCTTTCATCAAACAATAATTCACAACTGAAAATTGTATTAAAGAAAATCACCTGTGGTTTATTAAATTCAATTGCTATGTTATGTAACTCAACATCCAAGTTTATTTTGGGGGCAGAAAAGTCAAAATCAGATCGGCGATTCATCACAAGTTTGGCATTAGCAGATATGGGACGAAATACTGAAAAACAATACAAATGGAAACAAAATAAAACTGAGTTATATTTCCAAAGTCTCAAGGCAATAAAGTGATGAAGTTGAAAACACTGATTTCCATTTATTTTATACCCTTTCTACAATTCCCAGATGTTCACACTGCCATGGTTCAGTCAGATGAACTGTTCCTTAATTAGTGGAGAAGATTCTTTATCTTTTTCCTACTTATAATTCACTGTCTTCCATAAATACAATAAAGACAAATTGAACTCCCCTTCAAAACACCAATATGATACTTAAAAGCAGAAACATTTTAAGAAAAAAATTCAATAAAAGTTTTAATACAAGTACACAGTTTTATAGAATGAATGAACATTAGAAATGCTAAGAGGATTAACACTGGTTTCCATTACATAATTTCTGAATTTCTGATCAGTTTCTCTAGATCCATCTGTGTTCTTCCTTTTAATTGGTAAAAGGAGAGAAATGAAAGGGAAAGTTTGCCCAGGATTACCTGCTTGGCTCAACCCATAATCTAAGATAAATTCCTCTCAACTCTTTGTGTTTGGTGCCAAAAAGAACAAGAACCACTCAGAGGAAAACTAGTAATAGCAGAATCTAGACAAAGACCCATCATAAAATTATAAGCTAATTTGTATATAAAGATGACATATTCCTTTTATTTTAATCATCGATACAGACTAACATTTAATTTCTTAAACATTAAACATTCAAGAATATGTTTGAATATAAACAAATGCTTAAAGATACTGTTCTTTCTTCTGTGTTCCTTCTTATACTGAAAAAAAAAAAAGAAGAAGAAGAAGAAATAAATCTAGTGGCTGGTGATAGATGCTACCCTGGACCTACAATTCACTGATCCTCCAACCTTTCTCTGCCCTACACCTCTGCTTCACATCCTCAGTCCATCCCCACCCTACTGAAGTTCCATCATCAGTTATTTTAATCATTCCTTGGCATAGACTCCTTAACCTCTCACTTCGTCAGTGTGGAGTAACCTGCTTAACTCCACAGTGCCCCTAAGGAGCTGAACACGGTCGGGGGTAAAAACATACTGCTGGGTCTCACTTTAATGTCATAAATCTCAAGTGCATCCTTAATGCTGCTGAGCAATCACACAACAGTCCTTGAGTCCAAGAATCATCCAAATCCATGCTACAGCCTATTTTTGTAGAGCCAGTGAGCCAAAAATGCTTCATATACTTTTAGAGTTGTTTAAAAGAAACAAAGAGGAATGTGTCAGGAACTGTATACGGCCTGCAAAATGTAAAATATTTAAGTTACTACATGTCCCTTTCCCCCGCCCCCCAAAAAAAGGCAATGTTCTCAAAGTATGGTTTGAACCCTATTCTATCTGAGTGGGTCTCAAACTTTAGTATTCATTAGAATCACCTGGAGAGATTATTGAAACATCAAACTGTAGAATGGGAGAAAATAGCTGCAAACTATCCATCAATTATATAGGGGACTAATATCCAGAGTTTACAAGAAACTCAAACAGCAACAACAAAAAACTCAACTCCATTAAAAAGTGTGCAAGGGGCTGGGCGCAGTGGCTCATGCATGTAATCCCAGCACTTTGGGAGGCCGAGACGGGCGGATCATGAGGTCAGGAGATCGAGACCATCCTGGCTAACACTGTGAAACCCCATCTCTGTTAAAAGTACAAAAAAGTAGCCGGGCTTGGTGGTGGGCGCCTGTAGTCCCAGCTACTCAGAAGGCTAAGGCAGGAGAATGGCGTGAACCTGGGAGGCGGAGCTTGCAGTGAACCAAGATTGCACCACTGCACTCCAGTCTTGGAGACAGAGCGAGACTCCGTCTCAAAAACAAACAAAAAAAGTGGGCAAAGAACATAAATAGACATTTTTCAAAAGAAGACATACAAATGGCTAACACGCATATGAAAAATTGCTCAACATCACTCATCATCCAAGAAATGAAAATTAAAACCACAATGTCTTTTTTATTAAAAAGACAAAATGACAGATTTTGGTGAGGATATGGAGAAAAGGGATTACTGTTGGTGGGAATGTAAATCAGTACAACCTCTGTGGAAAACTATGGATATTTCTCAAAGAACTAAAAACAGAACTACTATTCAATCCAGCAATTCCACTACTGGGTATCGACCCAAAAGAAAAGAAATCATTATATCCAAAAAAAAAAAAAGCGATTAAAGCGTTTATATGTTTACCACAGCACTATTCACAATAGCAAAGATATGGTAGCAACCAAAGTGTCCATCAACAGGTAACCAGACAAAGAAAATGTGGTACATAAACATCACAGAATACTTTTCAGCCAAAAAAAGAAGAAAATCACATTTTTTGCAGCAACACGGATGGAACTAGAGGTCATTATCTTAAGTGAAACAATGCAGAAACAGAACAACAAATACTGCATGTTCTCACTTGTAAGTGGGAGCTAAATAATGTGTATATATGGACATACAGCACAGAATGACAGTCACTGGAGACTCAGAAAGGTAGAGAAATGGGAGAAGGGTGGATGATAAGAAATTACTTAATGGGTACAACGTACATTATTCAGGTGATGGATACACTGAAAGCCTAGACTTCACTACTATGCAATAGATCTATGTAAAGATTGTACTCCACAATTTTATATAAATAAAAAATTAAATACAAAAACATCAAATGCTGAGCTTCACCTCCAGAGGTTCTGATTCAGGAGGTCTGGGAACGGCCCTAGAAATCTGCATGTCTAAATGATGCTGCTAGTTTGAACCATACTTTGAGAATATTGCCCTAGTCAATTCACTCTCTCACTCCCCTAGCATTCCTATTTCATCCTCTCTTTTCCCTCCAAAAACCTCCAACACCCCATGTAATGGTTAATATCGACTGTCAACTCAATTGTATTGAAAGATGCAAGTATCGTTCCTGGGTGTGTCTGTGATAGAGTTGTCAAAGGAGATTAACATTTGAGTCAGTGGACTGGAAAGGGCAGACCCCTCCTCAATCTGGGTGGGCACAATCTAATCGGCTGCCAGCGTGGCCAGAATAAAAGCAGGCAGAAGAACATGGAAAGACTAGACTGGCTTAGCCTCTGAACCTACATCTTTCTCCTGTGCTGGATGCTTCCTGCCCTCAAACATTCAAATTCTTCTTCTCAAACTCCAAATTCTTCAGCTTTGGGACTTGGACTGGCTTCCTTGCTCCTCAGCTTGCAGATGGCCTATTAAGGGATCTCACCTTGTGATCATGTGAGTCAATACTAATAATAAACTCATCTTTATATATACAGCTGTCCTATTAGTTCTGTCCCTTGAGAGAACCCTAACACACCTCAGATACTTATTTTTTAATTGAAGAGCTCAGAGGAGAATTTCCATCAACTCTTATCACCATATCTACTCATCTACTCAGTATGAGGACTTCTCTCACCACTAAACTCTATCATATAAATAAACTAACTACACTCCTATCTGCAGCAAATCTCTCCACTTGCGTACTAGACACCATTCTCTTTCACCTGTATCAATCCAGAAACTGTCCCCCGTTTCTCCTGCATCATCAATTTGTCATGTTCTACTGGATCATTCCCATCTCAGCCTATAAACAAGCTGTCATCTCCCCGATTAAATATAAAAACAAACCAAAAGAAACCCTTCATTCCCCCTTCCCTCTCCAAAAGGTATGCCAATTATCAATTACTTCTGAGCTCCAAACGTCTCCTTCATAGCCTGCTCTGAAAAATGATTTGGGGATCTTTAAATATGTTTCTTTTGAAGGCAGAGAATGTAGAGGAAAAAAAAAAATTTTTTTTTTTCCAGCTGGCATAATGTTAAGCTTTATCAGTAGAGGGCACTGGAGAGACACTGCAGGAGGAAAGAGTTATGCTGCCTGTTTCAGTATGTTCACTCAATAGGCTCCTGCAAGAACATGGCTTCTCTCAGACCCAGCTCCTACAGAACCCGCAGCTTCTGCAGTGCCTGGTTCCTCCAGCATGGAGTTCTCCAGCACTGGCCTTATGTAGTACATGGCAGCTAGAAGCAGCCAGATGCCAGCAACTTCCCCCAGCACCTTGCTAAGGCAGTTTTGTACTGGAGTGCATTCAGAGAGATACCCCTTCATGAGGCTCCCTAGAGGTAGATTTCCAGAAAGTTCCAAAGAGTGAAGTACCAACAGGTTTTGCTGGCACAGCACCACAGAGAATTTCCTGCCATTCAATAAGCCACACTATGTCCTCCAACAAGGTCTACAACTCAGTCCTGAGGTAGGGGGACATTCTCTTTTGGGCACCTCATCTTAGCCCTAGGGTAGGGGATGTTTCTTCTGTCTATATTCTTTAGCATTTTTATGAGGCAGTCCCTTGTTACTCCAGTCTCCTTTTATACTTAGTAATTCTTTATATTACATTTGTCCTCTTCAAATTACTCAGTACTTTCTCTGCCCTCATTGAACTCTGATACAGCAGGAAATGACTTCAGGGCAAAGAAGAAAGAAGTCGACTTTACCATAATGGATTTGAAAATCATAAACACATATGACAGATAACTGATCTGTTCTGAATATGTCCTATAAGAAGAGAATCAAGAACATGAAACCAAATTCAAACCAATAAAAATAATTATTTTAAGAGTGGGCACAAAAAGTGTCACTTGAGTAATCATGAAGGTATATAATATAGACAGAAAAGTATCACTGAGCCAAGAAAGGAAATACTTTCAGGAAGGATATTCTATAGTTAATGACATCAGACATGCATATTCAAGAATTAAGTTATCCATCACCAACTTTTATTAAGTGCCCTCATGGTAGAAGAAACAGCACTTTTTTTGTTGTTTTTGTAGAGACGGAGTCTCGCTCTGTCACCCAGGCTGGAGTGCAGGGGCGCGATCTCGGCTCACTGCAACCTCTACCTCCCAGGTTCCCAGGTGACTCACACCTGTAATCCTAGTATTTTGGGAGGCTGAGGCAGGCAGATTGCCTGAACTCAGGAGTTCGAGACCAGCCTGGGCAACATGGTGAAACCCCGTCTCTACTAATACAAAAGAAATTAGCTAGGCGTGGCGGTGTTTGCCTGTAGTCCCAGCTACTTGGGAAGCTGAGAAACAGCACTGATTTTTTCTTTCTGTTTTAGTAATTCATTTCTGATTGGAAAAATAATGCATGCTCATTTTAGAAAATTTGGAAAACACAGAAAAGTATAAATCAAAAATATTTTAAATGTAGCATGATCTTACTATTTTTAAAAAGGCTGTACTAGCTAGCCTTATTAAATTACATTTGCCATTTTGAAACGTCTTTATAAATATTACCCTAACTCTTATTGAATAATCCTTAGAGGTTTATCATAATTTGCTAACATCTTTTGTTGGACATTTTTCCCTACAGTTTTGAAATATAGTCAAAAGCTTCATAACAATAAAATATATGTTAATAAAAAATATATTATTATTTGGTTTTGTATATACATTATAAATACATTTAACTATATAGAAGGAAATTTAATATGAACTAGCACAGCGATAGCAACAATGTTAATTTAAAATTTATACCAATTACTTTAACTACTTTTTTTATCTTATAAAATGTACTTACCAAAATCATAACCTTCTGGAACAATATTTTCATTGACAATGCCATTCCTCAAGTCATCCTATTAAGAGACAAATTGCTTTTATTTATATTCATGCCAATGTGTTTTTTTTGAGATGGAGTCTCCCTCTGTTGCCTAGGCTGGAGTGCAGTGGCACAATCTCATCTCACTACAACCCCTGTCTCATGGGCTTATGTGATTCTCCTGCCTCAGCCTCCTGAGTGGCTGGGATTACAGGCATGCAGCACTGTGCCTGGCTAATTTTTGTATTTTTTGTAGAGACGGGGTTTTAACACTTTGGCTATGCTGGTCCTGAACTCCTAACCTCAAGTGATTCACCCGCCTCAGCCTCCCAAAGTGCTGGGATTACAGGCGTGCACCACCACGCCTAGCCCTATTCATGCTAGTATGTCTTTATCCTAAAAAATCCTATTATCTGCAGAAGAAAAATGTTTAAAAACAATTCTAAAAAACAATTCAAACTTAGGAGGACTTAGCTATGGCAAAATATTAAGGTAGTTAAACAATATCTAACCAAACTACTCTTATAAAAGGATGTTCTAGGAACTATTTAGATTTGCAGGTATCATTGGGCACAGTGGCTCACACCTGTAATCCCAACACTTTGGAAGACTGAGTTGGTAGGACTGCTTGAGGCCAGGAGTTTGAGACAAACTTGGGCAACAAAAAGTGAGACCTTGTCTCTACCAAAAAATTAAAATATTAGCTGGGCATTGTGGCATGTGCCTATAGTCCTCGCTACTCAAGAGGCTGAGGCAGGAAGGAGGATCGCTTGAGCCCAAGAGTTAGAAGCTGCAGTGAGCTACAATCATGCCACTGCACTTCAGCCTGGGCAAGAGAGCAGACCCTGTCTCCAAAAAAAAAAAAACGAGATGGGGGTATGTATTCATGCTTGTGCATAGTTACATACATCTTCACCTGTATCTGTAAATTCTGCTAATAGATTGTGCCTAGAAAAAAATACTGACTACAGTATGTTAGATAAATGACAATGAATTAAACCTCATTCAAAATATGATACCAACAAATATATACATGCATATCAAAAAAATTTACTTACCAAGGAGTCATCATAATCATTAAGATAAAACATCTGAGACTTCACATTCCAATAGGCAAAAAGGTTATCCAATCGGATTAACTGAAAATAAAATTTATTAGATGTCTCATTTTCTTAGAATTTTTAACATATACTATTTTTAGAAGTCTCAAATAAGTAAGTGAGCCATATCACAGAGTTAAACAAATAAGCAAAATTTACATATATCCTTATCTATATATTATCATTTGGCTTTCCAAAATTCTCTTAAGTCTATGAGTTGACAAATACAGTATTTATTTACCTTACGAACTAGTTTCTCAGTTTCATCATGTAAACATGGAACCCAGTATTGATCAGTTGTCTGAAAAGGAAAAAAAAGAATGGCAGTAAAAAGGTCATTCCATTTGAAATGGCAGAGTGATAAATCATTATCTATCATACCCTAGACCAATGTCCCATGAAAATGCCTTTAAAGACGTATCACTCCACCAAAAAATACTAACTGACCACAGTAAAGTATCTGCTTTCAAGGAAGGAGCTCATTGCAGGTCAGAAAAGCAAACAAAGAAACACGCAATTTCCAACAGGTAAGTGCCACATTAGAAGTTAAACACACAGTTCATTGAGAGGACATGGCAGGAGCATCCAATTCAGGGGTGTGATGGATAAAGGGATGTTATATATAACCTAATATAGAACATATAACTAAAAATTATTGATTCTAAGGTCGACAAGGAATATGATTCACATCAGGCAGAGCCCAAAGGTACACAAATATAGGACACATTCTGGTAACTGAAGTAGCTCAGTATGCGAGAGAATATAATGCAAAACAGAGAAAAAAGGTAAAACCAGGTATACTGCCTGAGGTCAGTTTAAAAAGAGTTTATAAGTTGTTTAAGGACAAAACTAAGAGCAATGAAAAGCCATTGAGAGGAACAAAGTGATCAGATCTTTATTTTAGAAAGATGGTTTTCATTTCTATGTGGAGAACTGAATGGATAATTAGAATAGTAGTTCTCAAAGTTTAGCATGCATTAGCATCCCCAACCTTTTTGGTACCAAGAGCAGTGGTCCTCAACCTTTTTGGCACCAAGGATCAGTTTCATGGAAAATAACTTTTCCATCGGGGGCACAACCTAGATCCCTGGCATGCACAGTTCACAATAAGGTTTGCAAGGATCCTATGAGAATCGAATGCCACCTCTGATCTGACAGAGCTCAGGCGGTAATGCTCACTCCCAGCCCTTACCTCCTGTTCTGCGGCCCAGGAACCCTGACCTAGAGGGCTTTGTAAAACACAGATTGCTGCATCCAAATCCTAGAGTTTCTAACTGAATAGGTCTAGGCTGGCAGACAAGTTTCTAAAGATCATGATAAGTAACTACTGTTATCATGGTTACCAATGACCTTCACACTGCCCAATCCAATAGCTAATTCTCCATTCTTATTTTTCAACTTAATGATAGTATTTGAATAACTTTTTGGAGGCCATTTTTTCTTTTTTCCTTGCAGTGGGGCCACATTTTAAAAAGAAATTGTGGAGTCTCTCTGAGCCTGCTCTGGCTTGGGAGGCTGTTCAATTTTAAAATAATAATAAAAAAGAAATCATACACAAAACCTAATAGATGTAACAAATAAAATAATGTAATGAAATATGATACAGCAGTTAAACTGAATTTTGTTACGTGTGGCAACACAGATAAACGTCAAAAACACTGGAAAGTGCAAAAAGGAACTTACAGAAGAGTCATATAAAACGTGTGTAAACTTTTAAAATCCTACATTTTTAATAGATATATTATATAAAAGTTTTAAAACTTAGGATATTTATCTCTGGGGAATGAGGGGTGGGTGGAAGTAGAGAACAAAAGGGATTCAAACTTTATCCAAAACAGCTTATTCCTATAAAAGTATTTAAGACTTTAAGCAAACAGGTTATGTTAACAGGCTCTTAATTTAACAGCCATCCATTCTGGAGGCAAGAATGTTTCAAAATTCTCTATGTGCTCTTATATTTTTAAAATTCCTCGATTTCAAAAATTAAATAGGAAAACACTATGCTACAATACTAATAATGATACTGAGAAAAACTGATGATTTATGCTTTTCAAGGCTTATAGAAGTTTCAGATATGAATATTTATTACTTGTATTTGGTACTTACTCATTACAAACTTGGAAATGGATTTTTTAAAGTAAGCAAAAGTATCTAACATCATAATTACCAATAATAATAGGACCTCATATTTCTGAATTTGATTTTCAACCATTTTTTGAAATATGAATCTACATACCCTCGATTCCAATCCAATCAAGGTCCTTTCTGCACCCATTCTACATAGATACCTATCTCTGATGCTGGCATATACAAAGAGCAGTAGTTTAATTAACTATATTGCACAATTAAATATGCTTAGGATTCTTGTATAAACAAAATACCTGCATGCTGAGATTCTGAAGGGAAATACCAAATGACAGCGGTTTGTCCCGATTTGTGATCTAAAGAGGAAAGAAAGTAAAATTTACTCAGATTTTTAGTAGTTGGACAAAATTCACTTTATAGAAAAAGCTGTCCATGTGCAGTGCCTCCCGCCTGTGATCCCAGCACTCTGGAAAGCCAAGGCAGGAGGATTGCTTGAGCCCTGGAGACCAGCCTGGGTAACATAGTGAGACCCTGCCTCTACGAAAAAAGTAAGAAAATTAGCCAGGCCTAGTGGGGTGCAACTGTAGTCCCAGCTACTGCAGGGTGGGTGGGTGGGTGGGAGTGAGGTGGGAGGATCACTTGAGCAAGGAAGGTCAAGCTTGCAGTGAGTCATGATCGGGCAACTGCACTCCAGCCTGGTGACAGAGTGAGGCCGGAAAAGGAAAAGCAAAGCAAAGCTAAGCAAAAAGGAAAGCAAAGCAAAAAGGAAAGGAGAGGAGAGGAAAGGAGAGGGGGGGG
>NC_045447.1:91112868-91241502 GCF_002776525.5 Piliocolobus tephrosceles | reverse complement strand
GAGGGGAGGGGAGGGGAGAGGAGGGGAGGGGAGGGGAGGGGAGAGGAAGAAAAAAAAGAAAAGAGACAGAGAGAGAGAGAGAAGGAAGGAGAGAGGGAGGGAGGGAGGGGGTAACTTTTTGGGAAGTAACTTATTTCAAATAACCAAAAACATTTTATTACTTTCCAGAAAAACTATTATTCCTATATTTTTCCTAAAACAAATAAAATACTAATTATTAACATATTTGTGTTACACAGGAATATTAAACTGCATGTTTTCCAGTTTACAAAAAAATTTAAAAAGACTAACAAAATAGGATTATAAAGCAAATAATTATGTGGTTAAGAGAAAACAAATGACCTACTCAGGATCAAGGAATTATTTAAGGCTAGCTCCACTAATTGCTAGACCAATACTCTATCCAGGAGGTAAACACAGCATACTTTAAATTATTTTAAAAATACATAACTGCTAAATTCATAACTCCCAAGGCACTTCCTTCATGATCTAATGTCTGAACATTTTGGGAAAGTGTAAAATCAAGCACTCAATACTAAGGACTGCAAATTACAACTATAATTATAGAAAAGAAGGATTACATCATCTTTAGCTCTGTATCCTCTTGGTATTTAATAGGTTGGCCATTAAAAAGCAGGTGTCAATAAACAGTAAAATAACTTACATATAAATATAAAAACAAATATCACATATTAAAATACTTACATCATCTTCATAACGAATATGGATACTGGAAATTTTCACTTGAAGATTTTTTATGATCTGTGTAACTAATTTTTCTGCAAAAGTGTCCTGTTTTTCCGGCAGATGTTGTTCTACAATTGCAAATATTCCTTTTTTTAACTTGAATGAAAAATATACTCTATAAAAATCCACATATTGAAGTAACATACTTAGGCTGCCTTGCTGAAACATACATATATACATATGTAAATAGAACACTAATAGCTTGCTTTCCAAAAGTCTTTCAAAAGCAACTAAACATTTTTCAAAAGCTAGTTTATTGTGCCATGAGACTAAAGCAGACCATATAGAATTTACTGACATTAAATTTTATAATTTGCTAACCTATGCCTGAGTATAAAAACATATTTAAAAAATGAAGATTAGTAGGTAAGAATTATAATAGACTTAAATAAGAAAATCCACTAACAACAGCAAAATAGAAATCTCTCTCAAAATTAGTGATACCACCATTAAGCTGTCTGTGTACAGATGTGTAAAACAGTTGAATATCCTCCTCCCCCAGTAAATACAAAATAGGAAATAAGATCTTCTTCCTCTCTCCATTTGAACGAGGATGAAAGAAGTCCATCATCTATTTCATGTTCAGAAAACAGTATTAAGTATCTCAAGTTCCATTACTTTCCAGAGAAATAGAAAGAATCAAGAATTGGAGGAGCAAGGTGGCTCACACCTGTAATACCAGCAGGCTGGGAGGCCAAGGCGGGCAGATCATCTGAGGTTAGGAGTTTGAGACCAACCTGGCCAATATGGCGAAACCCCATCTCTATTAAAAATATAAAAATTAGCCAGGCATGGTGGTCCATGCCAGCTACTTGGGAGGCTGAGGCAGGAGAATTGTTTGAACCAGGGAAGTGGAGGCTGCAGTGAGCCGAGATCACACTACTGCATTCCAGCCTGGGAAATAAAGTGAGACTTTGTCTCAAAAAAAGAAAAGAAAGAATAAAGAAGAATAAAGAATTGAGGTTCCTAATTTTTTTGAAATATGCCTTTGATAACCATAGTTATTATCCTTTTTATCCCTTTAAAAATGCCAATGAAAGCTATATTCTTTTTTATTTGTAGTTCTGTTCCTCTTCTCATATTTCTAGTACTATATAGAAATAATACATATAAATCTATCTTTTCCTCTAATTGCCTACTACTCTCTAATTCAGCTGGCCCAGGAGGCCTTAGATAAAGGAAAGTTGAAGATATTAATCATATGTACCTCAAATACACCAGAGTTAAATGAATATATATACATATAAATAGATTATAGAATTAAGTAGACAATAGAATACAAGCTCTTTAAAGACAGAGGATCATATTTTAATCTTTGACTCTCACCATTACCTAATAAAATCTTTTCTTTCATAAATTCATTTAGTCATTCAGTTAAATGTTAAGTCTTTCTTTCTCTACCCACTACTTCCTCCTGACTTCCTTATGCAGCTCAGATTCCATGATGCATTATTTTACCAACACCTTAAATTCCTTTGCTCTTTTTTCTCATATTAACTCTGTCAATAAAACACCAATCCTGAATAAAACCAACTCTCCATTTTACATGAAAAGCATGCCAATGCCTATGTCTTGCAGGGTAACAAAACGAAACACAAGATGAGTTTAAAACAAACACCACCACCAAAAAACCAAGTCACAGAACCCTGGAAAGATACAGGAACTGGAAACCCCACCAAACAAAAAATAGCGAATAGGGAACATAGTGGAGAGAGAGGAAGATCACACAAGAACTGATTTAAATCTGCATAATGAGCAGTTAAGTTAGGTCCCCTCCCTCTCCCAGCCCAATATCCAAGCAACATCCCTTTCCCACCCTAGTAAGAACACAAGGGTTTATTTTAGAGAAAACGGCCCTAATAGGATCCAAATTTTGTACGTGGGAGAACAGGGAGAGCCCAATAACAAAACAGGGAGGTTAAGTAAAAGCCTACAAAATAAACAGTCATACTCAAAGCCACTTTTATTTATTCACATATAAATAAAACATTTATATATAGTCATGATACTATAAACAATGAATTCTGATTTAACCAAAAAGGTGATAAAACTATACAGAGAAGATGAAAAAATAGGGTCAATCTTCATAGTACATCATAAAAGGACGTGTGTGTATATATACATTACACGTGTTATATATTATATGTCATATATATGCCAATGAAACGCAAGATGAGTTTAAAATATGTAACATTAACTACATGTTATAAAATATGTTGTAGAAAATATGCATGTTATGTTATATAAAACATGCTTTTTATATATAAATAATATCTAAATAAATCAAGAAACAGAGGTGTAAGCACCATATTTAGCAATATAGGTGCGGACCTGGGCCAGGAACTGTTGTTTTTTTAAAATATGGATACCATAACACTGCTTAACTTTTAAAGCTATGCATATATATTATCTTGATAAAATAAAAATAATTTTTAAAAAGAAAAGGCCTAGGAGACTTAGGAAAGAGGACTGGAGGTAAGGATAAATGACTACACATAATATAAAGTAACTGTTACAAAGAAAAAACAGAATTACAAGAGATATTGTGAAGAATTACATGTTAACTCTCTATTAATGTTTGCCAACAAGTAAAACATTTATTATTGAAGCTTATTTTTTATTAAAAGAAAATCAATGTGTTTCAGAGACAGTGAAGTCAGTAAACTTTTTTTTTAAATTTTAAGATGTTTAACCATTAAATGAATGACAGAGGAGAAGATAAACAGATGACTAGGTTAAGAAAATGACTTCATGTTTCAAGATAAACAACAGAATATTTACATGCCAAGGCAAAAAACCCACTAGGTGAGAGTAAAAAATGTAGCTGGCAATAAGGATCAGAGAACAGGTGAAAAGGAGTTAGATTTCTGCAGGACACTGTTTCCAATAATGAAAAAGAGGCTGCAGTAATGGAACATATGGTCTAAGTTTAATTGGAAAATATGTGAAGCCAGAGGGTAAATAAACAGATACAGGCAAATAGAAATATATCAAGAAACTAAGTATCTCCAAAAGGGTGAAGAATTGATATAAGGAGAATATGAAAGCAAAGGCTAGAAAATTAATATGCTCAATAAAATTAATCACTATCATTAAAAACTGACCTTACCTAGTATGTGTGTATGTGTACGTGTGTATATATGTTTAAAATATGTAAACCTAATAATAATAATAAGCTAGACATATCATTTGCCTTAAGATAAGTTTCTATAAGGTAAAATTTCTGTACACATAACAAAGCATACAAACCACATTAAAATTCCCCATGCAATGAGATTCTCTCATATTTGTTAAATAATCTCAGCCCCTCCAGAAAAAAATAATATTCAATTATGATAAATATTTAGGTCTTTTCTACTTCTCTTATTAGCATTGTTATTTACTGTTTTCTGTACCTTGATCAACTACTTTTTGTTTTGCTTCTTCTATTCTTTTCAGTTCCTGTTGCTTTGCTTCCATGAGTTGTTTCTCTTCTTTTAAAGGATCATATTTTATTCCTACAGGAAGATTAAAAAGGAAGTGATTCTTAATCACTTAATTAATTACCTTAAAAATATAGTCATTCCAAAAAAATCCTTACAAATAATCATTAATTGGCCGGGCACAGTGGCTCATGCCTGTAATCCCAGCACTTTGGGAGGCTGAGGCAGGCAAATCATGAGGTCAGGAGTTCGAAACCAGCCTGACCAACATGGTGAAACCCCGTCTCTACTAAAGATACAAAAAATCAGCTGGGCATGTTGGTGGGCCCCTATAATCCCAGCTACTCAGGAGGCTGAGGCAGGAGAATTGCTTGAACCCAGGAGGCAGAGTGTGAGCTGAGATGGTGCCACTGTACTCCAGCCCAGGTGACAGTGCGAGACTCTATCTTTAAAAATAATAATAATAAATAATAAATAATAATTCAAAATCTCCAAAAATGTAAAAACTAATTTAATTTGAATTAACAAATACCAAATTTAAATATTAAAATCTCAAAAAATTCCCAAAAGTATTTTGAATACAAAGATTTTTCCATCCATATAAAAGAAAAACTTATAATTTTCTTAAATTTAACTTACTAGAAGAAGGCACTATGAGTAAATAAATTTCTTCCAATACAGCTTCAACAGGTTGAGTATAAAGGTTTTTCCATGGAATTATAAGTTTCAGATTACCTACATTTTTTTGGAAAAAAAAAAAAAGGACAAAAAATATTACTCATTCAACCTACATTTAGGGTTAGTCTATTTTCTGTCAGACACTAGAAGAGATCCACTTAATCACTTTATTGAAAGCTATTTTACAACCAAAAACAACAAGTGTTTGTTGTAATGATGTGAAATTATTGCATTTATATCAGTATTGTTGGAAAACCTAGATTATATTCTAAATATTTATGCAAGTTTCTATTTACAGTTCTCTGTACCATAAACAAACCAATATTCTTCCCTTAATCAACAATCATTACTATCATAACTTTGAATTTCCCCAATCCTTACTCTAAACCTCCATATATATATATATATTTTTTTTAATGCTTTAAGATGGTAGATTAGGTCAGGCGCAGTGGCTAACACCTGGAATCCTAGCACTTTGGAAGCCTAAGGCAGATGGATCACTTGAACCCAAGAGTTCTAAGACCAGCCTAGGCAACATGGCGAAACCCTGTCTCTATGAATAAAAACTGAAAAAACTGGCCAAGCATGACGGTGTGTGCCTGTAGTCCCAGCTACTTGGGAGGCTGAGGTGGGAGGATCTTGAGCCCAGGAGGTCGGGGCTACAATGAGGCATGATCATGCCACCACACTCCAGCCTGGGTGACAGAGTGAGACCTTTACTTCCCCCCCAATAAAAGGTAGATTATATACTTTAAATAAGTATGTGTATATATATTTTTCATTATGTGTATGTGTGTTACATACACATATATGTACGTATGTACAGGAATTTTTATATACATATATGGTAATAATCATACATATAAACTATATATGTAAAAAACTACACATATAGTAATAATAAAACATTCTGGGTAATATTTGACAATTATGCAAACTAATGAAAACAGCCTAAGACAATCAAATAGCAATGAATTTTTTTTTTAAGCATAAGGGTTCTTGAACTACAAAAACACTATGTATGGGGTTTCTTAAACTACTCACTCTAGTTTTGTATCTTGAGAATATTTTCGTAATAGAGTTTTAAAATATTTTAAAATTGTTTAAATGGTATGAGTGTCTAGATTTACAAACAGTTGCCATAATTGTGTAAGGAATAGATTATTAAATATACATTGTTGCTAAAACTGGTTAGTGATTGGGAAATTTTTTTAAATCCACTTAGATCTATCTCATGATACTTTATAAACTCCGTGTTTAGAAAACTTCAAACTGAGAAAAATATTTCATCATACAATATCACTTCAGAGAAAAACGAACTATCTGATTTCTTTTTTATATTTTTTGTAGAGTCAGAGTCTCACTATTTTGCCCAGACTGGTCTCAAACTCCTGGCTTCAAGCAATCCTCTTGCCTCTGCCTCGTAAAGTACTGGGATTATGGGTATCAGCTACCCTGCCCAGCCTCTAGATTATCTGATTTCTAAAAGGGGAATAACTTTCTAAGTTTTTAAATCAGAGAACATGGTGATCATTTCACATTTCTGTACAGGCCAAAAATATAACCAAAATGAAAGCAGACTGGGAAAAAAACTGTAACAAATTTGACACGGTTAGTTTATTTATAAATGTACCAACAGACCGCTTAAAATATATACAGTAATACTTCAAAAACAGTAAATGAACAAAAGGACAAAGAGCAATGACAAAACTGTATAAATAATAAACGCATATTAACAGTGTGCCATTTTCACCACCAAATCTTTTTTTTAAAAAAGCCAAACTTGACCAGGCGCAGTGGCTCACATCTGTTAACTCCAGCACTTTGGTGGGCTGTGGTAGGAGGATCACTCGAGTCCAGGAGTTCAAGATGAGCCTGGGCAACGTGGCAAAACCCTGTCTCTTAAAAAAATACAAAACTCAGCCAGGCATGGTGGAGTACACCTGCAGTCCCAGCTACTAGGGGGCTGAGGTGGGAGGGTTACTTGAGCCAGGAAGGCACAGGTTGCAATGATCCAAGATCGCACCACTGCACTCCAGCCTGGGCAACAGAGTGAGACGCTGTCTCAAAAAACAAACAAACAAACCTTTTCTTCCTTCTCTTATGAAATGTAGACTCCTTGTAGAAAATTTGGCAAATTTCGAAAAATATACAGATGTAATTCCGAAAACCTTCCACAGAAGACAACCTCTTTTATAATATGTACATGTGTATTTATAGCTGATATACCTGTAATTCTACATTCTAAATGAGGAAAACTTTGAAAGATCAATACCTAATAATGGCAAGGGGACAATACATTCCTGTAAAACTGATTGTGCTATTGTATCATTCATTTGGAAACATGTGCTACTTTCATACAACAAATTGTGCCCCTAAAATATATGCCAGGTAATGTGCTAAGTGGTGAGGATACACTAAAAATTAAACCCACTTCTCAAGAAACTCGATGTCTACTAGAAGAGGGGAAAAAATAGTGATAGTTTTAAAAGACAGGTGCTATGATAGAGATACACAACACTTTAAATGATTCTCAAAATTATCTTGGGTTTAGTTCAGTGTACTTTCTACTATCTTATATTATCATTGAAAATTACCTTATCATTTTTAAACAAAATTAGGCAAGAAAAGAGAAGGCAGGCAGATTCTAAGGAAAATAGGTCTATCTACTTTACTGATACATTTTTTTGACTGTTCTTGAATTGAGATTAAATTTACATACACTGAAATATAATAATCATCACTGTAAAATTCAATGACTTTTGGTAAAAGTTTAAAAGTTATATAAAAATATGTATTGTAATATTTTTGTAACAATGGAAAAAAATAAAATCATTCTACAATATCCAAATATGCATGCACTGGATTATTATGGTACAGAATACATGAGATCCAATCAACTCAGATTATGAGAAATCCTTTTTACATGCTAATAAAAAAATTATAAAATTGTAAAAATAGCATAATTACAAGTATTTCAATACGTACAAACTTGTAAATATTTAAAATGTACACACGTAAATAATCAGAAATATGAAAAAATTAAAATGTTAGGTAGATAAAAATGGGTGACATTCTCCCCCTCTTACTCACGCTAAATAGTCTTTAAAAGGTAGGGGCAGAGAGGATAGAATTCTACTGTCAGTAACATATGATGATGAAAGCTTTCTATGGTATGTGGTCTAATACCAACCATAAGTACACATAATTATGAAGACCTTTATCATGTAATTTAGGTAAGCTTTCAAAATACTTTGTTCCCCAAGCGACAACAGTATAGCTTCAATAACAATGTATACATCCTACTACAAAAACTATCTATGTAACAAAAATATCTCAAAGTCCCAATTAAAGACACTATTATCTTGCACAATATTTAAACCAGTAAAACTGTAACACAAGAAACATGACAGACAAGTTTTTATTAAACATGTTAAAACCTCAAATTCCAATCATTTACTGCTTAACCAGTATATTTACGATATAAACAGTAAACACTGGTAAAAATAATACCAAACAAGAAAAAGCAGAGTATTTTCTGTAAACATACAAAAACTTGCAGAGCAGAAATTAGTTTTCAAATTGGCCCCTAGTCACAGAGCCTGGATGACCCAGAACCTATTCTTTATACAACATATCCAACATTAATCAAAACATAGCAGTGGTAACTAGTCAGAAACCTAGGAAACTGAAACAGCTAAGCTCTCCATTAGAGGTAATCCTTTGAATTAACTCAATTTACCACCTAAAGAGATATGTAATGTATTAGGTTATCAAATACTAGACAAGAGATATATGAATCGAACAATATTTTTAAGTTGCACAACAAAGCTCGACTGACACAAAAACACATAATTATTTTTAATTGATGCTCAGAAACATGAAAAATATCACATAACAGAGATATCAGGCAAATTATTCTGGCTGCATGTCCAGGAAGGAGGATATCCCAGTAATAAATATGGCTTACCTATGTGACCAACTTTAACTTTAAATGGTACATCCAGTTGACTCTACAGAAAAAATGTATATATATACAAAACATTAGTAGATACAGAATTTAACAACACAAATGAATATTGTTTACTTCCAAAAATTCTTTCAAGGGATTTTTTAAATAAACTTATGCATTTCCTTACCATCAACATTTATTTACATACATAAACATATAACTGCGATATTATCAAATTCATAAAATTCAGGGAAGCTGCTCTTTTTATAATAATTGGGGATAAAGGTCTACAGTAAATGACCACAAAATCTACTCATATCAAATCATTACCAATTTTATATTATTTTAAGAAAAAGAAGTGGCAATTACAATGCCCTTTTATGCTTTTAGGAAGATTAAAACTCTTATTTTGCAAAATACACATTTTGTAAAAAATACTTTCAAAACATTCTCCCCATTCAAAGGACAGTCTTTTAAATAAATGGTGCTAGGAAAACTAGATATCCGCTCACAAAAACATGAAACTGAACCCTTATCCTATACCATATACAAAAATTAACTCAAAATGGATCAAAGATCTAAACCTAAGAGCTAAAACTACAAAACTCTTAGAAGAAAACCTAAGGGAAAATCTTCATGACATTAGATTCGGTAATGACTTCTTGGACGTGACAATAAGAGCACAAGCAATTAAAAGAATAAATGAACTAGTCTTTACCAAATTAAAAACTTTTCAGCTACTCAGGAGGCTGAAGGGGGAAGACAGCTTGAGCCTGGGGGCTGAAGGCTACAGTAAGCTATGATCACACCACTGCACTGCAGCCTGGGGTGACAGAGCATGAGCCTGTCTTCAAAAAAAAAAATTAAGAAAACAAGTTAAAAATTCAAAATAAAAACATCTGTATTTTTTGTATGTTTGTTTTTGTTTTGTTTGGTTCTGAGACAGAGTCTCACTCTGTCGCCCAGGCTGGAGTACAGTAGCACGATCTCTACTCACTACAACCTCCACCTCCCAGGTTCAAGTGATTCTCCTGCGTCATCCTCCCTAGCAGCTGGGATTACTGCCATCCACCACCATGCCTGGCAACGCTTTTTTCATTCTCAGTAGAGACAGGGTTTCACCATGTTGGCCAGGCTAGTCTCAAACTATTGACCTCAAATAATCACCTGCCTTGGCCTCCCAAAGTGCTGGAATTACAGGTGTGAGCCACCATGCCCAGCCTAAAACAATATTTATTTTTAAATAGGAAAAATATCACACTGTCCATTTGTGCTTTGAGGGAGATTAAAACTCCATATTGCAAAATTTACATTTTGCAAAAATTATTTACAAAAAAATTTCTCAAATTTAAATAACTGAAGGTGGCAAACTGAATCAGGAAGAAGTATACATAATGAAATGCAATAACTTTACAAATTTTTCATAGTCAAAACCTACCAGGGCATTTTCTTTAATGTGAAGATTCTTGAGGGCCACAGCTCCTAAAAGAGATTAAAAAAAAGATTCAAACAATCAAATACTTTTCATTTTAGAAAGTTAGTAAGTATGCTTCATTCCTGTCATACTCAGGAAAAAAATATAAATAATGTATATAACAGATAAAACCTACCTATAATCTTATTATCTCACTTTAATTCTCCTACATAGTTATCTAAGAGAGTATGCTTAACCAAATCTTCACTTATTGTAACTTTTCACCTCTGCAATTGTAGCTCAATGTTAATATATACAACATTTTAATTAGAATTACACAAATAACATGAGTCTAACAAAGTAGCATGATACAAGATCAATATGCAAAAAGTAAACTACATTTAAATATACTTGCAATAAACCACTGGGAAAAAATTATTTAATGCAAAATCAGTGAGCCCCAAGATACAGAAATAAAGACTTCCCAATTCAAAGCCAATAAAAAAAAAAATGAGAAAAATAATAGAACAGAATGTCCAAGAACTATAGGACAATTGCAAAATGGGATTACCCAAAGTTTAAAATACACTGCTATAACATTAGGATGTTACATGTAATCCCATCGTAACTACAAAGAAAATATCTTTAGAACAAACACAAAAGTCACCCAGGCATGGTGGCAGGCACCTGCAGTCCCAGCTACTTGAGGAGGCTGAGGTGGGAGGATCACATAAGCCTAGAAGTCCAGCTCGGACAACATAGCGAGACCTCATTGCTATGATGATAACATTAATTATGTTATTAGTTAATTAAACACAAATGGAATCAAATTTGCAACAAAAAATTAAACCAAAGGAAAGGCAGTAAGGGGTAAAACAGAAAGAAGAAATGCTGTAAGACATATAGAAAGTAATTAGCAAAATGGCAATACTAAGTCCTTTCCTATCTGTAACTACTTCAAATATAAATGGCTTAACTCCCCCATAAAAAGACAGATTGGCAGAATGGATGAAAACAAACAGGATCCTGGCCGGGAGCAGTGGTTCACATCTGTAATCCTAGCACTTTGGGAGGCTGAGGCAGGTGGATCACGTGAAGTCAGGAGTTCAAGGCCAGCCTGACCAAAATGGTGAAATCCCACCTCTACTAAAAGTACAAAATTAGCCAGGCGTGGTGGTGCATGTCTGTAATCCCAGCTACTTGGGAGACTGAGGCAGGAGAATCGCTTGAACCAAGGAGGTGGAAGTTGCGGTGAGCCGACATCACGCCATTGCACTCCAGCCTGGGCAACAGAGTGAGATGCCATCTCGAAATAAATAGAGAGCGAGAGAGAGAGAGAAAGACAGGGAGAGGGAGAGAGAGAGAGGAAGAGAGAGAGAGAAAATAAAAGTACGTGGTCTACAGGAAACTCACTTTGGCTCTAAGAACACTCATAGGTTAAAAGCAAATAAACAAAAAAAGTAAACCCATGCAAAAATAACCAAAAGAGCAAAGACACCTACATAACCTAGGCATCACTAATCCAAAACTCCAAAATCGGAAACTTTCTGAGTGCTGACACGATACCACAAGTGGACGATGAAGATGAAGATGATGATGTTACCAATGCAAAAAGGTATCTATAGACCACATGTTGAAAATGTGTGATGGGCTTATTAAAGGACTGGAGCAGCATGCATTCATAACAGAACGAGAAATTATGACAGTTTATAAAATCAGAGACTTCTCAGACAAAAAAACAGTTAGTGAGGCAGATGGTTCTGGAGGAAACATTTTAAAAAGCCATCTAGCAAAATGCCTCTTCATCCCTTGAGGATCCAATTCCTGGCCCCTCAACTGCTTCTAACATTTCTTCTCACTTAAAAAAAAAAAAAGTACATTCTACAGTTACCTTTTAATCAAAACACAGCATTGTAGGTGGAGACTGAAAGCCTGCCTGCCACTGTTTGTTGCTGCTGCTGTTTACCAGTGGATATAGATATTCCCAGGGATGCTACTGTGCTGCTTACTCACCCTAAACACATTATATTTTCACTGAATTAATGGTACCTCATATTTCTTACTGTTAAGAACTTATGTGTGAATAATGTAAGAAAATGATTGCTTATCAGCATCTAAATTCAGTCAGGAATAATGATGATGCCAAACAACCACAGACTGTCCACATGGGTGGCTGAGATAGTGACATCTTTCCTTTCTGATGGTTGAAGGTACATAAGCTTTGTTTCATGCAGAAAATTATTCAAAATATGATATAAAATTATCTTTGGGCTATGTGTACAATGTATATTTGAAACATAAATGAATTTTGTGTTAGACTTGGGTCTCATCCCCAAGATATCTCATTATGTATATGTACCTATTCTAAAATCTGAAGGTAAAAAAATCCAAAATCCAAATCACTTCAAGCATTTCAGATAAGGTATATTCAACCTATATACTAATATTAGACATATAAACTTTAAGTCAAAATCTGTTACAAAAAAACAAAGAAGGGCATTATATAATGATAAAACTGACACTTCACTAAAAAGATGTAACAATTATAAACATGTATGCACCAAACATCAGACCAGCAAAACATATGAAGCAAACACTGACAGAATTGAGGAGAGAAATAGATAGTACTATATTAATAGTAGAAGGCTTCAATACCCCACTTTCAGTAATGGATGGAACAAACACACAGAAGATTAATAAGGAAAAATAGGACTTAACACTATTGACCAACTGGACCAAAAGACACAGACAGAACACTCTACCCAACAACAGCAGAATACACATTTTTCTCAAGTGCACATGGGACATTCTTCAGGATATATGTGAGGTCACAAAACAAGTGTCAAAATTTTTGTAAAGAGAAAACATACAAATGGTCAACAGGTATATATATATGAGAAAAGGCTCAACATCACCAATCATCAGATAAATAAAAATCAAAACCACAAAAAGATATTACCTCAACCTATTAGAATGGCTATCAGCAAAAAGATGAAAAAATAACAAATGCTGGTGTGACTGTGGAGAAAGGGAAACTCTTACACACTGTTTTTGGGAATATAAATTAGTACAGCCATTATAAAACACAGTACAGAAGTTCTTCAAAAAAATTAAAAATAAAATTACCATATGATCCATCAATCCCACTAATGTATAAATATCCCAAAGAAATGAAATCAGTTTGTTGAAAAGAAACCTGCACTTTATGTTTATTGCAGCACTTTTCACAAAAGCCAAGATATGAAATCAATCAAGTGTCTACCAACAGATGCACTGGTAAAGAAAATGAGGTATATATACACATACACATATATATACACACACACATTATATATACACACACACACACACACACACACATAATGAAATACTATTCCCCATTAAAAAGAAAAAGAATAAAATCTTGTCCTTTGCGGGAACACAGATGCACCTGGAGGACATAATGCTAAGGGAAATAAGCCAGGCACAGAAAGACAAATACTGTATGATCTCACTCACATGTGAAATCTAAAAAAGTTGACATCATAAAAGTAGTGTATAGAATAGTGATTGCCAGAGGCTGGGGAATATTGGCGAGAGGGGAAATAGGTAAAGATTGGTCAATGAGAACAAAGTTACAGTAACAAGAGAAGAATAAGTTCTGGTGTTCTATTGCACAGTAGAGTGACTACGATTAACAATACTGTATTGCATGTTTTAACATAGCTAGAAGGAGGATTTTGAATGTCCTCACAAGGAAATTATAAATGTATAAGGTGACGGATATTCCAAATACCAATTTGATTTTTATACAATGTATACATGTATTGAAATATCATCCTGTACCTAATAAATATGCACAATTAATACATGTCAAAAACAAAACTGTAAAATTATAGAAGACTGATATCATGCAGGGTATCTTTTCTAATAATAATAAATAAAATAAATAAGGAAATAAACAGATGAAAACAGAACAATGCACAAATGTATGGAAATTAAGCACTCTTAAACAAGAAATGGGTCAAAAAGGCAATCCCAAGAAAAATTAGAAAATATCTTGAGATGAAAATAAAAACAGACTGTACCATCGTAATTAGTATGATAGAGCAAAAGCAGTGCTAGAAGGGAACATAAAGCTGTAAATGCTTATGTTTAAAAAGAAAAAACATCCCAAATCAATAACCTAAATTTATTCCTTAAGAAAATAGGGAAAAAAATACAAAATCCAAACCTAACAAAAGGGAGAAAATAATGAACATTAGAGCAAAGATAAGTGAAAGAAAATGGAAAAAAAATTAAAAAAAAAAAACAAAAACAAAAACAAGCATTAGTTTTCTTTTCTTTCTTTCTTTTTTTTTTTTTTTTTGAGACGGAGTCTTGCTGTGCCACCCAGGCTGGAGTGCAGTGGCACGATCTTGGCTCACTGCAACCTCCATCTCCTGGAATCAGCCTCCTGAGTAGCTGGGATTACAGGGGCCTGCCACCATGCCCAGCTAATTTTGTATTTTTAGTAGAGACGGGGTTTTGTCATGTTGGCCAAGCAGGTCTCAAACTGCTGACCTTAGGTGATCCACCTGCCTCAGCCTCCCAAAACGCTGGGATTACAGGCATGAGCCACTGCACCTGGCCACCGACCATTAGTTTTCTAAAAAGATCAATAGGCTGGGCATGGTGGCTCACGCCTATGTAATCCCAGCACTCTGTGAGGCCAAGGCGGGTGGATCACGAGGTCAGGAGATTGAGACCATCCTGACTAACACGGTGAAACTCCATCTCTACTAAAAAATCAAAAAATTAGCCGGGTGTGGTGGCGGGTGCCTGTAGTCCCAGCTACTCAGAAGGCTGAGGCAGGAGAATGGCATGAACCTGGGAGATGGAGCTTCCAGTGAGCCAAGATTGCGCCACTGCACTCCAGCCTGGGTGACAGAGCGAGACTCCATCTCAAAAAAAAAAAAAAAAATCAATAAAATTGATAAGGCTTTAACTAGTTTGACTAAGAAAAAAAAGAGAGGAAAGTCAAATAACTAAAATCAGAAATGAAAGAGATATTACTATTTTACAAAAAAAAGGATTATGAAAGTATTTACGAACAAATATTAGATAAACTATAGAAATGATTGAATTCCTAGAAATAAACAACATACTAAGACTGAATCTTGATAAAACAGATTATCTGAACATACCAATAACCATTAATAACCATTAAGGAAACTGAATCAGTAATCAAAAAATCCTAAAAATAACAATTAAAAAAGCCTAGGACCAAATGGTTTTACTGGCGCATTCTACCAAACATTTAAAACAAGAATTAACACCAATCCGCCTCAAACTCTTCCAAAAAATGGAAGAGAAGGGAACACTTCCAAACTCATCCTGTCAGGCAGACGTTACTCTGATACCAAAGCCGGACAAAGAGACTACAAGAAAACTACAGACCAATATCCTTGATGAATATTGATGCAAAAATCCTCAACAAAATGCTAGCAAGCAAAATTCAATAGCATCTTAAAAGGAATATATAATATAACCCAATAGTATTTATTTCCAGAATACAAGAATGATTCAACATACAAAAAAATCAACATAATATACCACTTTAACAAAATGAAGGAAAAAAACACAATCATCTCAATTAATGCAGAAAAGGATTTGAAAAAATTCAGAACATTTTCATGATTAAAAAAACACTCAAAAAAAAAAGCAAACAAAAGGAAACTACCTCAACACAATAAAGGTCATGTATAAACAGCCCACAGCTAACATTCTCAATACTGAAAGACTGAAATCTTTTCTCTAATATCAGGAACAAGATAAAGATGTCCACGTTTGTCACTCACTGGAAGACCTATCCATAGCAATTTGGCATTAAAAAGAAATAAAAGGTATCCAAAATGGGAAGGAAAAAGTAAAATTATCTCTGTTCGCAGATGGCATGAATTTATATGTAGAAAAACCTAAATATTCCACTAAACTGTTAGAATTAAGGAATGTTTCTTGATATAAAAATCAACACCAAAAAATCAGTATCTATAAACTAACATAGAACAATACAAAAAAGAAATAAGAAAACAATTCTATTTACAACAGCAATACAAATAATAAAACTGTTGAGGAGTAAACTTTACCAAGGAAACTAATAACGCATACAGTGAAGACCATAAAATGTTGCTGAAAGATATTAAAGAAAGAAAGAAATGTTAAGACATCCCATGTTCATGGATTGGGACACTTAATACTGTTAAAACGTCAATACTACCAGTACCCTAAACAATCTATAAATTATTTGCAATCCATATCAGAATCCTGGAAAAATCCAACACTTATATCCACATCAAACCTCAAGGAATCCTAAACAGCCAAAACAATCTTGAAAAAGGGGAAGAAGCTTACAAGTCTCACACTTTCTGATTTTAAAACTTACTAAAAGCCACATTAATCAAAACAGTGTGGTACAGACACATAGAGCTGTGGTACAGAACAGAAAGCTCAAAAAGAAGACCTCACATATATAGTCAAATAATTGTCTTCAAGGATGCCAAGGACATTCAATTTGAAAAGGACAGTATCTTCAACAAAAATTGAAATCCACAATATCCACAAGCAAAAGAATGAAACTAGAACCTTATACCATATTCAAAAATTAACTCAAAACGGATCTAAGAGCTAAATGTAAAACCTAAAACTATAAAACTTAGAATAAAGCATAGGGGAAAGTTCTACAACACCGCATTTTGCAATGATTTCTTGGATGTGACACCAAAAGCATAGGCAATAAAAGAAAAAAAATAGGTGAACTGGACTTCATCAAATGTTAAAACTTTTATTCCTCACATGACACGATATACGGTGAACAGACAACACAGAAGAGTCAGGGTGGCCAAGCAGACACAGAGTCAGCAAGAAGACCAGCACACTCTGAGAAGATCTTTGGAAGGAAGGCACCGAGAGTGGACAGAAGGGGGATGCAGATCCTGGGCTGAAGGAGGAAAAAGTTGGGAACCCTACAGGGACTTCCCCGAGCACCATGACTCATTCTGACCCCAAATGCTCCTGGGGAAAGGATGAGTTAAAAAGGCATGGAGTAGCCTATTCTTGCCATGGACCTCTAGAATCCTAGCTGAAGGAGGCTCCATGACTCCCACAGACATTTGAGGTTGCAAAGACAGCTGCTTGGGAAGTTGGCAGAAACAGGACTCCAGTCTGCATGGAGCCCAGAGGGCCTGGTGTGAGAATGGCTGCAGTGGAGCATGGCCAGGAATGTCCATCTCCCAAAGCTCACCACACACCTCTAGGTAGCTTTGGTCTTTGTTGACTATTGGACCTAGACAGAACAGGACTATCGTGCCCATGGGACAGGGCTTGTCTGATTCGAGCACCCCCCCCCCCCCCCCCCCCCCCCCTGGTTGCCGGCCTGTTCCACAGTCCCTGCCTGGCCACATCCAATTGAAACATATGCTGATGCCCAACCACAGCACTTCCTGGCAGCCATCACTATAGCTCCTTTGCTGGCAAGCCCCAGCTAACCATCAGAGAGTACTTGCACATGGGCCTCCATCAGCATGCACCCACCCACAGTTTCCCCTCACTGTTTTGCCAGGACACAGTCACCCACAGCCTCCCCCTACAGCTTTTCCAGAGCCTGTGCAGGCCTCACACCCCACTGCCACTGCCCCAACCAAGCACTTTTGCTGGCCCCACCATCAGAGTGTTGCTGCCCAGCAGACCGGGAACACCTTGGCCCCACCAGTGCAACATGTGCTTAACCTCGAGGGGACAGAGAACAAAGCCATGTGCCTAGTCCTAACACACCAGGGTTACAGCATGCGAGCCAGGAGTGCTGAGCTGAGCCTTGGCACCCAGAAATCATCAAGAAACTACGCCAGTCAACTAAACTCAATTTACATCACAGTCAAACCCTCAGGGCATCCAAGAACATAAAAGCAAAAAGCCTCATTGAAAGGATAGCAACTGGAGAGATTAAAGGAACATCAGCCCACAGAGATGAAAAAGAACTAGGGCAAGAACTCTAGTAACTCGATAAGCCTGAGTGTCTTCTTACCTTAAACTGACTGCAGTAGCTCCCCAGCAATGGTTCTTATTTTATTTATTTACTTTTTTAAAGACAGAGTTTTGCTCTGTCACCTAGGCTGGAGGGCAGTGGCACAATCTCGGCTCACTGCAACCTCCACCTTCCAGGTTCAAGTGATTCTCCTGCCTCCGCTTCCTGGGTAACTGGGATTACAGGTGCCCACCACCACATTCAGCTAATTTATATATTTTAATTAGAGACGGGGTTTCACCATGTTGGCCAGGCTGGTCTTGAACGCCTGACCTCAAGTGATCCACCCACCTCAGCCTCCCAAACTGCTTGGATTACAGGTGTGAGCCACTGCACCCAGCCTAGCGATGGTTCTTAACCAGACTGAAATGATGGGCATAAAATTCAGAAGATACTGAAATTCAGGAGAAACCCAATCCACGGAATTTAAGGAATCCAGTAAAATGAGTCAAGAGCTAAAAAACGAAAGTCATTTTAAGAAACAACCAAACTGATCTGACAGAGCTAAAAAACCCACTACAAGAACTTCACAATATCACTGGAAGTATTAACAGCACAAGAGATTAAGCTGAAGAAGAAATCTCAAGAACTTGAAGACTGGTTCTCCAAGTAAGACAAAAATAAGCGAAAAATAACTTTTTAATGGAAAAAATGTCCCCAAAACATGAGATTATGTGAAAAGATCAAATCTATAACTCACTGTTGTCCCTGAAAGAGAGGAAGAGAAAACAAGCAACTTGGGAAACATATTTGAGGATACTGTCCACAAAAATTTCCCCCTCCTAGCTAGAGAGGTTGACATGCAAATTCAGGAAATTCATAGAAACCCTGCAAGATACTATGCAAGATGACCATCCCCAAGACACATAATCATCAGATTCTCCAAGGTCAATGTGAAAGAAAAAATATTAAAAGAAGCTAGAGATAAGAGGTAGGTCTACTACAAAGGGAACCCCATCAGGCTAACATTAGACCCTTCAGCAGAAATCCTACAAGCCAGAAGAGATTGGGGACCTAATTCAGCATCCTTAAAGCAAAGAAATTCCAACCAAGAATATCATATCCAACCAAACTAAGCTTCATAAGTGAAGGAGAAATAAAATCCTTTTCAGACAAGTAAATGCTAAGTGAACTCATTGCCACCAGACTTGCCTTTTAAGAGGTCCTTAAGGGAGTGCTAACCATGGAAATGAAAGACCATTACTGGCCACCACAGAAACACACCTAAATACAGAGACCACTAACTCTTTAAAGCAACTATACAATCAAGTCTACATAATGACCAGCTAACAACACAATGACAGGATGAAATCTGCACATGCCAATATTCATCTTGAATGTAAATAGGCTAAACATCCCACTTCACAGGCACAGAATGACAATTCATATAAAGAACCAAGAACCAACTGTATATTGTCTTTATGAAACACATTTCATATGCAATGCCACCCACAGGCTCAAAGTAAAGGAATGAGAAAGATTTATCAAGCTAATGGAAAACAAAAAAGAGCAGGCATGGGTAACTTATTTCAGACAAAACAGACTTGAAACCAACAACAATTAAAAAGGACAAAGAAGGGCGTTATAAAATGATAAAAGGTTCAATTCAACAAGAAGACTTAACTATCCTAAATATGCATATACCCAACACTAGAGCATCTAGATTCATAAAACAAGCTCTCAGAGACCCTATGGAGACTTACACAACCGCAAAATAATAGTGGGAGACTTCAACAATCCACTGACAGTATTAGACTTCAAGTCAACACTTCACCAAATGGACTTGAGTTCTACAGAACACCTCACCCAACAAAAACAGAATATACATTATTCTCATATGCACATGGCACATATCTAAAATCAACCACATGCTCAACCATAAAGCAATTCTCAACAAATTAAAAATCCCACAATCATACCAACCATGTTCTCAAGATGACAGTGCAATAAAAACAGATATCAACACCAAGAAGATCTCTCAAAACCATACAATTCCGTGGAAATTAAACTGCTCCTGAATGACTTTTGGGTAAACAACAAAATCCTAATTTCGCTGAAATCAAGAAATTCTTTGGGCCAGGCACAGTGGCTCATGCCTGTAATCCCAGTACTTTGCAAGGCTTAGGTGCAGTGATCGCTTGAGCCCAGGAGTTCAGACCAGCCTGGCCAACATGGTGAAACATTGGCTCTGCAAAAAACACACAAAAAAATTAGGCAGGTTTGGGAGAGCACACCTGTAGTCCCAGCTACTCAGGAGGCTGAGAGGTGGGAGGATTGCTTGAGCCCGGAAGGTTGAGGCTGCAGTGAGCCGTGTTCATGCCACTCCACTCCAGCCTTGGCAACAGGGCAAGACCCTGACTCAAAAAAAAAAAAAAAAAAAAAAGGAATTATTTGAAACTAATGAAAACAAAGATACAATATACCAAAATCTCTGGGACACAGCTAACATAGTCTTATGAGGAAAGTTTATAGTGCTAAATGCCCACATCAAAAGGTTAGAAAGATGTAAAGTTAACAACTAACATCATGCCTAAAGGAACTAGAAAAATGAGCAAATCAACCCCAAAGCTAGCCACAGAAAAGAAATAACCAAAATCAGAGTTGAACTGAAGAAAAAAAAATACAAAAGTTCCCTGAAAGAATAAATAAGATAGATTGCCAGCCAGACTAACAAAGAAAAAAAAGAGAGAGAGGAGATCCAAATAAACACAATTAGAAATGGCAAAGGGGACATTACCACTGACCAAGAGAAATACAAAAAAAAATCCTTAAAGGCTTTTATGAACATCTCTATGCACACAAACTAGAAAATCTACAAGAAATGGATGAATTCCTGGAAACATACAACTTCCCAAGATTGAACCAGGAAGAAACTGAATACCTGAACAGACCAACAATGAGTTTTGAAATTGTATAAAATGTCTACCAACCAGAAAAAGCCCGGGACCAGACGGATTCATAACCAAATTCTACCGGACATATAAAGAAGAGCTGGTACCAATCCTATTGAAACAATTCCAAAAAATCGAGAAGGAGGGACTCTTCCCTAATTAATTTTATTTTATGAGGCCAGCATCATTCTGATAACAAAACCTGGTGGAGACATAACAAAAACAGGACACTTCAGGCCAATATCCCTGATTAACACAAATGCACAAATGCAAAAATCTTCAACAAAACAGTAAACCAAATCCAGCATCTACCATGATCAAGTAGACTTTATTCCTGGTATGCAAAGTTGGTTCAATATACACAAATCAATAAGTGTGATTCATTACTAAACAGAACTAACAACAAAAACCACATGATCATCTTGATAGATTCAGGAAAGACTTTTGATAAAATTCAACATCCCTTCATGTTAAAAACCCTCAAAAGGGTTACACCTGGAAATAATAAGAGCCATATATAAAAGAACCACAGCTAACATCACAATGAATGGGCAAAAGCTGGAAGCATTCCCCTTGAGAACCAGGACAACACAATGATCCCTACTTACTCCTATTCAACATAGTTCTGGAAGTCCTAGCCAGAGCAATCAGGAAACAGAAAGAAATAAAAGGCATCCAAACAGGAAAAGAGGAAGTCAAATCATCACTGTTTGCAGACGATATGATTCTATACCTAGAAAACTCCACAGTCTCTGCCCATAGGTTCCTAGAACTAACAACTTCAGCCAAGTTTCAGGATACAAAATCAACGTACAAAAATCAGTAGTATTTCTATATACCAGTAACATCCAAGCTGAGAGCCAAATCAAGAATTCAATCCCATTCACAATAGCCACAAAAAGAATAAAATGCCTAGGAATCGAGCTAACCAGAGAGATAAAAGATCTCTACAATGAGAATTACAAAACACTGCTCAAAGAAATCAGAGACAACACAAACAAATGGAAAAACATTCCATTCACATAGACAGGAAAAATCAAAATTGTTAAAATGTCCATACTGACCAAAGCAATTTACAGATTCAGAGCTATTCCTATCAAACTGCCAATGTTATTTCTCACAGAATCAGAGAAAACTATTTTAAAAATCATACGGGCCCAAAAAAAGAGCTTGAATAGCCAAAGCAACCCTAAACAAAAAGAACAAAGCCTGAGGCATCACACTACCTGACTTCAAACTATATTACAAGGCTACAATAACCAAAACAACATGGCACTAATAAAAAACAGAAATGTAGACCAATGGAACACGTTAGAGAACCCAGAAATAAAGCCAGACACCTACAACCATCTGATTTTAACAAAACTGACAAGCAATGAGAAAAGGACTCCCTATTCAATAAATGGTGTCGGGATAATAGCCAGCCATATACAGAAGACTGAAACTGGATCCTACCTTTCACCATACACAAAAATCAACTCAAGACAGGTTAAAGACTTAAATGTAAAACCTAAAACTATAAAAACTCTAGAAGAAAACTTAGGAAATACCATGCTGGACATAAACCCTGGCAAAGATTTCATGATGAAAATTCCAGAACTGCAAAAAACACAAAAATTGGCAAGTGGGACCCAATTAAAACTAAAGAGCTCTTTAGTTTCAGAAAATGAAACTGTCCACAGAGTAGACACACGACCTACAAAATGGGAAGAAATATTTGTAAGCTATACATCCAACAAAGGTCTAATTATCCAGAATTGATAAGGAACTTAAATGAACGGCAAAAAACAACCCCATTTAAAAAAAAAAAAAGGGTAATGGACATGAACAGACACCTCTCAAAAGACACACGTGGCCAAGAAACATGGAAAAAACAAAAAAAACAAAAAACTCAACATCACTAATCATTAGAGGAAAGCAAATGAAAAGCAATGAGATACCACCCTACACCAGTCAGAATGGCTATTACTAAAAAGTCAAAAATAACAGATGCTGGTGAGGTTGCAGAGAAAAGAGAACACTTACACACTGCTGGTGGGAATGTAAATTAGTTCAGCCACTTTGGAATGTAGTTTGGAGATTTAAGAACTAAGAACTACCAAAGAATTAAGAACTACCATTAGAACCAGCAATCCCATTACTGGGTATATACCCCAAGGACCATAAACTGTCCTACCATAAGGACACATGCATGTGTATGTTCATCACAGCACTACTTCACAATAGCAAAGACATGGAATCAAAATAAATGTCTGTCAACAATGGACTGGATAAAGAAAATGCGGTATATACTCACCATGGACTACCACACAGTCATAAAAAAGAACAAAGTTATGCCTTTTGCAGCAACATGGATGCCACTGGAGACCATTATCCTAAGCGAGTTATCACAGGAAAAGAAAACCAAATACCGCATATTCTCACTTACAAGAGGGTGTTAAACCTTGAGTACTGTGTTAGTCCATTGTTGTGTTGCTATAAAGAAATACCCGAGCCTGGGTAATTTACAAAGAAAAGAGGTTTAATTGGCTCATGGTTCTGCAAGCTGTACAGGAAGCATGGCACCAGCATCTATCTGCCCAGATGCTGGGGAGGACACAGGAAGCTTTCAATCATGACAGAAGGCAAAAGGGGGGCCAGAACGTCATATGGCCACAGCAGGAGCAAGAGGGGGAGTGCACAGGGAGGTACCACACACTTAACCAGATCTTGCAAGAACTATTGCAAGGACAGCACCAAGCCATGAAAGATCCACCCCCATGACCCAACTGTCTCCCACCAGTCCCCACCTCCAACAATGGGGATTACAATTAAATATAAGACTTGGTGGGGAGATGTATTCAAACTCTATCCAGTACACATGGACACAAAGAAGGAAACAACAAACACCGAGGCCTACTTGAGGGTGGAGGGTGTGGTGAGGATGAGGATCAAAAAACTATCTATCGGGTACTATACTCTCTATCTGGGTGACAAAATAATTTATATATCAAACCCCAGTGACACACAATTTAGCCACACAACAAACCTGCACATGTACCCCATGAACCTGAAATAAAAGTTAGCAGGGAAAAAAAGGAAGAAAAGGTAACACACAAAATGGGAGATAATTGCAAATCATATATCTGATAAGGAGCTAATATCTAATATGTGTGTGTATATATACAGTATATATTATATATGTTACATATATGTATATATAACATATACTGTCTACATATATACATATATACTGCATGTATACATATATACTGTATATATACATATATACGTATATATACACACTATATAGATACACTATATATATACACACTATACACACCCACACACACACACACACTCTGGATATTAGCTCCAGTGTACAGCTGTACAGCTTGCAGAACCATGAGCCAATTAAACCTCTTTTCTTTGCAAATTATATACACACATATGTATACATATAATACTATATATGTATACAGTATATATATAAACATATAAACTCTTACAACTCAAAAAACAACCTGATTAAAAGATGAACAAAGGACTTAAATAGAGATTTCTCCAATTAAGATATACAAATGGTCAATAAGCCCATGAAAAGATGTTCAACATTAATAACTAGAGAAATGTAAATGAAAACTACAAGATACCACCTCATATCCATTCGGATAACTACTATCAGAGAAGCAGAAAATACATGTTGGTAAGGATGTGGAGAAATCGCGACCCTTGTACACTGTTGGTAGGAATGTAAAATGGTACAGCCACTATGGAAAGTACTATGATGGTTCCTCAAAAAAACTGATAATAGAATTACCATGTGATCCAGTAAATCTTCTTCTGGGTATGTAACCCAAAAATCTGACAGCACAGAGTTAAGCTCAAAGAAAAATATCCATGTTCATAACACCATTATTCACAACAACCAAAAGATGGAAGCTGCCCAACTTTTCATCAACAGATGAATGGAGAAACAAAATGCAGTATATACATACAATGGGATACTATTTAGCCTGAAAATTTATGAAATTCTGACATTTACTACAACATGGATGCACCTTGAGGATATCATGCTAAGTAAAAGAAACCAGTAACAAATGGCAAATACTGTATAATTCCACTTATACTTCAAGTATTCGAATTCACAGAGATCAAAAGTAGAATGAAGGTTACTGGGGTCTAGGAAGAGGGTGGAATAAGTAGTCACTGCTTAACGGGTATGGTGGTTCAGTTTTGCAAGATGAAGAATTCAGGAGATGAATGGTGGTGATGGTTGCACAACAATGTAAGTGTACTTATGACATGAAGTGTACACTTAAAATAGTTAAGACAGGCGGGGAGAGGTGGCTTACACCTGTAATCCCAGCACTTTGGGAGGCCCAGGCGGGCAGATTATGAGGTTAAGAGATCGAGACCATCCTGTTCAACATAGTCAAACACCGTCTCTACTAAAAATACAAAAATTAGCTGGGCAGAGTGGTGTGCATCTGTAGTCCGTAGTCCCAGCTACTCAGGAGGCTGAGGCAGGAGAATTGCTTGAACCCGGGAGGCGGAGGTTGCAGTAACCAGAGATCACGCCACTGCACTCCAGGCTGGGCAACAGAGCGGGACTCCATCTCAAAAATAAAAATAAATAAAAATAAATAAAGGAGTTCTTCAGAAAGAAAGAAAATGATTTAAACCAAAAACTTAGATTTACAGGAGCATTAGAGAATTGAGATGAAGGTAAATTAAGTCTTTTCTTCCTTATTCTTAAATTAACAGAAAAATGATGTCCAAAATACTAACAGCAGCAATTCACTGGATTATTACAGCTTATGGATAAGTGAAAATAATGACAACAATGTTATAATGGGCAGAAGGGAGGAATCTGTATACTCTATCGTAAGACAGAGTATTATGTATACTACCTCCATTTTCCATGAAGTAGTACAGTGGTATTTTTTTGGTTTTGTTTTTTTTTTGAGACAGAGTTTCGCACTGTCGCCCAGGCTGGAGTGCAGTGGTACAATCTCCACTCACTGCCTCCCAGTTCAAGCAATTCTCATACCGCAGCCTCCTGAGTAGCTGAGACTACAGGCGCATATTACCATGCCCAGCTAATTTTTTGTATTTCTAGCAGAGACAGGGTTTCACCATGTTGACCAGGCAGGTCTTGAACTTTTAATCTTAAGGGATCCGCTGGCCTCAGTCCCCCCAAGTGCTGGAATTACAGACGTGAGCCACTGTGCCTGACCTATAATGTTATTTGGATGTGGACTTGGAGTAGTTTTAGGTGAACAGCACAAACTGTAAGACAATCACTTAAATAAATTAAGAAGTATAATTGGTATGCTAAGACAGGTATGCTTAGCATACCAATTATACTTAAGACAGGAGAAAAAAATTAAATCATATCAAAAGATCAATTAAGACAGGAGAAAAAAATTAAATCATATCAAAAGATCAATTAAAACCAGAGAAGGCAAAAGAGGACGGGAAGACTGTTTAAAAAGGAAACAAGTAAAACAAACAGAAAACAGCTATAAATATGATACTGTCAAAGGAAAATAAAGTTTTTTCTCTCTACTCTCATATTCAACACAGAACCCTTCTGTAACCAGATGTATGAAGTTTTTCCCTCCCATCCCTAAACAGTTTTCGAACAGACACCAACTATAATTCAATTAAATAATGGCACTATCTACCTAGAGATAGTGTCATATCAGGCCAGCCGAGATGGCTCACGCCTGTAATTCCAGCAATTTGGGAGGCTGAGGCGGGTGGATCACAAGGTCAAGAGATCGAGGCCATCCTGGTCAACATGGTGAAACTCCGTCTCTACTAAAAATACAAAAATTAGCCTGGCGTGGTGGCAGGTGCCTGTAGTCCCAGCTACTCGGCTGAGGCAGGAGAATCACTTGAACCTCGAAGGCGGAGATTGCAGTGAGCCAAAATTGCACCACTGCACTCCAGCCTGGTGACAGAGCAAGACTCTGTCTTGCAGGAAAAAAAAAAAAAAGAAAAAGAAAAAAGAGATAGTGTCATACCCCACACGGTAAGGGCTCAGTTCCGTAAGACTGCCCCTCACTTCAGATGCCAGTCACAAGCTTCAGGCTGTGATCTGTGCTTCTGACTGACCAGCTATAAATCAGGGTTCACACAACTTTTTAATTTGGTTTGATAATTTGCTGGGATAACTCACAAAACTCAGGGAAATACTTATATTTTAACAGTTTATCATAAAGGATATTACAAAGGATACAGATAAATGGATGGACAGGGCAAAGTAAGGTGGTGGGGAGCTTCCATGCCCTCCCTGTTGTGGACTTTGGTATCTGCATAGGTCTCGGAACCAATCCCCTGAAGATATTGAGGGATAAATGTATACATCATGACCAAATGGGATTTATTCTAGGTATACAAGGCTAGTTCAACATTCAAAGATCAATCACTGTAATCTATCACACCAACAGGTTAAAGAAAAAAATCCTATAATAGTAATAGATGCAGAAAAAAACATTTGACAAAATCCAGTATTCTTTTGTTTCTGCTGTTTTGAGATGGAGTCTTGCTCTGTCACCTAGGCCGGAGTGCAGTGGCACAATCTCGGCTCACTGCAACCTCTGCCTCCTGGGTTCAAGCGATTCTCGTGCCTCATCCTCCCAAGTAGCTGGGACTACAGGTGCCCCCTACCATACCCAGCTAATGTTTATATTTTTAGTAGAGACAGGGTCTCACCATGTTGGCAAGGCTGATCTCGAACTCCTGGCCTCAACTGATCTGGCCATTTCAGCTTCCCAAAGTACTGAAATTACAGGCATGAGCCACCATGCCCGGCCCCAACATTCTTGAAGGAAAAGAAAACACTCAGCAAAGCAGGAATAGATGTGTATGTATAACAGAAAAAAAAAAAAAAAATCAGAGTATTTGTTGCCTCTGAAGATGAGGGTAGGAATAGATTAGGAAAGATCAGGAAAAAGACTTTCTGGGGTGATGGTCATGTTCTATATCTTGACTGGGTTTGAGCTACACATGTGTATGTATTTGTCAAAACTCAGTCAATATACACTTACGATTTGCATATTTTCTTCTATATAAATTTTACCTCAAAAGGAAAAAATAAGCAAATATTAAACTCTAATTAATGATACACATGCTAAAGTATTTAGGAGGAAATGAACCCATCTCTATAACTTACTCTGAAATACATTTAATAATATGAATTGATGCATGGATAGTGACAAAACGTGTGGTTAAGTATTAATGGTATTCCATTATATGGATATGCCAGTTTGTTTATCCATTCACCTGTTGGTGGATACTTGGATTGTTTCCCATTTGGGGCTATTAAAAATAAAGCTGCTATGAACATTTGTGTGCACATCTTTGCATGAACATATGCTTTCATTTCTCTTGGGTAAACATGCAGAAGTGCAATGGCTTGATAATATGGTAGATGTATGTTTAAAGAAATTGCCAAATTGTTTTCCCAAGTTGTAACATTTTACATCCCCAGGAGAGATACAATAGAGAGTTCCAGTTTTTCCACATCCTCACCACCACTTGCTATGGTCAACAATAAAAAGGAATAAATTATTGATTGTACTACTACATGGATGAATCTCAAAATAATTATACTGAAATAAGCCAGACTGAAAGAATACAAACTGTACAATCCCATTTATACAAGTCTAGAAAACCCAATATGCAGTAACAGAAAGCAAATCAGCAAAAACCTGAGGACAAGAAGAGTAAAAGGGACAAGGAGGGTTAGAAGATGTGGTTTACAAAAAGGCACAAGGAAACTTTAAGGTATGATATATATGTTCATTATCATGTTATGATTGTTACCTGATATATGCTAAAACTTATCAAATTGGAGACTTTAACATACATTTTACCTGATGTAAATTATACCTCAATAAACCTGTTAATACATAATACTGACAGAATCTAGATAATGGGTATATGCAGAGGTACTATAAAATCTCATAACACTTTTTATAATAAAATGTTTCATAGTCTTTAAAGTTCTATTAAAATATCACAGAACATAAATATAAAAATAATATGTAAGGAATCAGAATTGGTCATTAACACCCGACTGTAAGAATCATTTGTTTGGCTCCCTAGTGTATTCTGGGCACAGAAGAATGACTCCTTAAAATAAAAAACTGTATCCTAACTGAATCTTCATTTTCCTCTACTGCTTCTGGTATAATGGGGGTATGCAGTTAAGTGGCCACTAAACACATGATTCTATTATAAAGGGAAAACTGGGAGATTAACATTTCAAAAACAGAATATGTATGTTAGTTAATAAACAAGAAATCGGAACTTCTAATGTTACATAAAGATGTTAGGCGTTATCAAAAAAAATTACAAATTTGTCCAAGTATCATGATTTTGGAGCAAACAAAATAGTGACAAGGGAGGCTAACTTAAGAAGGGGCTATGAAGTACAGGTACTTCCTGTGTTACAAATGATAATTCTATCACACAAGCCACTTTACTACTGCTTTTGTCTATTTAAAATTATAATATTTTTCTCCTTAATGTTCTCTTAAAATGTACCCAACTGTGCATCAGAGTCCCCAGTGTCATTTGTTTAAAAAACGATTCTGATGTCCTATTCCAGATAAATAATTTATAATCTCTGGGGGCAGGTTCAAAAATTAGTATTCATAACAAGCACCTATGGCTGATTCTGATGCAGCCTAGCTCTTAAAGAAAATATGTGAAATGGCCAGATGCTGTGGCTCACACCTGTAATCCCAGCACTCTGTGAGGTCCAGGTGGGCAGAACACTTGAGGTCAGGCGTTCGAGACCAGCCTGGTCGACGTTGTGAAACCCTGTCCCTACTAAAAATACAAAAATTAGCCATGCATGGTGGTGGGCACCTTTAATCCCAGCTACTTGGGAGGCTGAGGCAGGAGAATCACTTGAGGCTATGAGACAGAGGTTGCAGTGAGCCGAGATCACATCACTGCACTCCCGCCTGGGTGACAGAAAGAGACTCCGTCTCAAATAAAAAAAAAAAAAAAAGAAAAAGAAAACATGTGAAATGCTACGTTGCTTGAGAAAGGAGGGAGGATAAATTTCAGATGAGTCTATGAAATATTACCACCTCTCTAGATGATATATGGGAAGGGAGAATTATAAATAGAAGTGTATAAAAAGTATACCTTACCCACATCAAAATTTGCCAAGAGTCAGTCCTGGAATGAAGCTCAATTCCTTTTTCCTTCCCTGTCAGACAGATTCTTCTAGCAGTGAGTCTACTTACTGTATTGAACCTAGTACCGCAGCACTCTTCTGCTGCATTATAATTAAACAGGTTTTTGGAAAACTCATCATTCATATATAAGAATGCTTCCATGGGAAAATGCATTCTGATTTCCAAAGAATCCATCTCAGCAACAAATTTTCAGATCACCATCCATTATTAATAATGACGGAATACTAATTGATACTATTATACTAACATGCTAATATTGAAATTTGCTGATTACACAGAAGCCTAGCAAAAGCACACATTTACAACTACCAATAGGTCCTTTGTGTTAGACCATAAAATATTATCTTAAAATTTTCCTATGCAGCATCTAGTTTCTGTCTTTTTATTTATTTTATTTTATTTTATTTTATTTTTTGAGGCAGGGTCTCACTCTGTCACCCAGGCTAGAAGGCAGTGGCGCTATCTTAGCTCACTGCAACCTATGTCTCCCAGCTTCAAGCAATTCTCCTTCCTCAGTCTCCTGAGTAGCTGGGATTACAGGCGAGCGCCACAGTACCCAGCTAATTTTTGTATCTTATTTTTTTAGTAGAGATGAGGTTTCACCACATTGGCCAGGCTGGTCTGAAGTGATCCACCCTCCTCAGTCTCCCAAAGTGCTGGGATTACAGGCATGAGCCACTACATCTGGCCATCTAGTTTCTATTACAGAAATTTTCAAACAATGTTTTTTAAAAATCCTCCAAATTTGTCAAATTACTACTTTTGAAATTCTCAAAGAATATTTTAAAAAAATACTCCAGCTATTAAAGTTTCATCTATCAAAACATAACCAATTTCTATAAATAAAACAATGACATGTTATTTTATTTTATTTTGAGACAGAGTCTCGCTGTCTGTTGCCTCGGTTGGAATGCAGTGGCATGATCAGAGCTCACTGTAATCTCAAACTTCTATGCTCAAGCCATCTTCCTGCCTCAGCCTCCCAAAGCGCTGGGATTACAGGAATGAGCACCACACCTGGACAGTGACTTGTTTTTAATTATTTGATAAAGACTAAAGTTAGAGGGATCACACTACCTGATTTCTAGACTAACTACAAAGACACAGTTATCAAGACAGTGTAGCATTGGTGAAATGACAGACCCGCAGATTGTTAAGACAGACTAAACCCACACAGCATTAAGTCTACTGATTTTTTTTTTTTTTACAAAATGCAAAGATAATGCAACCGAGAAAGGATCGTCTTTTTTAGCAAGTGGTGCTGAACAATTGGACATTTGCATCCACATGCAAACAAATGAACCTCAGCCTTTAACATACATCATATACCTTGCACAAAAAGAGATCCAAAACCTAAAACTACGACACTTCCATAAGACAACGTAGGAGAACATCTTTGACTTTGGGTTGGGAAAAGATTTCTTAGATATGAATACCAAAAGCCCTGATTCATAAAAGAAATGTTTTATAAACTGGGCTTTACCTAAAATTTAAAATGTATGCTCTACAAAAGACAAAATGGGAAAAGACTGAGAAAATATTTTCAAATTACATAGCTGATGAAGAACTCATATGCTCAATATTTAAAGAACTCTCAAAACTCAACAATAAGAAAACAAATACTTTGGAAAAAGAGTTCGGCTGTTCCTCAAAAGGTTACACAAACAGTCAGCATATGACCAAGCAATTCCACTTCTAAGTATATATCCAAGAGAATTTAAAACATACATCCACAAAAAAACTTGAACATGAATGTTCAGTGGCATTATTCATAATATCCAAAAGGTGGATGTTTAGGAATAATCTAAATATCCAACAACTGGTGAATATAGATAAATTGTGGTCTATGAATACAATGGAATATTATTCAACCAAAGAGCAAATGAAACAGTCATACATCCTTCAACATGGAGGAACCTTGAAAATACATTAGGTTAAAGAAGCCAGAAACAAAAGGCCATAAATTATTATATAATTCCATTTAAATGAAACGTCCAGAATTACTAAATCCATAAAGACAGAAAGTAGGTTAGTGGTTGCCAGAGGTGCAGCAGTGAGAAGTGGGAGGAAATTGGGAGTCACTCCTAATGGGCATGAGGTTTAATTTTGGGGTGCCAAAATGTTCTGAAACGAGAGAATGGTGATGGTTGTACACTTCTGTGACTATACTAAAAAACACTGAATTGTACATTTTAAAAGGGTGAAATTTGTGGTATATGAATTACATCTCAATCAAAAACAAAAACAAAAAAAAAAAAACCGTACAATCCAATTTAAAATGACCCTGCAATCCCACTCTTCGGTATTTATCCAAGAGAAATAACAATTATGTTCACACAAACACCTGTACATGAATGTTTATGACAGCTTTATTCATAACCTCCAAAAACTGAAATACCCTTCAACCATCAAACAGATAAATACTCACAGTTAGGCGGGCGCAGTGGCTCATGTCTGTAACCCCAGCCCTTTAAGAGGCAGCGGCATGCGGATCGCTTGAGGTCAGGAGTTTGAGACCAGCCTGGCCAACATGGCAAAACCCCGTCTCTACTGAAAATACAAAAATTAGCGGGGCATGGTGGCGCGCCCGTAGTCCCAGCTATCCATGAGGCTGAGGCCCGAGAATCACTTGAACCTGAGAGACGGAGGTTGCAGTGAGCCAAGATTGTGCCACTGCACTGCAGCCTGAGCGACAGAGTGAGACTCTCTCTCAAAAACAAACATACAGTCCATCCACAGAATGAAATACTACTCGAAAATACAGAAATGAAATTCACTAATGTATGCAATAAATGGATGAATTAAACCCAGACCCAAAAGGCTACGTACCATACAATTCCATTTATATGTACTCCGGAAAAGATAAAACTAGAGGGATGGGGCTGGGCGCGGTGGCTCACGCCTGTAATCCTAGCACTTTGGGAGGCCAAAGCGGGCGCATCACGAGGTCAGGAGATGGACACTATCCTGGCTAACACAGTGAAACCCCGTCTCTACTAAAAATACAAAAAATTAGCCGGGCATGGTGGCACGCACCTGTAGTTCCAGCTACTCGGGAGGCTGAGACACGAGAATCGCTTGAACCCGGGAGGCGGAGGTTGCAGTGAGCCCAGATAGCGCCACTGCACAGCAGCCTGGGCGACAGGGAGGAAAAAAAAAAAAAAAAAAAAAAAACAGGGATAGAAACGGATGACTGGTTGCCAGGAGGCGGGGTGAGGTCAACTACAAAGGAGCAGCTGAGAGAATTCGGGAGGCTTGATGAAACTTTTATGTGTCATTATTGTGGTGGTAGATACAAGCCTCTTAGCATTTGTCAAGAACTGTATCTCAAGAGTGAATTTTACTGCATGTAAATTTTAAATAAACAAGTTGATTAGTCACACTCTAAACAAACCCCCACTCTGAATGCAGAAGCAAGATTCCACTACAGATCAAAGTTCACCTCAAGTATTCTTAAGGCTTCCTTCTGAGGTAGATGGGAGACAAATTTCATTTTCACTTTGCAACTAAGAAGCTGCATCAACAGTCTGCAAGTTTCTCGTACTAATCAAACAGGCAGAGCAGCTATCGCTATGACCCTAGTTTTTGTAGTCCACTCACTCTCCATCATGACACTAGGTCCCCACCGTAGTAACATTCTTTAAAATCAAACTAAATTACCTGTTTACATCATCTCATAAACGACAAGAGTCAAGATAAGCATTTTAGAAGAAGGCTGGAAGTGTGTACATAGACAAGAACAAATTACTTTAAATATATATTTAAACACACTATTCACATACAAAATTAACCCTCACTTTGGCCTGGGAAATTCATTTCATAAAAGAGTCTAATGTCTAGCGGGTGTTTAAAATAAACAAGAGAATAATACAAAAACAGATGAAAACATTAAAAATGAGGCTCTCAGTAAGGCAGAACCCCAAACTAAACGGACACAAGGAAAGCTCGGTCCTTCACCACCTAGGCAGCGTAGGGCCCTGTTCAGTCCGGTCTTTTGCAGGTCTGAGACGTTTGCACCGCACACCTTGGTTTTTCTTTAAAATTCGGCAATTCACTCTGACCCACATATCCTGAAGCCTTGAAAATGTGACACATTCCTGGGTCAGGCTGTTAGCTGCAACCACACAAACAACTTTCTGAGTTACTCTACACGTGAGTTTCCTTTTTGTTATCGGCCGAACCCAGGCTAGAGAGCCGGCGTCCGGGTCCTACGGCCGGAAGCGGGAGAGTAGAAAGTACCACGGGTCTAGCCGGGAACTGAGGCTGGGGAAGCAAGGAAGCGGGCGTCCCAGGTCACAGCGCCCTGCCTTGAGTGCGAGGCAGCATGCAACACGCGGGGGCTTTCTGGAGCCTCCGTCATAACCCCAGGGGGGCAAAGGACAGGGATGGGACCCAGCCCACGAGGGCGTCGTCTCGATTCCTCGCCCCGCGCGGCTAAAGCCGGACCGCGCGGGGCCAAGGGTAGAGAAGGGCCCCTCGCCGGGACTTGAACGCCAGACCCACGGAGCCCACTGCAGGTTCGCTCCGCTCAGAAAATACAAACCTTTTCATTCTGCACTCATGACCCTCTCCTTCCCACCAAAATATAAACAACTCGAGGGCGGAGGCCCGGGAACTGCCGCCTGGCTTTACGTAACTTGACCCGGAGGCTGGCGGCGGCAGGTGGCTGCACCCGGCGAGCAAGGTGCTGGAAGCCCCGAGAACGCCGGAGCCCGCTCGGGCAGAGAAACGGCCCGGAGGCAGGAGAGGCCGGGGGAGCGGCGGCAGCCTCTTTACCTTGCCAGATGCCCAGAGAGAGCTGGGACGTGTCCAGATCCACCACATAGTCCCCCAAGAACCGGTTCAATACGTCCACGACCACCGACTCGAAAACCATGCTCCTCAGCCTTGGTGGGCACGGCGGCCGGCCCGTGCGCTCCTCCTACCGCCGCCTTCCCCAAGCCCCTCCCTCGAGGCCGTTCGGTTCACCGGCTCCGGGGCGGCTCCGGCTGCGGCGCCCCCACTGGCCCGACGCGCAGCCCCAGCGCGAGCTCAGCTAGGGACGGAGGCGGCCGCTCTCACGACGCGTGCGCAGGTCTGTGCTCGACTGGAGGCGGAGCGCGGCGCAGACCTGGGCGCGCAGCCCGGAGAGGGAGGAAAGGCGGCTGCGCGGCCGCGGCTCTGGAGGGTGCCCTTTTCGCGCCGAGCACGGATCCTCTTTCCTGTCGGCCCCGCCTCCTCCCCATCGCCTGGCAACCGGACACCAGCCTGGAGCGACCCGATTTTTTTCCGACCCCGCCCCCTCCTGCAGATTAGAGCCCCCAACGGCCCCCCGGAACGGGGCGGGTGCGGGGCGGTTACGCCCGACGGGAACGCCCCTCCCCCTAGAAGGTGGTGGCCGCCTCCAAGCGTACGAGAGGGCTCACCCCTGAGTAAGGGTGGGCAGATCCCAGCCCAGTTGCCGGAGGCTTCCTGGGGGCTGTCCCAGGCAGCATCTCCCCCCATTATTACAGGTTGGGAGGGTCCAGCAAGCCTGGGTGTCTCGGCGCCTGTAACCTCGCGCCTGGTCCTCCGAGCGTCTGGCCCTTAGGAGGACTCAACTTCCTGCTGCAAGTAGAGGATGGAATTACATAGTCCCTGCCCTGCATCTGAGATGAGTACCCATTTTTGGTCAAGTCATTTATGCGGAGCCGTCTTTCATTCCAAAGAGTGACACGCTTCCCTGCATATAAGAGTTAGAGTCAGCCGGTCTGGAAACTGCTGAACACCCTCCAAGAAATACTGGGAGTGCTGGACCCCTGACCCCTAAGCCTCCACCGAAACACTGACCTAAAATAAATTATAATTACAGCTCTTTCGACCCGTTTGGTCTTATTTAGAAGTAATCCCAAAGGCCTGAGGTCACAGAGATGCTAAATGTGAGGTTTAGAGAACTATAATTAATCATCTTCAGGACCGAAAAAGTGTACATTGAGCGTTTTCTCTTTCCACGTTAAATGAATAATGATCGATTTCTATTAATTCCTGTGTCATTTTACTACTTTTTGTGCATAGTCACCAGATTTTTCAAAATTAAATGTTTAAGGTGTGCCTTTGCGAGTAGAATGCCTGACAAAAACTGTAAATTTTGACATGAGTTTATGAATGATTTTCATATAATTTTATATTTGAAGGACCTTTATGAGGTCTCCAACCTCTTAGTCTTAAATATAATGAAACTGAAATGTTAGGGATGTGTGCAAGGTCATACAACCAAAGTTCTGTGGAAGAACTGGAACCCGGCCCTTCTGATTGGCCACCACCCCTCCTGCTTCTCTTGCATTCAGCTAACAATCTACTTCAGAACACCTGCACAGAGAAACTAAGAGGCTAAAATACCTAGGAAAGGGAAGAGCTGTACATAATGAGGCATTTTGCCATCACGCTATTAATAAGAAGCCAGATACACAGAAGCTGCAAAATTCCGCTGCTATATCTAGCACTGCAAATTCAAAGTTAAAAGAATTTTCAGAACTCCAAAAATGCATCTTAAGTATCTTGCAAACGCTTTCATACTAGTTTTCTACAATCTAGGAAAATTTTGTGGAAGTGAGAAAGGGGAAGGGATGTTGCTGAAAAGTTAGAGGTATAAGCATAAAGCAATGAAAATATTCTGCTGAGGAAGTGTTAGAAATAAGTGGATGCGTACTGTAACCGAATTCTTATCTAGTGTTAGATGTGCATGAACTTGCTTCATAAATACTGAAAGACAATATTTTGCATTCAGTCTTTGTATTGCTGGAAGTTTGTAAGCAAAAGTATATTAACATCACCATGTAAAAGGTATGCTCATTAAACCAACAAACCAAATTTCTGTTGTACCTCAAAAAATAAGCCCAAGGACTACTACAAAGCTTGCGTTTCAAATTAGGAAGTATGTCAGTGTAAGTTATTCTTTCTCTAGATCACAATTAAAATGCTATACTGCATTCTTTGATCAAATGGAAAACAAAAAGAGGGGGAGAGCATCTGAATGACCCCAAATTGCAATTATCATCTAACTTTATAATAAATCTCTAACTTTGCAAGTATGACTTGCAGTTTTATGTATAGTTTCCATGCCACAGCTCTCCATCTTTAAAATTTTGGCATGCTGGTAGTAATCTTGGAATTTTTTTTTTTTCTCCTAATCTTAATTCTTTTGTCCACAAGTAAATGTCATTTGTGTGCTGCTTGTCTTTATCATTCCCCATGGGCATTGTGGGAGCAGGCTAGATGGCCAGATAACAAAGCTGTTGAAGCAGACCACAGAGCTGTTGAAGCAGGTGTCCTGGAGGAACAGGTGTAGAAGATGGCCATTTTATAGGTATGGGACTTTTACTGATCTAACTTCACAGAGCCTTGTGCTCCATCTGTTTATGCTTTAAATTTTTTAAACAATAAAAAGTTATTTGGAGCCTGGCGTGATGGCACATGCCTGTAGTCCCAGCTACTCGAAGGGTGAAAGAGAGGATCTCTTGAGCCCAGGAGTTCAGGGCTGCAGTAAACTATGATGGCACCACTGCACACTGGGTGACACAGTGAAAAAATAAGTAGTAAATAAATAAATAAATTTCTTTGGACTATGTGTTCCAATCCTTAATAAAAAGAGAAAAAATCACTGGAAGGGGAATACAAGCAAAAAGGTAAAAACCTTATAAGAATCTTAAGGCTGGGCACAGTGGCTCACACCTGTAATCCCGGCACTTTGGGAGACCAGGGCAGGTGGATCACCTGAAGTCAGGAGTTTGAGACCAGCCTGGTCAACATGGTGAAACCTCATCTCTACTAAAAATAAAAAAATAAAAATAAAAAAAATTAACCAGGCATGGTGGCATGCACCTGTAATCCCAGCTAGTCAGAAGGCTGAAGCAGGAGGATCGCTTGAACCCAGGAGGCAGAGGTTACAGTGAGCCAAGATCACACCATTGCACTCCAGCCTGGACAACAACAATAGTGAGCATGTGTTGTTTTGCCCTTCTAAACTGGTGAAGAATGATGTATCAGAAATGCTATTATGTTGTGTGTTACGTTATAACTCTCTGGGAAAACTATGTATGCACATTGATGAATTGCTGTGAGCAGGATCTGAACCTCATTGGATAATTGATAGGCATGGATGTGAACTCTCAAAAGCCTACCAAAAGACATGAGCAGACATTTCCTGAAGAGTGTATACAGATGGAAATAAGCACCTGAAAACATGTGCAACATCATTACCATTGGGGAAGTGAAAAGTAAAACCACAATGAGATATCAGAATATCTTATCATATTATACCTATCAGAATGGTTGTAAAAAAATAGTGACGAAACCAAGGCTGGTTAGGATACTGAGAAACTGGATCATTTATTCACTGGAGGTGGGATTGTGAAATAGTTAAGCACTCTGGAGAACAATTTGGCAGTTGCCACAAAAACTAAACATGCATTTACTATATGACCCAGCAATTGCACTCCCAGACATTTATCCCAGAGAAATGAAACCTTATAGATCTCACAAAAACCTGTACATGAATAGCCAAAACTTGGAAACAGCCCAAATTGTTCTCAACTGGTGAATGGTTAAACTGTGGTATGTCCACACTGTGGAATACTCAGCAATAAAAAAGGTGAACTATGGATACATGCAACAACTTGGATGGATCTCAGGGGAATCATGCTGAGTGAAAACCTGTATGATTGTATTTGTGAAACATTCTTGAAGTAACAAATTTATAGAGATGGAGAACCAATTAGTTGTTGCCAGAGGTTAGGTATAAGTAGGATGGATAGGTGTGGCTACATATGGATAGCAAGAAGGAGCCTTATGTTTATGATACACTACTGTATCTCGATTGTGTCAGTGGTTATATAACATTGCATTAAACTACACACACACACACACACACACACACACGTAAGTGCATATAAAAGTGGAGAAATCTGAATAAGCTCCATGGATAGTACCAATATCTTTATTTTCTTATTGTGATGTTGCATTATAGTTATATAAGATGTTACCACTGGAGAAAACCGGGGTGAAGGGTATATGGGACCTCCCTATAGATTTTTTTCCAACTTTCTATCAAACTATAATTATTTTTAAAATAATTGTTAAAGGGTTTTCTGAGTCGAAGTCAACTAGGGGGTGCCCCAGAGGATGAGATAAGCCTGAGAGTTAAGAGCTTCTACATGATAATTTAATATGCCTGCACAGGGTGTTTGGTAAAAATATTCAAGAAAGAAAAGTATCTGAATGTGGTGCCTTACCAGCATGTACTAAAATATCGATTATGCTGTGATCCCAGTAAAATACTAGAAAGAGGGATGTACAATGAGGGACTCTTAAGCACCTTCCTCTGACTCTAAATACTTAAAACAGCTGAGCTCTTCCCAGAAAAAGAGGGTACCAAATACTGATGTCCATCAGTGCTTTTGATCTCAGATTTTAACATGGCTGATATTAAAAGCTGATTCCTGTTACTCAGTTTTGTGCCCAGATATCACCTCATCATAGAGGTGAGGTCTTCCCTGACCTCTCAGTCTCAAGTAGCCAGCAGTTATGCTCTGCCATATCACTTTAACAGCACCTTAATCTGGCTTGCATTCTTTCCAACACTTCAGAATCAGCATTACCTCACTATCTTAAAACAGTCAGAACCAACCTCATTGTTTTCCATTCTTAGAAGTTTGCTTCTCAGAACTCAGAGTCACAGGGGCCAGTCAAGCACCCCCTCGCCTCAGAAGTCTGAGTTTCAGTTTGAGGGCCCCTCTTCTAAATTTCCAAGTCTGTCCCTTTGCTCACTCAAACCCTGGGGTTGTATCTGCTTTTTGCAGTAACTGCCTCCTCAGTACCTTAGAATTCTCTCTTTACCTTTTCACTACTTAATTACTTGTCTAGTTAACAGTTTTGTACATACCTATATCTATAAAAGGGGAGTTGGGGCCTGCAACTGACTCTGTAGCAAGGGAGACGTTTGGCTGAGAGAGGGAAGCCATGTCATCAAATGGGAGTAAATTCAAATTATGACTGAGGAGGGAAGCCAGGCTCAGTGCCAGAGAGCTGCTTAAGTGTCAGGACAGGCAACAACTGCCAGTCTATAAATAGGTAATGAGTCCAAGGGTCAAAGGTTCGGATCATCAAGAACAGGTCAAGCAGTGAAGTGTGAAGTAGGTCCAGGTGAAGGATGGAGAAGTTGGGCTGTGCATGTGACGTGCTGAGAGTCTGTTCTTAATTGTCCTGTGGCACGGGGCAGTAGGGTTAGGTAGCTCACTCTGAACTGAATCCACTGATACCACTGCCCCTCCTTGTTGGTTCAGCCCAACCTCTCCATTTGTGAGCCAATATTGATTTAGACAGGATGTGAAAGACCTTCCAGAAATGAACTGGCTTCCTCTCTGGACTTTCAAATATTGACCATGATCTTGATTTCCTGCCTCTGATTTCTTTCCCTCCTTTGTGAACCATTGACTCAATTGGAAGCTGTGTGACCATGTGTATGTTGCTATTTCTGTTAAGCCCTTCCTCAGATCCTGGACCACACGTCAATGTGCAGTTCTAAGGCCAGCCACTGTCACTCTGCCTCACCTACCCTCCCCTACTTATCTGTTAATGCAAGTAAAATAAAACATACAGGTGGGAAGCACTGACCAGGATGGGGTGGGGTGAGAAAGTCCCAGAGTTAAAGAGCAGCAAAAAGTCTATTATGGAGATTTAGGCAGGAGGTAATTAGAGATCTCAACTAGGCCAATGCAATTCAAATGAATAGAAAGACATTGATGTGATGGAGGTCATAAACGTGGAATTTACAGCCTTCAAAATTGATTAACTGTGGTAGATGAGGTAAATATAATAAGGCTGTGTCATATAGAACAACTGAAACATGAAAACAAGACATTGGTTTTAAAGGCGATGATAAAGAGTTTTAGTTTTAGGTTCCATGAGATTCGAAATCTAGGCGAAAATATTTGGGATGGAGTGTAAATAGTCACTCAGGAGGAAATGTCTAGTGTTAGTTAGAAATTAAGGAATGGGGTTCCAATGAGAGTCTAGAATGCTTGAGGATGACTGCTAGAATGCTAGGATGACTGCCTGAGGCTCCCTACACAGAAGCAACCATTGATACTCAATGTATGGATGACACTTTGGAGTAAAGAATTGTAAAGAAAAGCAGAAGAATAAGGACTAAACTGTGAGGAAACCATCCATTTAGGGAGGAACAAAATGAACTTGAGAAAAGAGACCTACCGCAAAAGCCAATATACCTGGAGTGGGCTGACATAGAAATCCAAGAGGATTTACAGGAAGAAAGGGAGGTCAGCAATAACAAAAGTGTAGGGATGTCAAGAAAGATAAAAACCCAGAAAACGGCCGGGCACGGTGGCTCACACCTGCAATCCCAGCACTTTGGGAGACCGAGACAGGCAGATCACCTGAGGTCGGGAGTTCGAGACCAGCCTGACCAACATGGAGAAACCCTGTCTCTACTAAAAACACAAAATTAGCTGGGCGTGGTGGCACAAGCCTATAATCCCAGCTACTTGGGAGGCTGAGGCAGGAGAATCGCTTGAACCTGGGAGGCGGAGGGTGCAGTGAGCCGAGATTGTGCCATTGCACTCCAGTCTGAGTAATAAGAGTGAAACTCCACCTCAAAAAAAAAAAAAAAAAAAAAAAAAAGTGAATTTAGCTATTACTGAGTGTAAGCAAGTTCTTTTGATTCACCTAAGAGATGTCTATCCAGGGTCATTTCAGAAGCCACAAATAGAGAATATATTTCAATAACAAAAATGGTTACTAGCAAATTTGAACCTCATGTTTATACTTCTGTTTAGAAAATTAAGTTGACATCAACACTTACCAAGTACTGAAATGCACACTGTTCCTTCAATATTAATATATTCACTGTCAAAGGAGATGCATTAGCTTGATAAACGTACACAGTATTTTTTGTATTTCTATGATATCTACACTCTTCTTGTTCTAGTATATGCTTTTAACATCACAATATAACATCATTCCCAGTAAGAATCTTAACCAATGCATAAGTAAACCAAGTACTCACTTTCAAATATCCTTTTTCCTGACTGTTTTAATCACAGTTTACATCTCAGCATTCTTTTTTTTTTTTGAGACCGAGTCTCACCCTGTCGCCCAGGCTGGAGTGCAGTGACACGATCTAGCTCACTGCAGCCTCCACCTCCCAGGTTCCAGCAATTCTTCTGCCTTAGCCTCCCGGGTAGGTGGGATTACAGGCACATGCCACCATGCCCAGCTAATTTTTGTATTTTTAGTAGAGACGGGGTTTCACCATGTTAGCCATGCCAGTCTTGAACTCCTGATCTCAGGTGATCTGCCCGCCTCAGCCACTGTGCCCGGCCAGCATTTTTGTTTTTTGTTTTTTTCAAATGGAGTCTTGGTTCAAGCATTTCTCCTGCCTCAGCCCCCTGAGTAGCTGGGATTACAGGTATGCACCACCACGCCCAGCTACTTTTTGTATTTTTAGTAGAGATGGGGTTTCACCCTGTTGGTCTAGGTGGTCTCGAACTCCTGATGTCATGATCCTCCTGTTTCAGCCTCCCAAAGTGCTAGGATTACAGGCATGAGCCACCATGCCCGGCCAACATTCCTTATTTAATAATTATTTGCCTGGAAATATGCTAGTCTACAAAGAGCTGTTTTATGAACTATACATAAAACTGTTTTCTAAGTTTATGCACTTCCATAAATCCTGATAAGACGTACCATTACTGACATAATAAACATGTATGTGAGGTTATAAGAAAACAACAAATCCCTTGTTCCCTAGTATATACACACATGCACACAGAGACATGTGCTGTAGAAGTTGTAATACGATCCAGCACTTATTAATAAATAATATTTTCTACATCATGGAGAGCTAGCTTAAGTACTTTATATAGAGAGAATTTACATACAGTATCACAGACAGAAACAGATTTGTAATTACAGAAAAGACTATTGGTACATTTAAGCCTCATGTATAACAGTAGTATGTTTCTTTCTTTCTTTTTTTTTTTTTTTTGAGATACAGTCTCGCTCTGTTGCCCAGGCTGAAGTGCAGTGGCATGATCTAGGCTCACTGCAAGCTCGGCCTCCTGGGTTCACGCCATTCTCCTGCCTCAGCCTCCTGAGTAGCTGGGACTACAGTAGGCACCCGCCACCACGCCTGGCTAATTTTTTGTATTTTTTTAGTAGAGACGGGATTTCACTGTGTTAGCCAGGATGGTCTCAATCTTCTGACCTCATGATCCACCCATCTCGGCCTCCGAAAGTGATGAGTTTACAGGCATGAGCCACCACGCCCAAGCCTAACAGAAGTATGTTTCTAATTAGATTATTTAGTTCAATTCAACAATTACTAAGTTGAACCTGATAATATCTAAAGTTTTCCAATGTTCATATTTTATAAAACCTTACTTCCCAAAGAGCATGGACATAAATGTTCCCAGAATCTCTTCTTTGAAAGAAATCATGGTGTTTTTCCACTGCTAAGAAGACCAGGCCAGGCGTGGTAACTCACATCTGTATCCTAGCACTCTGGGAGGCCGAGGCAGGCAGATCAGCTGGAGGTCAGGAGTTTGCGACCAACCTTGGCCAACATGGTGAAACCCCCATCTCTACTAAAAATACAAAGATTAACCATGCGTGGTGGTGGGCGCCTGCAATCTCAGCTACCAGGGAGGCTGAGGCAAGAGAATCGCTTGAACCCAGGAGGCAGAGGTTGCAATGAGCCGACATTGCGCCATTGTACTCCAGCCTGGGCAACAAGAGCAAAACTCCATCTAAAAAAAAAAAAGAAGAGTAGTCTCTGTCAGTTATCACGTTTATACTGTTCTTAGATTATACACTCTGCTTTTTATATCCAAGGAAATTCTGAGTCAGATGCACCAGTTTGCTTTCATTAATGTTAAATTAGCTGATTCCAGCATCAGTTACAGATTCAAATAGCCTCAACTTTCCCTTCCAGAAAGTTAAAAGAGCACCATCTAGTGGGATTTTTGATATAAAATCCTTCCAAATTGGTATTCAAATTGAACTACTGTAATAATCGGTTTTAAAAGAAACTTTCATTTTAAATGACAGTGATTATAAATCAATTATATATTTTATAAAATGAACCCTAAGCATCCTTTCAACTAAACTTCAGATTTGAAAATCAAACTTAGTAATGTTAGCTTATGACATTTTTAACCACATATTTTTACTACTGAATTGATTTCTCTTCCATTTGAATGTTAATTATGGCATACTAAAGATTTTCTTGCTTTTCATATCCTTTTAAGAAAGACTCAGTTGATTGCGGCTTTGTGGTATTGAATACAAGTTTGGCTTTGTTTTTTCTCAACATTATACGGTTAATGGATGAATTCCTAAACAAAGAAGGTTTAATTCTACTCACTGACTATGTCAGACATTTGAGCTGGTCTCTGAGGAAGTATAGAATTTGAATTTGTCCTTTAGTGGCTGTAGTCAGTACAAACTGACTTTTTCTCTAATTGCATAAAATTCATCCAAGCATTTGGAATGAAAAGAACAACATGAGGACTGCCTCAGTCTTAACTACTGATACCTCATCATCAGACTAGCGGGTCTGTAGACAATGTGAGCAGAAAAATTAAGTTAGTGTCTCTCTGCATTCCTGCAAATGCATTTAACAAATGGATAGCAGTGGTCAGGCAACCATATGGGTTGATGGGAATACAAGTTCATAGCTTCCAGCTAGGTTGTCTTTTCACTCGTGTTTATTCTCTTCATTATTTTTCTATTTTGTTCCTTCTAGCTGTGTTCCTCAAATTTCCCCAAATGATCCCTCCTCACATTGAGATCTCTCTTCAAATACCTCCTAATTGAAGCAGCTTCCCTTAACCATATTATGAAAAATAACATTATCCCTCTATCCCTCCTTTACTCCTTATTTTTCTTTTTCTACTCTGCTTATTTCTTACAGTACTTATCACTACTTATTTGCTTGTTTTCTGTCTCCCTCTGTAATAATTTCACCATTGATTCCATTAATTTACCTCTCTCTGTATCTGGTCGTTTAACTTTGCAGCATTCCCCTATTGTGAGGGGGGGCATTCCACCTGACTCTTTGCGTTCATTCATATGACTTGCTTAGGCCAATAACACATTAGTTGCTGTGATGCAAGCAGAGCTTGGAAAGCACTCGCACGGTTAGGCGTACTGTCTCGCTCTGGGCCATTGCAATGGAAACATGCCTGGCCTAGGCTGCTAGGCAATGAACAATACATGGAGCAGTGCCAAGTCACCAGTCTCTTTGACTGGCCTAACCTGCCTCTTATGTTTTAAGAATTCTAATAATGAGTGTTTTTTTTTGTTTTTAAGGACACTGCATTTGGGGGTGGTTTGTTATACAGCAATAACTAGTTAGTACACCCTCTCATAGAGTACAAACTCCCTGAGTGCTGGGAATTTGTATTTTCTTTATTGCTACATCCCTAGGACCAAGCACCATGCCTGAAGTAGATATATGTTGAATAAATGAATCGGGTGAGGCAGGTAAGCCATGTATTAGAACTTAAGTAATAATTTTTCTGACTGTCTGTCTTTTTATAGGGATAGATACATTAACATGGAGAGAAATGGGTAGGCTACTTATCCAACAGGCAATTCTCCAAAAATATTTTTTTTTATCTCAATCAGGCTTTTGATAAGTATTAAGGGATAGTGAGTTCAAGGTTACATATTTTACCAAGTGTTTTAAGTGTACTATTTAAAGCACACAGCAAATTGCTGTAATGATCAACTCTAATGAGATGGCATTACAACTGGCTTCCTTTTTATGATCACTGAGTAGTCCAACAATGAAATATAAGAAAGCCAGTTCACCTCCATATAGAAGTGGGCTCAGGTATACCTTCTGACCAAGAGGTCATTTTGAGGTAGTTCTGAATTCAAGATGATGAGTAAGTTAGACATCAAAGTTCCGTGCCAAAGAGCATGGCTACAATATTTTTTAGATTGAAATTAACAGAAAAAAATGTTGCCTTAGTCAATTTTCTGTAGCTATAACAGAATACCACAGACTGGGTAATTTATAAAGAACAGAAGATCATTTGACTCACAGTTCTAGAGGCGGAGAAGTCCAAGAGCAAAGCACCAACATCTGATGAAGGTCAACCCATGGCAGAAGGCATCACGCAGCAAGTGAGTGCACTAGACAGAAAGATAAAACAAAGATAAATAAAATAAAAAATAAAACAAACTAATAGAGTCGACACTTAATCCTTTTGTCCGGAGCCCTTTCTCAAGATAACCTACCCACTCTCTCAATAACAGCATTAATCTATTTGTGAGAGCTCTGCCGTCATGACCCAATCACCACTCAAAGGTCTCACCTTTCAATCTGTCACAAATGGCAATTAAATTTCAACATGAGTTTCAAACGGGATATTCAAGCCATAGAAGAGGTATTACCAAATTGTCACACAGGTTGGTTTTTTAAAATGTAGTAAAAAGTACTGACTAGGCACAGTAGCTCACGGATGTAATCCCAGCACTTTGGGAGGCCAAGGCAGGTGGATGGCTTAAAGCCAAGAGTTTGAGGCCAGCCTGGCCAACCTGGTAAGACCCTGTCTTTACTACTAAAAATACAAAAATTAGCCAGGTGTGGTGGCACGTACCTGTAATCCCAGCTACTTGGGAGGATGAGGCGCAAGAATCACTCGAATCTGGAAGGTGAAGGTTGCAGTGAGCTGAGGTCACGCCACTGCATTCCATCCTGGGCGACTGACTGAGACTTTATCTAAAAAAAAAAAAAAAAAAGCAAAAAACAGAAAGAAAAGTAATTTAATTGCTATTGTAAAAGCATTAGGAGGTGGGGCTGCCTTTAAGAGGGCTGCCTTTAAGAGACCATGAAGGCTCCACCTTTATGACTAGTTTAATGCTTTAATAAAAAGTCTTTCAATTGGGTTCTCTCTCTCTCATCTGCCCTCTGACCTTCCACCATAAGTTGACACAAGAAGCAGACCCTCACCAGATGCTAGTATCTTGATATTGGACTTTCTAGCCTTCAAAACTGTGAGCCAATAAATTTGTGTTCATTATAAATTATCAGTCTGTGGCATTCTGTTATGGCAGCACAAAATGAACCAAGGCACCACCCAACGATGATTAGCTTAGAGAAGTGTTTCTCAACTAGGAGTGATTTTGCTCCTCATGGGACATTTGCCAATGTCTTCAGACATTCGGTAGAGGCTAGACATGCTGTTAAATATTCCACAACACACAGGAAATCCTCCTACAGCAAAGAATTAACCGGCCCCAAATGTTAATAGGTTGATGTTGAGAAGCCCTGGCTTAAGACCTAATAATCATGTAGTACAAGGGAATACATTTTACTTAACTTGAATTAGGGGACAACAATTCTTAAAATTGGATATTTAGTCTCTCTCAGTAGCTGGGATTATAGGCGTACACTACCATGCCTGGCTAATTTTTGTATTTTTAGTAAAGACAGCGTTTTGCCATGTTGGCCAGGCTGGTCTGAAACTCCTGGCCTCAAGTGATCTGCCTACCTCAGCTTCCCAAAGTGCTGGGATTACTGGCATGAGCCATGGCTCCTGGCCTGAAAGCAAGATCTTCAAAGTTGTGATGTTATTAAAATACAGGATACCCTTAAATTTTTAAAAGAACTCAGTAGAAAGATGTACAATTGATTTGTATAGACAATTCATGAGAGAAATAAATACCTGATAGATGTATAAGAATATGTCAAATTTCCAGCTAATAAAATATATCCAAATAAAAAACAAGAAAGCACTTCTCACCTATAAAATTGACAGAAGTTTAAAAAATTGATAGTACCCAGAGTTCTGAAGGAAATGGTAAATGGGCAACCTCCAATCCTACTGATAGCAGTAGAAATTGGCATAATTTTTCTGGATGTCCATTTGACAGTATTTGTAAATAGCTTTTAGATTGTGCTTAACCTTGAGCCACTTAGTCTATTTTTAGTAAATTATTTTAAAGAAAAATAATCATTTATTGAATTCTACCTCTGAGCCAGGCTCTGTAGTGCCACTTTATACACATAAGTATTTAATCCTTACAAGAACTTTGCAAGCAGATATTATTACCAACTGTTACAATTGAGGAAACTAATGCACAGAAAGTTTTAGCAATAAGCCAGATATCAAACTGCTGGAATAGTTTATACACAAGTCTGTCTTCTTTTTAGGAAAAATGGACGTATGTGCACATCTGTAGGAATGAGGATGTTTACTGCATAGTTTATAATAAAGAAAAGTAGAAAATAAAGCTTATTATCCATTAATAGAGGAATTATTATGTAAATTGCATTCATTCAAATGATCATATACATTTTGAAAGAAAATGTATTTAGAATATCTTAAGTCCAAAAGATTGGTTAAAAATGAAAGAGTGTTAATAGCCAACTTTTTTTTTTTTTTTTGATACGGAATTTCGCTCTGTCACCCAGGCTGGAGTGCAGTGGTGTGATCTTGGCTCACTGCAACCTCTGCCTCCTGGGTTCAAGATTCTTGTGCCTCAGCTTCCCAAGTAGCTGGGCTACAGGTGTGTGCCACCATGCACAGCTATCTTTTGTATTTTTAGTAGAGACAGGGTTTCACCATGTCAGCCACGCTGGTCTCAAACTCCTGACCTCAAGTGATCTGCCTGCTTTGGCCTCCCAAAGTGCTGGGATTACAGGCGTAAGCCAATACATCCGTCCAACAGCCAACTTTTTTTGAGTCCTTGCTATGTGCTAAGAGTTCCAGATATTTGTTCAGCTTGGTGGGCATTTGTATAGAAAATAGTCTGGAAGAACTTATACTAGGATGTAATAGTGATTGTCTTCAGGTGGTGAAATCAGGGATAAGTTCTGAGTTTCTTTTATGTTTTGATGATCACTGAATTTATTTCACTGGGTATGTATTCCTTTTGTAATCAGAAAAAAACACCCTTTAAAACTAAGAGGGAGGGAGAGAGGGAGATGGAAGGAGAGAGGAAAAAGTGGAGAAATCTTGCAAGTTGTACATGAAGAAACAAGTGAGTGGAGCTTATTCATATTGTTTTGATACACACATGAGCCAGGAGAGTGTGCTATGCTTCCATCTTCCTAAATCTTCTACTTTTAAAGTAGTGTACTACAATTTCAAACATGATAATCATATCTTTATTGTAGATTATTTGTACATAAAATAAAATATTTATAGTCAAGATTTAGTTTTCAAAATGTTTAAAATTTTTCAGAAAACCATAAAATGAAATAAAAGCAGTCAAACAGGAGGTTTCTGATTTCTCTAATAGATTTCCACATATAATCCATGAATCTTCATTTTTCTCCTTCCTGGAGTAGGAATATAACTCAAAGGATAATGACAATGACAGTAGTCTCTCTCTCTCTCTCTTTTTTTTTTTTTTTTTCTGAGACAGTGTCTCACTCTGTTGACCAGGCTGGAGTACAGTGGCATGATCTCAGCTCATTGCAACCTCTGCCTCCCAGGCTCAGGCGATACTCCTGCCTCAGCCTCCCGAGTAGCTGGAATTACAGGCTTGCACCACCACATCCAGTCAATTTTTGTATTTATAGTAGAGACGGGGTTTCACAGTGTTGGCCAGCTGGTCTCAAACTCCTGGCCTCAAGTGATCTGCCTGCCTTGGTCTCCCAAAGTGCTGGAATTACAGGTGTGAACCACCATGTCCGGCTGACAGTCGTCTCTTTTGGACCCGCTCTTGTTAAATCTCTATATCCCAACACTTCTCTACCTCTGTAACCCAACCTAATCCTGGATGGTCAAGCTCGCTCCTCAACAATGCTGACGTCTCTGCACTGAGCCTATCTCCTGCCCCTTGCCTTGCCTGCCACTCTGCAGGATGTAGACTCTGGTGACAGAAATGTCTGAGATTCATGAGTGAGCCATGCTTGACTTTGCCACTATGACGTGGTCACTTCAAGGAGATCAGTGGAATTCTTGACAGTTTTCTTTCAAGGGATCACAGCAGCTGCTTTGCTCCATTAAACATGAGTGGAGGATTAATTCTTTTTAAATAAGGAGATCTTGCTTCTTTTTCTTCTTTCCCTCCTTCTCACTCCCCTTTTTCTTCCTCTTCCTAGTTTTCTTCCTTCCTTTTCTTTGCTAGTAAAGTTTGTTGTAAAACAAATTATGATTGCCAAAACTAGTAAAATAGAAAATTGAAATATATATACACACCTACATATGCACACGTTTTTTTTTTTTTTTTTACAATGTCCTTAATGTCACAACATTAATTCTTATTTTTTTCTCACCTTTGTTCTTTAGAATGGAAACAGAAGGCAGCCCTCTGACATCATCTAGTTCCCTAGCAAAACACATCCACCAAATGATAATCTGCATTTCTCTTTGTTTTAGGATATTTTACCTTTACCTTTGTAATCATGGTAATTTACTGCTAGTTTGCATGTTGGAGGAAACCCAAGTGATATTTTTGTTGCAAAGATGCCAACAAAAACTGAGTTATGTGGAAACTTTTCAGTTCTAAGAAGAAGGTGTCAAAAGCTTACGAGAAGATTAGATGATACCCCTGGAGGTGTTAGATGCATTGACAAGTTCACATCTCCCATCTTCCTCGACATTTTTAGGTTGAGCCATATGATATTGCTGGGTGTCCTCGTCTAAAATAGTTGATTATCGTCAGTTTCACATAGTTCAACTTAAAGTAATGAACTGTGGATTGTTATGGCAAAATGAGGAAAGATGACCTGGAACAGAATAGCTGAAGTGTTGCAATTAAAAAAAAAAAGTTTTATTGACTTCTATCAGTCTTGGTTAACATATATCCCCTTAACCCATTTCCCATTTGCCCTGAGAATCTGCACTGGCAGTGAGCTGCACATTTGTTTTCTAAACGGGGAATAGATTAAGGATGGATTGGACATATCTAGCCTTCTCTCAAAATACTGACAGGCATATTGAGGTTCATATATCCTCCTTGTAGCTAGTGAGTCAGATCAAATTTCTACCTTAATGAATATTTACTAAGCACCAATTGTGTCAGATTATAATAGATATGGAGACACACTCTTTCCTCAAGGAACATTGTATCTATGGGAAGGAAAGCACATGACCTGTTGTGATGGTTAATATTCAGTGTCGACTTGATTGGATTGAAGGATGCACGGTATTGTTTCTGGCTGTATCTGGGTATTTCTGGGTGTTGCCAGAAGAGATTAACATTTGAGTCAGTGGACTGGGAGAGGAAGACCCACCCTCAGAAAGACCCACCCACAATGTGAGTGGGCATCATCCAATCAGATGCCAGCACAGCTAGAAAAAGCAGGTAGAAGGTGGAGGGTGCTGACTTACTGTGTCTTCCAGCCTACATCTTTCTCCTGTGCTGATGCTTCCTGTCCTTGAACATCAGACTCCAAGTTATTCAACTTTTTGACTCTTGGACTTACCAGTGGGTTTGCCAAGGGCTTTCGGGCCTTTGGCCACAAACTGAAGGCTGCACTGTCAGCTTCCCTACTTTTTTTTTTTTGAAATGGAGTCTCGCTCTTGTTGCCCAGGCTGGAGTGCAGAGCGGCCGTCTCCACTCACTGCAACCTCCGCCTCCTGAGTTCAAGCAATTCTCCTGCCTCAGCCTCCCGAGTAGCTGGGATTACAGGCACATGCCACCACCCCCAGCTAATTTCCGTAGAGATGGGGTTTCACCATGTTGGCCAGGCTGGTCTTGAACTCCTGACCTCAAGTGATCAGCCCACCTCAGCCTCCCAAAACGCTGGGATTACAGGTGTGAGCCAATGCACCTGGCCATTTCCTACTTTTGAGGTTTTGAGACTCGTACTGGCTTCCTGGCTCCTTAGCTTGTACACAGCCCATTGTGGGATTTCACCTTGTGATTATGTGAGTCAATACTCCTTAATCAACTCCCTTTCATATACACGTCTGTCCTACTAATTCTGTTCCTCCAGAGAATCCTGACTAATACACCAATTGTGCTATAATGTACTAATTTTCATGAAGGATGCAAGTTCAATATACAACAGAAATCTGGAAAAAGTACCCACAACTGCTTGGGGGAAACAGGAAGCCTTCACAAAAGTGGATCAAAGTCGATTCAGATTATGGAAACACAAATAAATAAGGATCATTTCTGTAGCATTTTCTCACAAGATACTTGGCCAGAATTGGGTATTTTTCAAGATGACAGGAATCATAAATAGCTGAGGTTGCTAGAAGTTGTATCATGAGTAGGTAGAATGGCAAGAAGGAACTTGATTCCTGCCAATGGAAACACTAAAGGACATTGCTGGGATTCCAGTCACAAGATTGCAGCAGTGAGATATCCTGCCTAGACAGGGGAGAAACCTGCCCTCAACCTTAAGAAATCACGTTGGGGGGGGGAGGGATTGCATTGGGGAGTTATACCTGATATAAATTATAAATGATGAATTGATGGGTGCTGACGAGTTGATGGGTGCAGCACACCAACATGGCACATGTATACATATGTAACAAACCTGCACGTTATGCACATGTACCCTAGAACTTAAAGTATAATAAAAAAATAAATAAATAAATAAATAAATAAATAAATAAAAAAGAAAGTGTGATACAGCTATAAGTATCATTCTATGAAAATGCAGCTCAATCACAGTTAGAAAACTGAGTTTTATCCATTCATTCACAAATAACATTGAATGCCTTTACTGTGCTTTGTGTACTGTGCCAGATAACTCTCGGTATTTTCAGAAGCAACGACTTAAGAGAAAAAGTAAAATGACAATGATCTTTTCATCCTTTCTCAAAAACTTTTGTCGTTGGATTCCTGTAACTAATGTGATTCTAAATAAACTCAAGCAGTGATTTTCTGGTTAAAAAAAAAAAAAAAAAAAAAAAGAAATCACGTTGGATGTAAAAGACAGGGCCTTAAAAAAAATATAATAAAGCAAGCTCTATCTACTGGATTAAATTAACCGAGGTGACTCAAGCATCACTTGATGAAAGGACTTCTTTTGCCCCTGCTTGAATATATCTTTCTTTCAGAAATATTTAAGAAACATTCTTTTGGGGGGAAAGGCTTTTAGTCTTAAAATAGAAAGTTCCTGATGCTCATTTCAGCTCCTTGTACTCTGTATGTTCCTCAGCTATCTCATTAGCCATCCTTGCTTCAGGCTTCCACAGCCTCTCCCACCACGATCTCCTATAAGACATTTCAAAGTATAGCTGATTTCACTATCCATCCGTTTATTAGTTCAACAAATAATTATTTCTTTTTTTTTTTTTTTTTTTTTTTTTTTTTTTTGAGGTGGAGTCTCACTCAGCCACCCAGTTGAAGTGCAGTGGCTTGATCTCAGCTCACCGTAACCAGCATTTCCCGGCTTCAAGTGATTCTCCCTTCTCAGCCTCCCGAGTAGCTGGGATTACAGGCACCCGCCATCACGCCTGGCTAGTTTTTGTATTTTAGTAGAGACAAGTTTTCACCATGTTGGTCAGGCTGGTCTTGAACTTCTGACCTCAGGTGATCTGCCCACCTCGGCCTCCCAAAGGGCTGGGATTACAGGCATGAGCCACTGTGTCCGGCCATAAATAATTATTTCTGTTTACTACTATGTGCCAGAAACTGTTCTAGGTGCTGAGGACACAATCAAAGTGCCTGCTTCTCAGGGAGCATTTTTCATTCAATTCTATGAGGTGCACTATCCTGACTTTGCCTAGTCAGGTGAGATATGCAATTGACTTATTATAAAATCAATAATCCTTGCACACTTCACTTTCATCCATTTCTATATGTTGGTTAACACATAAAGGAACCAGTAAGGATAAAACATGTAGTCGGAATTATGATGATTTTAATACATCTCCACCAATCTGGACATTTTTTTTCCACAAGAATTTCAGTCAACACCATGCAAATCTGAGGAAGTGTTTATACCCAGTTGATATAAAGAAAAGATTTAGCTGGGTTTATTTTTTGTCTTAGTAGAGCCCAATCCTTTTAAAGAATTAAATAGTATGTGTTTAGTTTGGATACATATGGTTTAATATATGGATAATTTTGAAATTTCCCTTTTCAATATTATTTAAGAAACTGGGTAATCACCTCAATGCAATCATAATTTCCTATCAACCTCTACATTTCTACTTTTCCAAATGAGCTACTTTAAAGGTTTATTTTCAGCATTACAGAAGACATTAAACAAGTCTACTCAGGCACAGAAAAAGCATTAGGTGGGACCAGCAGAAAATATGGATATATTCACATGCCATGATTTTAAGTCAATGAACTAACATGGATCTGTAATTAACACCCATATGGGGGACAAGCTTACCTTAAAAAAACAAGCTACTTCAGTTAACTCTGGCCTCAGAACTAATGAAAGTCCATCGCAATTTTTATCTTGAAACCAGAATCATGAGGACAGCTGGATGACAGAGCAGCTGAGAGCCACTGCAATGAATGCCAGGGCTGCTCTGTGCCAGTCATCACTGATAGGAGGTGAGGGACATGTTAAGGAACAGGAGGGTCTTATGGGAACTGCAGGAGGCAATAGGGAGGCACCTGCCTTGACAAAAAAGACCTGCTTCCTTTTCCCTGATTACTGAATATTACTGGCATCTGTCTGCCTGTAACACCTGCCCATCCAAATACAATACTTGGAATGATCCTTGCTTACTCACTCCTATAGTCATTACTCCTTTCACCTAAAGGGACAGAACACATTGAACTTATTACTTAATTTGATTGTTCACAGACACTAATCCTGGTAATGGTGTAAATCTGTTCTGTCTTTGATCCAAGAACACACAACAAAGAGCCAGGAATATTTTTAGTTCTGACTCATTGAGATACGAAAGTTGCTATCATAGGAGCAATATATAAAAGTTTAAATTCATTAATTATACCTTGATATGTATATAGTTAGGGTATAAGCAGGAGCAGGATGAGGAGGCTGTAGGGCCCTATCCAGCTTCCTTTCAGAACCAAAACTCACCGCCTTCCCCTCACCCCCCAGCTTCTGAAAGTTGCTGGTGGTTTACAGCTGTGTTCCTCTCAGTTGCCCTGGGAAGAAGACAGCTGACTCCCCCAAGCCCAATTCCCCTCCCCAGGAGCAGCCCACATCTAATGACTGGTTAACGAACGGGTAGAAGGACTCGGCTCCTTTGTCTAGATATAGGACAACTTTTGAAAGCTGTCCCAACTCCAGAAATTTTCTTTTTTCTTTCTTTTTATTATACTTAAAGTTCTAGGGTATGTGTGCACAATGTGCAGGTTTGTTTTATATATATATATATATACACACACACACACACACACACACACACACACACGTGCCGTGTTGGTTTGCTGCACCCATCAACTCGTCGTTTACATTGGGTATTTCTCCTAATGCTATCCCTCCCCCAGTCCCTCACTCCCTGACAGGCCCCGGTGTGTGATGTTCCCTGCCCTATGTCCAAGTGCTCTCGTTGTTCAATTCCCACCTATGAGCCAGAACATGCAGTGTTTGGTTTTTTGTCCTCGCAATAGTTTGCTCAGAATGATGGTTTCCAGCTTCATCCATGTCGCTACAAAGGACATGAACGCATCCTTTTTTATGGCTGCATAGTATTCCATGGTGTATATGTGCCACATTTTCTTAATCCAGTCTATCATTGATGGACATTTTGGTTGGTTCCAAGTCTTTGCTATTGTGAATAGTGCTTCATTAAACATACGTGTAAATGTGTCTTTATAGTGGCATGATTTATAATCCTTTGGGTATATACCCAGTAATGGGATCACTGGGTCATATGGTATTTCTAGTTCTAGATCCTTGAGGAATCGCCACACTGTCTTCCACAATGGTTGAAGTAGTTTACACTCCCACAACAGTGTAAAAGCGTTCCTATTTCTCCACATCCTCTCCAGCACCTGTTGTTTCCTGACTTTTTAAAAGTCAGAAATTTTCATAGGCTCAGCTGAGGCCTCTGTTGCAACTCCTCTGCCACTTGAATTCTCCCTCTCCCTAGCCCTGCTTCCCTCATTCCCCTACAGGGGTTATTCCCAAGAGCACTCCCTGTAAACCACAGAGAATCTGTGATTATAAAGACATTCACTCTGAAAAAGTAATCAGAAACAGCAGCCAGTGACCCCTCCAAAGCATTTCCACCCCCAGCAGCCCCTTTGGAATGCTTCTCTTTGTGGCCTTTCATTGTCTCACCAGAGCCCTATCATCCCCAGCACCCAATGGAGTTCTCTTGCCAGTGGTCTGGGAGCACCTTGGTTCCCCCAGGCCATCCAGTGGTCAACCACAAGAGACCAGAGAACAAAGCCACAGGTCCAGTTGCAACCACCTAGGGTTAGAGCACTCAGCCCAGGAGTGTGGGAGCTGAGCCTTGGCCCTCTGAAAGCATCCAGAAATGAAGCCATTCATCTATACCTACATTGCACCACAGTCAAACCCTCAAACATGAAATTATAAAGCCAAAGGACAGCAGCTTAAAAGGAAGAAAGGACGTCAGCCTTCGCAGATGAGAAAGAGCCAGCACAAGAACTCTGGCAGCTCTAAAAGCCAGTGTCTTCTTACCCCCAGAGGATCACACTAGCTCCCTGGCAATGCTGCTTAACCAGATGGAGATAGCTGAAATCTTCGAAACAGGATTCAAGGTTTGTGTGGCAAGGAAACTCATCAGGAAACAAGAGAAGGTTGAAACCCAATCCAAGTAAAGCTGTAAAACAACCCAAGTTGAAAGATGACATAACTATTTCAAGAAAGAACCCAACTCCACTTCTGGGAGTAAAAAATTTCCTACAGGAATTTCAAAATGCAATTGGAAGCATTAATGGTAGAAGAGGCCAAGCTGAGGAAAGAATCTCTGACATTGAAGAGTGCTCCATCAAAGAAAATCAAGCAGACAAAAATAGAAAAAAAATGTTTAATGATCGAAACTCTAAGAAAGATGGGATTGTATAAAGAGAACAAAACAACGACTCAGTAGCAATCCTGAAAGATGAGAAGTTAGAACACCCAATTTGGAGAACATATTTTAAGATATTGCCCACAAAAACTTCCCCAGTCTCCCTAGAGAGGTGAGCATGCAAATTCAAGAAATTCACAGAACCCCTGTCAAATATTATACCCGATGACCATCCCCAAGACACATAGTCATTTGGTTCTCCAAGGTCGACACAGAAGAAAAAATCTTACAGGCAGCTAGAGAACAGGGGCAGGTTACTGTGAAAGGAACCCCAACAGGCTAAAAGCAGACCTTTCAGCAGAAACTTTACAAGCCAGAAGGGACTGGGGGCCTATTTTGAGCATTCTTAAAGAAAAGAAATTCCAACCAAGAATTTCATGTCCCACCAAAGTAAGCTTTGTAAGCAAGGGAGAATTTAAATCCTTTTCATTTGAAATACAAACCTTGAATGTAAATGGTCTAAACGCTCTGCTGAAAAAACATAGGGTGGCAAATTGGATAAAGAAGCAAGTCCCAACTGTCTGCAAGAGACTTGTCTCATAATATTAACATCCATTGACCCAAAGGAAAAGGATGGAGAAAGATCTATCGGGCGAACAGAAAACAAAACAAAGAGCTGGGGTTGCTATTCTTCCATAAGATAAAACAGACTTTAAACCATGAACAATCAGAAATGACAAAGAAGGGAATTATATAATCATAAAGGACTCAATCCAACAAGAAGAGTTAACTATCCTAAGTATATACGCTCACGCAACCTGGAGCACGAAGATGTATAAGTTCTTAGAGATGTACAAAGAGATTTAGACAACCACACAATTACAGTGGGAGAGGTCAACCCTGCACTTACAGTGTTAGACAGATCAAACTCGACATGTGACCAATTGTACCTAATAGACAGCTACAGAAAACTTCACCCAACAAACATATAATATATTAATACATCCTTCTCATTTGCACATGGCCCATACTCTAAGATCAACCACATGCGTGGCCATAAAGCAAGTCTCAGTAGATTCAAAAAAGCAAAATCATACCAACCACACTCTCAGGTGACTGCTCAATGAAAACAGAAATCAATGCCAAGAAGATATATCAAAACCATACAATTACATGGAAGTTAAATAACCTGCTTCTGAATGACTTTCAGATAAAGAGTGAAATTAAGACAGAAATAAAAAAGTTCTATGAAAATAATGGAAATAGAGACACAACATAGCAGACTCTTTGGGACACAGCTAAAGCAATGTAAAGAGGAAAGTTTATAGTGCTTACTGCCTACATATGTAGTTAGAAAATTTTCAAATTAAGAACCAATATCACACCTGAGGAATTAGAAAAACAAGAGCAAACCAACCACAAAGCTACCCGAATAAAAGAAATATCCCAAATCAGAGCTGAAGTGAATGAATTTGAGATGCAAAAATCCATATAAAAGATTAACAAAACTGGTAATTGGTTTTTTGCAAGAATAAACAAGATTGACAGAAGAAAATTCTAGGCATGGTAGCTTATCATGCCTGGGGTCCCTAAGTAATTAGACTTAAATTCTAGAAAAATCACCCAGAATAAAGGAATGATAACAGGTTGTGTGGGGATACGGCTGGAGACAGGGAGACTAATAAGAAAGTTGATTCAGAAACTATTTTTTAGGGCTGGGCGTGGTGGCTCACACCTGTAATCTCAGCACTTTGGGAGGCTGAGGGAGGCAGATCAGGAGGTCAAGAGATCAAGACCATCCTGACCAATACGGTGAAACCCCGTCTCTACTAAAAATACAAAAATTAGCCGGGTGTGGTGGCACGTGCCTGTAATCCCAGCTACTCAGGAGGCTGAGGCAGGAGAATAGCACGAACCCAGGAGGAGGAGTGAGCTGAGATCATGCCATTGCACTCCAGCCTGGGTGATAAGTGAGACTTCATCTCAAAAAAAAAAAAAAGAAAGAAAGAAATACAAAGAAATAGACTTCATCCTTGTACAAAGTTATACATTTTTATAAGAATGTATAACTATTTTTTCTTGAAAGACACGGGCTTCCCAGTCTGCCTTTCTTTGTCCCAGTTTTGTTAAAGTTGTGATTTATCAGGTAAGATTGAATTCAGCTGTTTTTAACAGAAAACCCAACTATGTGGCTTAAATAAGATAAGGATTGATTTTTTTTTTCTCTCAAGGAGGAAGAAGAAGGAGGAGGAGGAAGAGAAGAAGAAGGAGGTCCATTGGAGATAGTACAAAACTGGCATATTAGCTCCGTGGTTATCAGACATTTGGGTTTGTTCTATCTTGTTCACCATGTTGAGCCCTTGACCTCCATCCTCAGGTCAGTGTAGGATCCAAAATAGCTCCTGAAGCCCCTGCTATCATGTCTGCTCTTTATTTAGGAGGTAATGGAAGGAAAGGGGGAAAAAAAAAAAGAATGCTTGTGGCTTAGTCAGCCATTTTAAAAGAATCTCCCCTGATGTCCTGCCCATAAACTTCCACATATATATCGTTGGTCATTACTATCTACAAGGGATAAAGGAAAATAAAAGTTTTAACTGGGTCCATGCCATCCCCTGATAAAAGAGATGTCAGTCACTAACAAGAAAAGAGGAGAGTGCAAGAGCAGGCATCTAGTAGGCTCTGTCTCACATAGGTTAAAAGAAAAGTCTCTCTCTCTATATGTGTATATATATGTGTATATACATATGTGTATACATACACACACACACACACACACACACATATATATATATATATGGCAAAGATGGTTAATGACAACTGACCCTCTGGCTTTGTGTAGGGAGATAACAGGAAGTGATGGAAACTGTGCTGAGCAGGGAAGCCCATATCTCACCTAATAGGCTCAGCCATATTCTGCCCCAGCAATATGGGAATGGAGCCCGCTGTGTTCTGAAGTTCCCATTTTCCAAGAGAAGCAATGAGCTGCTCTACATTGGCTCCTCACTCTGCTTCAGCCACACTATCCTACTGCTGTCCTTTGATGCGCCTGTCCTTCCACTACAGGGCTTTTGTACTGTCTGTTCCATCTGCTGAGAATGCTCCTCTCCCATATATCAGCATGAACCCTTCAAGTCTTTGGTCAAACTACAAGAAGCATAATCTGAGGCATAATTCAGATTTTTGTGCCAACTCTTGTATTATTTTATATTTTATATTTTTATTTTTATTTTGAAACAGAGTCTCTCTCTGTCGCCCAGGCTGGAGTTGCAGTGGTGCAATCTCGGCTCACTGCAACCCCCTCCTCCTGGGTTCAAGCAATTCTCCTGCCTCAGCCTCCCAAGTAGCTGGGATCACAGGCATGCATCACCATGCCCTGCTAATTTTTGTATTTTTAGTAGAGACAAGGTTTCTCCATGTTGGCCAGGTGGGTCTTGAACTCCTGGTCTCAAGCGATCCACCTGTCTTGGCCTCTGAAAGTGCTGGGATTACAGGTGTGAGCCACCGTGCCTAGCCTTTCCTTGTTTTAAAATCAACGCCCACATATTTCAAAATTCTACGTCTGAATGTTGCAATTCGTACCTAACCTCCAACCACTGACCAGTGAGAGAGAGTTTTCCTTGAGGCAACATTTTAGGAAATGTTATGCCACACAGTAAGAAATGAAGTCTTTTGCTTTGCAGTCCAGGGTAAGGAAGGGGGAGCTTGAAATGAAGGTGCCGGTCACCAGACTCTTAGACCATGGCAAATACTTATTACCCTGGGGACAGATACCCATCAACCATCTACCCTCTTTTTCCCTTTGCTAGTCAGAAGGTGCCAGCTCTGAAGCTGGGGTGGACAGTATTTCTAAAAGGACAATTCTGGATAAATTAACTCCTCCCTTCCTCTATATAAATGCTCTGGCACTAACCTGATCCAACTCCCTCCACACAGCGGTCCATTCCTTGCAGCTTTCTGTTTAGACCAGCAGATGGCAGCAAGTATTGGTTGAACCAGGAAACCAACTTACACCTTCAGAGTTGATGTTCTTTTTGATGCATTTTCTTTGACTTGTGCCAATAAAAACAATAAAAGTAATTTACATTTGCTTCACTCATTACTTCTCACACTGAGAAACAGGAAGGTTAGTCTATTTTACACCTGACTTACCGTTTTGAAAGGGTGATCATGAAAGTCTGAATATGAAATGGGGCAAAAGTCTTAATTTGTTCATTAGCAACAAGACATAAAATTTAATATATATTACCAAACAGAAATTATTTATTTAATCTTGACTCCAGTGGCTCTTCTTAATAAAAAACTACAAATATTTGTTATATTTCTAAGTAAAGGTACAATAACTTCAGGACATGCGCAAAATGGTAAACAGTTGTATTATTATTTTCTGAATAACTTCCACATTTGTCCAAATCTATCCTTTAAAATGTACTACATCCTTTTAATCAGTTGGAGATGAAAATAATGAAATATACGTGGGGGAAAGTTACTAGGAAAAACTTCTACGTATCATGAAAGTGAACTCTTGTTTTATTACTATCTTTTGTAGAGTAGCAATATAAAAATGTTTGAAAGTTTTGTTATGTCAACAGCAATTATGGAATAACTAAATGTCTTTGAGGGGAAAAGGAAAATGGACTCAATAAAGGGTCAATTATTAGAGAAAATTAAGTCTACAGAACAATTATTTCTGTACTTCATGCTTCAAAGTTTTGTTCAATGTAAACTAAAATCTAGATAACCTAGGAAGCAAGATAAGTAATAAATGAACAGTCAGGCTACACAACAGATAAGAAGGAGAGCCGATGTGGAAGCAGGAATTACCAGTGCCTGTAGATGTCAACAGAATTTACATGTGAGTTGTTTGCTAAGAAATGCAGAGAAACCTACAGATGATTGTTAGTGGTTAGTACCTGGAAAGGTAAAGGAAACAGACTGAGAAAGATGCCCTGATACTTCTGAAAGGATCAAACTCTTTGTAAAGATTAAAAAAAAAAAAAAAAATGGCCAGGCGTGGTGGCTCACGCCTGTAATCCCAGCACTTTGGGAGGCTGAGGTCAAGAGATTGAGACCACCCTGGCTAACGTGGTGAAACCCCGTCTCTACTAAAAATACAAAAATTAGCTGGGCATGGTGGCAGATGCCTGTAGTCCCAGCTACTCGGGAGGCTGAGGCAGCAGAATCACTTGAACCCGGGAGGCGGAGGTTGGAGTGAGCCAAGATCGGGCCACTGCACTCCAGCCTAGTGACAAAACAAATCTCCATCTCAAAAACAAAAAAAAAGACAAATTTGTTATGGATTGCATCTTAGAATTTTAGAATGACAAAGATTGAAGGAGTGTAGATGTTTTAGTCTAGTCTTCAGCTCTTCTAAATTCTATGGAAATTCCTTCCTTTGTATCTCTGGATATATTTCTCTGGCCTCTGCTTGATTGTATCCACCAATTCAGAGCTTTTGATACTTTATTGTAAAGATTTCATTTTATTATTGTATTTTTTTGAGACAGGGTCTTGCTCTGTTGCCCAGGCTGGAGTGCAATGACATAATCATGGCTCACTGCTGCCTCAATCTCATGGGCTCAAGTGATCTTCTCACCTCAGCCTCTAGAGTAGCTGGGGGTACAGGTGTACACCACCATGCCCAGCTAATTTTTAAGTTTTTTGTTATTTGTTTGCTTGTTTGTTTTTGGAAAGACAGGGTCTCCCTGTGTCACCCAGCCTGGTCTCAAACTCCTGGGCCCAAGGAGTCCTCTCACCTTGACTTCCAAAAGTGCTGGCATTCCAGGCATGAGTGATCACAACCAGCCAAAGTTTCTAAACATTTTTATTTTGGATTACAGACAGTTTGCGAGACTTGTGAAAGTATGTACCCTCATACTAGAGAGATGCGTTTCCTAAACTCATTCATGGAGTTCAGGTGAAGCTTCCCTACTCTAAGGAAAATAAAGCCTTTCTACACAACAATTCCTCACGTAGCTTTTAAAAGCATCATGTTCTTAAAACAACCTCACTCATTTCATTGACTTCTTTCCTTTCTCTGTTCCTTCATCCACTTTTTAAAAACAAGCATATACTAAGCACCCTTTCTGTTTCACACACTCTAGACACTTGAGACACTCAGATGAGTAAGACGCCATTCCTGTCGTTGACAGCTTATCTGGAGACAAAAATCTGTAAACACCTACATTAGGTCAGGGAAGTGATATTTGAATTGAGTATGGTCTTCATTTGGGTTCAGTCTAGGTTCAAATCCCAGCTTTACCATGTAAGTGTCACCTTTGGAAAGATACTTAACCTCTTGAGTCCTCAGTTTGCTCATATGTGAAATAGGCATTTGTGTGCTATTGCTGTTATTATCGTCATTTGCCAAATAAGAAATCTGGACTTTATTATGTAGGCTTTCATAATCCACCAGCCCTTTAAGAAGGGGAGTGGTAGGCATGATTTGATTTTTTTGTTTTTTACAAATTTTATTTTAAGGTAAATCATTCTACATTGGAAGATTGTGAATAAACTGGACCAAGGAGAGATGGAAAGGAGGGAGACCAGACTGGAGACCTGCGATTGTGGAGGGAAGAATGGTGAGAACTTGAGCTAAGGCAGGGGTAACAGGGATGGAGAGTTGTTAAGAGATATTTTTGAGGTATAAATTTTAGGACTTGGTGGTCAGTTGACATGGAGAAGACCACGTTAAGTTGGTCTTACATGTTTCTACCTTGGAAAACTGGTTGGATAGTGATTTCATTAACTTGGATTGTAATTACAGTAGAAAAAACATTAAGAGAAGATAATAAATGTAAGATGCCTTTCAGATACCTTCAGCTTTGGAAATATGAATCCAGAATTTGGGACATAATCCTCCACTAGAAAGAATAGACTTAGGGTTTCTTTTTGTCTTTGGTGGTCAGTCATGAGAATGGATAAGATCACCCAGGAGAGCAGGTAGAGTGTGAAGAAAATGGAAGACAATCAAGGAAAGAATCAAGGCAGGCCAGACGAGGTGGCTCACAACTGTAATCCCAGCACTTTGGGAGGCCGAGACGGGCGGATCACGAGGTCAGGAGATCGAGACCATCCTGGCTAACATGGTGAAACCCCGTCTCCACTAAAAAACACAAAAAACTAGCTGGGCGAGGTGGTGGGCACCTGTAGTCCCAGTTACTCTGGAGGCTGAGGCAGGAGAATGGCATAAACCTGGGAGGCAGAGTTTGCAGTGAGCTGAGATTCGGCCACTGCACTCCAGCCTGGGTGACAGAGCGAGACTCTGTCTCGAAAAAAAAAAAAAAAAGAAAAAGAAACAGGCAGGATGGAGTCCTGATTTTCAGGATATTGGCATAGTTTGATGAATAACACACTACTTGGTTTACAAAGAGAAGGCATAGGTACTAGTTCCAACTTTGCCAATTTTCCTTTAAGTCTCAGATTCTATATCTGTAAAATAAAGTATTCAAAGAATGAGATAATAAATTTTGGAAAACACTGTAAATTTTATAGTGAGCACAAGAGAACTCATGAGAACTTGGCAGTCATTAATGAAATATTAATATTTTATTTATTTACTTGTATATTGTAGACACAATTGACAATCTTGTTCTCAGTTATATCCCTTGAGTCCCATGACTGAACTTTGACTAGGTAATGCATATTTTAGATGACACAAACTGATTCGATCCCTGTGAATTATTCGTACATGCTACCAATAAAAGATTGATTGCATAATATAAATATGATTCACCTGACTTATTGACAGGCTATGTGCTTAATGATCTGTTCCTGTGAATTATAAATAATGTTTGGAAATGCCAAATATATAGGAAGTGATCTTCTTCTGATTATAAAAGCCATATTTGTGTCCAGTGAAAAGAGAAGTACATACCACATGTGAACATAGGGTTCAGAGTTAAGACACATTTTCTACAACAAACTCTTCCAGGGTTGATTGTAATTTACTGAACATTTATAATATAAACAATGTTGATCATATATTAATCCTATGGAGTTTTGCTTTCTTTTTTTCTCATTTCCAATTCATTGTCTACCTTCAATGTTCTCTTGCCCTACCTAGTGAAGTTTCAGGTGGTCTCAGTTTATTTGACCTCATCTGTGACACTTCACTGGCATCAACTACAGATTTTTTTCATCCACAGATAAAGCAGTTTTATAAGTATAACTTTAAAACTTTAAAATGTTTGATTGACTTTGCAAACACTTTGAAAGTTTTGTTGTTCACTAAGTAAGTGGTCAGAAGTTCAGGCAGTCTTCACAAAGGCTTTTTGCACTCTATGAAGCTTTACATGTTACAAAAATTCTGAGCTCAATTTTAGGACGCTTACTCAGACAAATGCTCAGAAACTCATACAATCCTGACCTCACTATATATGCCACCTATCAGTGTCAACATTTAAGAAATGCAACTTGATAGTCATCTGTGGCTGGAGTGACAAAGTGCCATATATATATATGAGAGAGAGAGAGTCTTGCTCTGTTGCCCAGGCTGGAGTGCAATGGTGTGATCTCAGCTCACTGTAACCCCTGCCTCCCGGATTCAAGCGATTCTCAGCCTCCTGAGTAGCTGGGATTACAGGCGCGTGCCACCATGCCTGGCTAATTTTTGTATTTTTAGTAGAGATGGGGCTTCCCTATGTTGGCCAGGCTGGTCTTGGACTCTTCACCTCAGGTGATCCACCTGTCTTGGCATCCCAAAATGCTGGGATTACAGGTGTGAGCCAACAGACCCATCATATATATATTTCTAGTAATAGATAATGGGGACAGAAATAGCAGTTGTAGTAGTGAAAACAATCTTGAATACCTTGTAGAAACTGAGGACCAAGACATCGTTTATTTGTCCCAAATGGTTACATCAAATCTCACCCGAGGCATTTTATCACCAAAAAACAATATTCTCCTTAAAGACCTGCAACTGAAGAATTATCTATGTCAATTACAAGCCACATTTATTACTTAGGGCAATTACATGTTTTATATTCTCAAGGGACTCTTCTCATAAAACTTTATTTTATTTTTTAGCATTTAAACAATATGACATTGACAGACCACCCATCTTAATACCAGTGGATGTACAGCTCATATTTTTATGTGTCATTTAAAAAGTACTAATTTTACACACACATACACCAACACAGACACACCATAATCAAATAACATAATGTTAAGTGATTTCTTTTCAAGGAAATGCCTGAAATCCCTACATGAACAACATGAGGCGATTCGCTACCCTCTCCACCTTCTCTCCTCGGGGGTTCATCTCTGTCAGAGACTATTAGCAGCACTGCCTGTATCACAAATAATTGACAAATAATCGTGTGTGTGTGTGTATACATGTGTGTGTGTGTATACGTATGTGTGTGTGTGTGTGTATACGTGTGTGTGTGTGTGTGTGTGTGTGTGTATGTATTTGTTTTAGACAGAGTCTCGCTCTGTCACCCAGGCTAGAGTGCAGTGGCATGACCTCAGTTCACTAAACCTCCACCTCCCAGGCTCAAGTGACCCTCCCACCTCTGCCTCCTGAGTAGCTGGAATTACAGGTGTGTGCCACTGTGCCCGGATAATATTTGTATTTTTTTAAAAGATGGGGTTTCACCATGTTGCTTAAACTGGTCTCAAACCCCTGAGCTCAAGTGATCCACCTGCCTTGGCCTCCCAATGTGCTGGGATTACAGGCATGAGCCACTGCGCCCCACCAATTATATATAATTTTTTTTTTGAGATGGAGTCTCACTCTGTCGCCAGGCTGGAGTGCAATGGCATGATCTCAGCTCACTGCAACCTCTGTCTCCCAGGTTCAAGTGATTCTCCGGCCTCAGCCTCCCGAGTAGCTGGGACTACAGGCGTGCATCACCACACCCAGCTAATTTTTGTATTTTTAGTAGAGACAGGGTTTCAGCATGTTGGCCAGAATGGTCTCGATCTCTTGACCTTGTGATCTGCCTGCCTTGGCCTCCCAAAGTGCTGGGATTACAGGCGTGAGCCATCACACCCATCCCAATTATACATAATTTGAAAAAACACACATAAGCATACATCCACAGTACAGCATGACGTCAGTATCTTCCTCTTTGTTCTTATGTACATTTTTATCTTCTGAGCTTGAAGTAATTCATGTTTCCTTAAAACACCATATCTATGCTGTCTACCATCTTTCATGATTCCCATATCAGGAACCATTCTACTTCTATTTTCCTATACATACTCTTAGTTGTAATTAAACTAATTTTCTTAATGTTAAACAAACAAATCCCAAAGAACAAAAACCCAATCATTTTATCTTCATTTTTACTTTGCATACTTACCAGCTATGAGTTACATGATATTGTGCAAGCCAATATATCTGGACATCAGCTTCTCATCTGTAAAACAATTGAGCATTGCTGAAACACCTCATCTGATTGGGAAATGTTTTGTGTTCCCCCATATATCCCCTAAACCTTAGGAGTCTGTCTTGGAGCACTTCCTAAAATAGGGTTACTACATCCTCAGATTTTCATGGTTTCTCTTTGAACTTTTTATCTTAAACTGACTTCCATTCCAATTCTCCACCTCTTACTGCTAATGCTTTTGCTGTCTGACCATTAGGTTTGTTTTATTGATGGCTTTGTTCTGCTCCCCTGGCTCTAACTCGGACTTCCCTTGAAGTGATCATCACCCCTGTGTTACTTTGTTGTGGCCTCTATGGGGAAGAGCTTTATCCTGGCCACCAGTTGGTATTTGAACCTTGTATCTTTGGCAGAGGCATTTGAGGCTGATGTTCTTTCCTGGTTCCTCCTGCCGTGAGTGGGACCTTGGCACTACAATTCTATGTTTCTCATATGCTATGGTTCGAGAAACCACAGCACAAAACTCATGTGAAGACTTGTCCTCAGTATAAGCATGTTGGCAAGTGGTGCCTTTAAGAAGTGATTGGGGCTGGGCGTGGTGGCTCAGGCCTGTAATCCTAGCACTTTGGGAGGCGCAGGTGGGCAGATAACGAGGTCAGGAGTTGGAGACCAGCCTAGCCAACATGGTGAAACCCCATCTCTACTAAACATACAAAAATTAGCAGAGCATGGTAGTGCATGCCTGCAATTCTGGTTACTCAAGAGGCTGAGGCAGGAGATTGAACCTGGGAGGTGGAAGTTGCAGTGAGCCAAGATCGCGCCACTGCACTCCGGCCTGGGTGACAGAGCAAGACTCTGTCTCAAAAAAAAAAAAAAAAAAAAAAAGGAAGTGACTACGTCATTAAGATCATTAAGATGGGTTAATGTCTTCTTCAAAAGACTGGGTAGTTCTTGTGGAAATGGATAGTTCCTGCAGGAGCAGATTGTTATAAAGCAAGGTTGCCTCTCCTATTTTCCTTTTGTGTTCATGCCCAGTTCCCATTCCATTTCTCCACCGTGTGTGTGTGTGTGTGTGTGTGTGTGTGTGTGTGTGTGTGTGTGATTTTTGTTGTTGTTGTTTGCTTGTTTTCTTTTCTTTTTTCTTTTTTTTTTCTGTCACCCAGGCTGGAGTGCAGTGGCACAGCCTCGGCTTACTGCAACCTTTGCCTCCCAGGTTCAAGCAATTCTCCTGCTTCAGCTTCTTAAGTAGCTGGGACTGCAGGTGCACACCACCATGCCCAACTAATTTTTGTATTTTTAGTAGAGATAGGGTTTTACTGTGTTGGCCAGGCTCGTCTTGAACTCCTGACCTCAGGTGATCAGCCTACCTCAGCCTCCCAAAGTGCTAGGATTACAGTCATGAGCCGTAGTGCCTGGCCTCTCTACCTTGTTTTGATGCAGCACAAGACTCTTACCAGAAGCTGTCAGGTAAGGTTGCCCAATCTTGAATTTCCCAGCCTGCAGAACTGTGAGCTAAATAAACTTCTTTTCTTTGTAAATCATCCTTTCTCAGGTGTTCTGTTATAACAACAGAAAATGGACTAAGACATCTTGCCTACAATTTTTTTTGCTTCTTATACAAGTGCTGTCCATTCCTCAAGGCTCAGCTCAAGTCCTAATGATTCTATGAAAATTCCATCCTAGACTGGGTGTGGTGGCCCACACCTGTAATCCCAGCAGTTTGTGAGGTTGTGGTGGACAGATTGCTTGAGGCCAGGAGTTAATACCAGCCTGGCCAATGTGGTAAAACTGTGTCTCTACTAAAAATACAAAAATTAGCTGGGTGTAGTGGCACACACTTGAAATCCCAGCTACTCAAGAGACTGAGGCAGGAGAATCTCATGAACCCAGGAGGCAGAGGTTACAGTAAGCCAAGATCACGCACTGCACTCCAGCCTGAGTGAGACTCCATCTCAAAAAGAAAGAGAAAAAGAGAAAAGAAAATTCCATTCTTAATCAGCTATTACTGAGCTTTCTCATTTTGGACTCTTACAGCACCCACCTGCATTGCATCTGGCACTAGATTACAAGATAAACTATTTTGAGTAATCTGGCCAGGTGCAGTGGCTCACACCTGTAATCCCAGCACTTTTGGGAGGCTGAGACAGGCAGATCACGAGGTCAGGAGTTTGAGACCAGCCTAGCCAATATGGTAAAACCCTGTCTCTACTAAAAATACAAAAATTAGCTAGGAATGGTGGCACGTGCCTGTAATTCCAGCTACTCTGGATGCTGAGGCAGAAGAATCGCTTGAACCTGGGAGGTGGAGGTTGTAGTGAGCTGAGAGCATGCCACTGCACTCCAGCCTGGGTGACAGAGCAAGACTCTGTGTCAAAAAAAGAAAAAAATACTATGAGTAATGTTAGAGGTCACTTAATAAAATTATACCATGCAAGATTCCACTCTCTCCTATTCCTCACAAAACTTTAGTGTAGATAATTCTGCTACTTAGAAAAGTAGACATTCTGGACCGAGTGCAGTGACTCATGCCTGTAATCCCAGCACTATGGGAGGCCGAGGTGGGTGGATCACCTTAGGTTAAGATTTCGAGATCAGCCTGGCCAACATGGTGAAACCCTGTCTCTACTAAAAATACAAAAATTAGCCAGATGTGGTGGTGTATGCCCGTAATCCAAGCTACTCTGGAGGCTGAGACTGGAGAATCACTTGAATCCGGGAAGCAGAGGTTGCAGTGAGCTGAGATCATGCCACTGCACTCCAGATCAGGCGACAGAGTGAGACTCTGTCTCAAAAAAAAAAAAAAAAAAAGAAAAAGAAAAAGAAAGAAAAACAGACATTCTATTTGTGGATCAACCAATATATCTCAGATATTTTCTTCTCAGGACCTATTGACTCTTGGATATTACCAATGAATGTATATTAACACTTTTGAGAAAATGTAAAATGAGTTCCCAGGAGAGATAAAAAAAAAAAAAATCCTGATATTCAGTACATATAAGCTTGTCAGCCTTAGGTAAAGGCCATGGTAGAGGATTCAGAGGAAGGGGTAGGGGTGGTCTGTGGTCTCCCCGTGAAGGAGAGTAGAAGTGAAAATGCCTAATACCTTATTTTTCAGAGTGAAACTTCTACCTGGACAGATCTCTGTTTTTCTATTAAATAGTTGATGATGATGACAACAGTGGGAATAATGATCTTGATAATGATAATGATGCTGTTATATTAATGGGTTAAAAATGGCTCATTATATTGACCCCTATGTTGTTTATTTCTTCACAGCAGAGTAGGACTGTTAGCTCAAAGGCCACTGATGCCAAACTCAAATTTTTATACATCTATTTGCTTTAGATATAGGCCAAATAAGCATATTTTTAGCCATTCAGTCTACTTGCTTTGCATATCCCCTCACAACTTCACTTAACCTCTGCTAGCCATACAGAAGACAAACCCCATAGTTTAAATGACCCTGAACTGCTGCTGCCCTTCAGAGCTCTCTGACCCAATTCCCCACCTTGCTGCTGAGTGACATTGCTTAGATGCATGAATCCCCTCTATAATTCCTCTCTCCCTTGACAGTCCCCTTGCCCTCTTCTCCTTTTGAGTGGTGGTCCTATACCATTGTCTCTGGAAGGTCTACTCCATGCAGGACTTCCTCTCTCATGCAACCCTGTTCCAGCAGTGCCCAGTAAAGTTTGTTGTGCCATACTATAGTCTCATGGTCCTGAGTTTTACTTGATCAGCCCAGACATCCTCAAACTCACCACAGATGTAGATGGTAAAAGTTAAACACAGGGTGTGGTGGCTCATGCCTGTAATCCCAGTACTTTAGGACGCTGAGGTTTGTGGATTGCTTGAGCTTGGGAGTTCAAGACCAGCCTGGGCAACATGGCAAAACCCTGTTTCTATGAAAAGTACAAAAAATTAGCCAGATGTGGTAGTCCCAGCTACTCAGGAGGCTGAGATGGAGTATGGCTTGAGCCCGTGAGGCAGAGGTTGCAGTAAGCCGAGATCACATCACTGCACTCCATCCTGCATGACATAGCCAGACCTTGTCTCATAAATAAATAAATAAAGGAGTGCAAAATAGACCGTGTGACTGAGGTTTCACCTCAGACCCCTAATCGCACTGTCTCCAGATAAATATCATCAGCTGTTTCTTGAGTATACACCCAAAAATATTCTGCATACATATATGCATATACATATTGTATTAGGTTGCTGTTACTGCCATAACAGCATACCATAGTCTGGGGGGTGTAAACAAAACAATATATATATATTTTTTTTTCACAGTTCTGGAAGGTACAAGTCCAAGATCAAGGTTTGGCAGGTTTGGCTTCTCCTGCATCATCTCTCCTTGGCTTGCAGATGGCCACTTAATTGCTGGGCTCTCACACGGCCTTTCCTCCGTATGTGTGTGTCCCTGATGTCTCTCCACGTGTCCTAGTCTCTTCTTATAAGGACACAAGTTAGATTAAAGAGGTCCTACCCTAATGGCCTCATTCTAACTTAATCACCTCTTTAAAGATCCTATTTCCAAATACAATCTATTCTGAGTTACTGGGGGTTAGGAACTCAACACACAGCTTTTGAGAGACACAGTTCAGCTAATAACACATGTGCTATATATTTCCTTTAGAAAATGACTAATGAATCTTACTAGGCACACTGTCCTTTGCTTTTTTCATTCACTATATCTTGATGGTTGCTGTGGTTTGAATGCTTGTTCCCTCCAAAGCTCAAATTGAAACTTAATCCTCAACGTGGCAATATTGACAGGTTGGGGTGGGGAGGTAGGGCGGGAATGGTGGCTCATGTCTATAATCCCGGCACTATGGGAGTCTGAGGCAGGAAGATCACTTGAGCTCAGGAGTTGGAGACTAGCCTGGGAAACACGGCAAAATGCTGTCTTTACAAAAAGTACAAAAATTAGCCAGGCATGGTGGCATGCAACTGTAGTCCTCATCTACTGGGGAGGCTGAGGTGGGAGGATCACCTGAGCCCAGTAGGTCAAGGCTGCAGTGAACCGAGATCATGCTGCTGCACTCCAGCCTGGGTGACAGAGTGAGATCCTATCTAAAAAAAAAAAAGAGAGAGAGAGACAGAGAGAGATACGCAGTTTTGGAGGTTATTTGATCATGAGGGTCTGGTCCTCATGAATGGACTAGTCCATTCGTGAATTAATGGATTATCATGGGAGGGGAACTGGTGGCTACAAGAAGTGTAAAAGAGACTAAGATATCACACTAGCATCTCCAACCCCTCACCATGAGATACCCTATGCCATTATGGGAATCTTCAGAGGGTCCCCACTAGCATCAAGGCTCTCACTAGATGTAGCCCCTTACCTTTGGGCTTGTCAGCTTCCAAAACTATAAGAAATGAATTAGTTTTTAAAATAAATTACCCATTTTCAGGTATTCTTCTATGAGCAATAGAAAATAGACTAAGACAATGGCTTTTCACATCAATAAATGTCTTCTCATGTATCTACCTCATTCTTTTAATGGCTGTGTAGTATTTTGTTATCTGGATATTTTGAATTTTCTTTGTCAATAATCCAATGGTTGAACAATTTGGCTACTTCCACTTTTTATTTATTTTATAAACAATGCTACTATAAATATCTTCATAATTATACTTTCTTACATAGGTGGAGAGGTAGCTGCAAAATACATTTTTAGAATGGAGACTGCTCAGTCACGAGGTATGTTAGTATTTCTTCTTATTTGCCTGTTTATTTGTCCATATTTTCCCCATTGGATCATTGTTATTCCCTTAGTGATATATTTGTCAGAGATTTACATAGAAGAAAGGAATGAGTCTCTTGTCATGTGTGCTTTTATAGGATAAAAGGTTGTAACATTGGCCTGGAAATCTTAGATCTTCTTGAAGCTTTTTCTAAGCAAACGGTTTCTAGGACCAAGTCATCTTAGTTATGGTAATGCAGCCACAGATAGGAGGCAGGTTTCCAACCCCATACTTTATAATCTCTTATAATGATCATGATAATACCAAAAAGCTGGGAAAATTCAGATATTGAACATTTAGTTGATTCCATGTCAGATTATATCAGTCTGTTTTCACATTGCCGTAAAGAAATACCTGAGACTGGGTAATTTATAAAGAAAAGAAGTTTAATTGACTCACAGTTCCACATGGCTCGGAAAGCCACGGGAAACTTACAATCATGGTGGAAGGTGAAAGGGAAGCAGACACCTTCTTCCCAAGGTGGCAGGAGAGAGAGAGAGAGAGCCAGAGAGGGAGGAAGTGCTACACTTTTAAACTGTCAGATCTCATGAGAACCACTCACTATCACGAGAACAGCATGGGGAAAACTGCCCCATGATCCTATCACTTCCCACCAGGTCCCTCTTTAACATGTGGGGATTACAATTCAAGATGAGATTTGGGTGGGGACACAGAGCCAAACCATATCACAGACATTTTCCAGAACTTTAATTTTCCTACTAACCATATGATTTAGTAAACAATGCGTGTTACAAATTAAGGAATTGAGCTCATAACACATTTCTTTCCACCAAACAAAAATCTCAATTTCAATCAGGAAACCTGCTAGGCAGGTGGAATCATCTTGTTATTCATTTTTTTTTTTTTTTTTTCCCATTTCAATGCAATGTTTATTTTTTATTTATTTATTTATTTTTTTTATTATACTTTAAGTTCTAGGGTACATGTGCATAACGTGCAGGTTACATATGTATACATGTGCCATGTTGGTGTGCTGCACCCATCAACTCGTCAGCACCCATCAATTCATCATTTATATCAGGTATAACTCCCCAATGCAATCCCTCCCCCCTCCCCCCTCCCCATGATAGGCCCCAGTGTGTGATGTTCCCCTTCCCGAGTCCAAGTGAGCTCATTGTTCAGTTCCCACCTATGAGTGAGAACATGCGGTGTTTGGTTTTCTCTTCTTGTGATAATTTGCTAAGAATGATGGTTTCCAGCTGCATCCATGTCTCTACAAAGGACGCAAACTCATCCTTTTTTATGGCTGCATAGTATTCCATGGTGTATATGTGCCACATTTTCTTAATCCAGTCTGTCACTGATGGACATTTGGGTTGATTCCAAGTCTTTGCTATTGTGAATAGTGCCGCAATAAACATACGTGTGCATGTGTCTTTGTAGTAGAATAATTTATAATCCTTTGGGTATATACCCAGTAGTGGGATGGCTGGGTCATATGGTACATCTAGTTCTAGATCCTTGAGGAATCGCCATACTGTTTTCCATAATGGTTGAACTAGTTTACAATCCCACCAACAGTGTAAAAGTGTTCCTATTTCACCACATCCTCTCCAACACCTATTGTTTCCTGATTTTTTAATGATTGCCATTCTAACTGGTGTGAGATGGTATCTCATTGTGGTTTTGATTTGCATTTCTCTGATGGCGAGTGATGATGAGCATTTTTTCATGTGTCTGTTGGCTGTATGAATGTCTTCTTTTGAGAAATGTCTGTTCATATCCTTTGCCCACTTTTTGATGGGGTTGTTTGTTTTTTTCTTGTATATTTGCTTGAGTTCTTTGTAGATTCTGGAAATGAGCCCTTTGTCAGATGAGTAGATTGCAAAAATTTTCTCCCATTCTGTAGGTTGCCTGTTCACTCTGATGGTAGTTTCTTTTGCTGTGCAGAAGCTCTTTAGTTTAATGAGATCCCATTTGTCAATTTTGGCTTTTGCTGCCGTTGCTTTTGGTGTTTTAGACATGAAGTCCTTGCCCATGCCTATGTCCTGAATGGTACTACCTAGATTTTCTTCTAGGGTTTTTATGGTAATAGGTCTAACATTTAAGTCTCTAATCCATCTTGAATTAATCTTCGTATAAGGAGTAAGGAAAGGATCCAGTTTCAGCTTTCTACTTATGGCTAGCCAATTTTCCCAGCACCATTTATTAAATAGGGAATCCTTTCCCCATTTCTTGTTTTTCTCAGGTTTGTCAAATATCAGATGGTTGTAGATGTGTGGCATTATTTCTGAAGGCTCCGTTCTGTTCCATTGGTCTATATCTCTGTTTTGGTACCAGTACCATGCTGTTTTGGTTACTGTAGCCTTGTAGTATAGTTTGAAGTCAGGTAGCGTGACGCCTCCGGCTTTGTCCTTTTGACTTAGGATTGTTTTGGCAATGCGGGCTCTTTTTTGGTTCCATATGAACTTTAAAGCAGTTTTTTCCAATTCGGTGAAGAAACTCATTGGTAGCTTGATGGGGATGGCATTGAATCTATAAATTACCTTGGGCAGTATGGCCATTTTCACAATATTGATTCTGCCTATCCATGAGCATGGTATGTTCTTCCATTTGTTTGTGTCCTCTTTTATTTCACTGAGCAGTGGTTTGTAGTTCTCCTTGAAGAGGTCCTTTACATCCCTTGTAAGTTGGATTCCTAGGTATTTTATTCTCTTTGAAGCAATTGTGAATGGAAGTTCATTCCTGATTTGGCTCTCTGCTTGTCTGTTACTGGTGTATAAGAATGCTTGTGATTTTTGCACATTAATTTTGTATCCTGAGACTTTGCTGAAGTTGCTTATCAGCTTAAGAAGATTTTGGGCTGAGACGATGGGGTTTTCTAAATACACAATCATGTCATCTGCAAACAGGGACAATTTGACTTCCTCTTTTCCTAACTGAATACCCTTGATTTCTTTCTCTTGCCTGATTGCCCTAGCCAGAACTTCCAACACTATGTTGAATAGGAGTGGTGAGAGAGGGCATCCCTGTCTTGTGCCAGTTTTCAAAGGGAACTTTTCCAGTTTTTGCCCATTCAGTATGATATTAGCTGTGGGTTTGTCATAAATAGCTCTTATTATTTTGAGGTACGTTCCATCAATACCGAATTTGTTGAGCGTTTTTAGCATGAAGGGCTGTTGAATTTTGTCAAAAGCCTTTTCTGCATCTATTGAGATAATCATGTGGTTCTTGTCTTTGGTTCTGTTGATATGCTGGATTACGTTGATTGATTTGCGAATGTTGAACCAGCCTTGCATCCCAGGGATGAAGCCCACTTGATCATGGTGGATAAGCTTTTTGATGTGCTGCTGAATCCGGTTTGCCAGTATTTTATTGAGGATTTTTGCATCGATGTTCATCAGGGAGATTGGTCTAAAATTCTCTTTTTTTGTTGTGTCTCTGCCAGGCTTTGGTATCAGGATGATGCTGGCCTCATAAAATGAGTTAGGGAGGATTCCCTCTTTTTCTATTGATTGGAATAGTTTCAGAAGGAATGGTACCAGCTCCTCCTTGTACCTCTGGTAGAATTCAGCTGTGAATCCATCTGGTCCTGGGCTTTTTTTGGTGGGCAGTCTATTAATTGTTGCCTCAATTTCAGAGGCTGCTATTGGTCTATTCAGGGATTCAACTTCTTCCTGGTTTAGTCTTGGAAGAGTGTACATGTCCAGGAAATTATCCATTTCTTCTAGATTTTCTAGTTGATTTGCGTAGAGGTGTTTATAGTATTCTCTGATGGTGGTTTGTATTTCTGTGGGGTCGGTGGTGATATCCCCTTTATCATTTTTTATTGCGTCTATTTGATTCCTCTCTCTTTTCTTCTTTATTAATCTTGCTAGCGGTCTGTCAATTTTGTTGATCTTTTCAAAAAACCAACTCCTGGATTCATTGATTTTTTGGAGGGTTTTTTTGTGTCTCTATCTCCTTCAGTTCTGCTCTGATCTTAGTTATTTCTTGCCTTCTGCTAGCTTTTGAATGTGTTTGCTCTTGCCTCTCTAGTTCTTTTAATTGTGATGTTAGAGTGTCAATTTTAGATCTTTCCTGCTTTCTCTTGTGGGCACTTAGTGCTATAAATTTCCCTCTACACACTGCTTTAAATGTGTCCCAGAGATTCTGGTATGTTGTATCTTTGTTCTCATTGGATTCAAAGAACATCTTTATTTCTGCTTTCATTTCGTTATGTACCCAGTAGTCATTCAGGAGCAGGTTGTTCAGTTTCCATGTAGTTGAGCGGTTTTGATTGAATTTCTTAGTCCTGAGTTCTAGTTTGATTGCACTGTGGTCAGAGAGACAGTTTGTTATAATTTCTGTTCTTTTACATTTGCTGAGGAGTGCTTTACTTCCAATTATGTGGTCAATTTTGGAATAAGTGTGATGTGGTGCTGAGAAGAATGTATATTCTGTTGACTTGGGGTGGAGAGTTCTATAGATGTCTATTAGGTCCGCTTGGTGCAGAGATGAGTTCAATTCCTGGATATCCTTGTTAACTTTCTGTCTCGATGATCTGTCTAATGTTGACAGTGGAGTGTTGAAGTCTCCCATTATTATTGTATGGGAGTCTAAGTCTCTTTGTAAGTCTCTAAGGACTTGCTTTATGAATCTGGGTGCTCCTGTATTAGGTGCATATATATTTAGGATAGTTAGCTCTTCCTGTTGGATTGATCCCTTTACCATTATGTAATGGCCTTCTTTGTCTCTTTTGATCTTTGATGGTTTAAAGTCTGTTTTATCAGAGACTAGGATTGCAACCCCTGCTTTTTTTTGTTCTCCATTTGCTTGGTAGATCTTCCTCCATCCTTTTATTTTGAGCCTATGTATGTCTCTGCATGTGAGATGGGTCTCCTGAAGACAGCAGACTGATGGGTCTTGACTCTTTATCCAGTTTGCCAGTCTGTGTCTTTTAATTGGAGCATTTAGTCCATTTACATTTAAGGTTAATATTGTTATGTGTGATCTTGATCCTGCCATTATGATATTAACTGGTTATTTTGCTCATTAGTTGATGCAGTTTCTTCCTAGGCTCGATGGTCTTTACATTTTGGCATGTTTTTGCAGTGGCTGGTACCAGTTGTTCCTTTCCATGTTTAGGGCTTCCTTCAGGGTCTCTTGTAAGGCAGGCCTGGTGGTGACAAAATCTCTAAGCATTTGCTTATCTGTAAAGAATTTTATTTCTCCTTCACTTATGAAACTTAGTTTCGCTGGATATGAAATTCTGGGTTTAAAATTCTTTTCTTTAAGAACGTTGAATATTGGCCCCCACTCTCTTCTGGCTTGTAGAGTTTCTGCCGAGAGATCTGCTGTCAGTCTGATGGGCTTCCCTTTGTGGGTAACCCGACCTTTCTCTCTGGCTGCCCTTAAGATTTTTTCCTTCATTTCAACTTTGGTGAATCTGGCAATTATGTGTCTTGGAGTTGCTCTTCTGGAGGAGTATCTTTGTGGCGTTCTCTGTATTTCCTGAATTTGAATGTTGGCCTGCCCTGCTAGGTTGGGGAAGTTCTCCTGGATGATATCCTGTAGAGTGTTTTCCAATTTGGTTCCATTTTCCCCCTCACTTTCAGGCACCCCAATCAGACGTAGATTTGGTCTTTTGACATAATCCCATACTTCTTGCAGGCTTTGTTCATTTCTTTTTCTTCTTTTTTCTTTTGGTTTCTCTTCTCGCTTCATTTCATTCATTTGATCCTCAATCGCTGATACTCTTTCTTCCAGTTGATCGAGTCGGTTACTGAAGCTTGTGCATTTGTCACGTATTTCTCGTGTCATGGTTTTCACCTCTGTCATTTCGTTTATGACCTTCTCTGCATTAATTAGTCTAGCTGTCAATTCTTCCACTCTTTTTTCAAGATTTTTAGTTTCTTTGCGCTGGGTACGTAATTCCTCCTTTAGCTCTGAGAGGTTTGATGGACTGAAGCCTTCTTCTCTCATCTCATCAAAATCATTCTCTGACCAGCTTTGATCCGTTGCTGGCGATGGGCTGTGCTCCTTTGCAGGAGGAGATGCGCTCTTATTTTTTGAATTTCCAGCTTTTCTGCCCTGCTTTTTCCCCATCTTTGTGGTTTTATCTGTCACTGGTCTTTGATGATGGTGACGTACTGATGGGGTTTTGATATAGGTGTCCTTCCTGTTTGATAGGTTTCCTTCTGACTGTCAGGACCCTCAGCTATAGGTCTGTTGGAGATTGCTTGAGGTCCACTCCAGACCCTGTTTGCCTGGGTATCAGCAGCAGAGGTTGCAGAAGATAGAATATTGCTGAACAGCGAGTGCACCTGTCTGATTCTTGCTTTGGAAGCTTCCTCTCAGGGGTGTACTCCACCCTGTGAGGTGTGGGGTGTCAGACTGCCCCTAGTGGGGGATGTCTCCCAGTTAGGCTACTCAGGGGTCAGTGACCCACTTGAGCAGGCAGACTGCCCCTTCTCAGATCTCAACCTCCGTGTTGGGAGATCCACTGCTCTCTTCAAAGCTGTCAGACAGAGTCGTTTGCGTTTCACAGGCTTCTACTCCTTTAGCTGAGCCCTGTCCCCAGAGGCGCAGTCTACAGAGACAGGCAGGTTTCCTTGAGCTGCTGTGAGCTCCACCCAGTTCCAGCTTCCCAGCGGCTTTAGTTACCTACTTAAGCCTCAGCGATGGCGGGCGCCCCTCCCCCAGCCTCGCTGCTGCCTTGCGGTTAGATTGCCGCAGACTGCTGTGTTAGCAAGGAGAGAGGCTCTGTGGGCGTGGGACCCTCCCGGCCAGGTGTGGGATACAATCTCCAGTGTGCCGGTGTTACAGCGCAGTATTGGGGTGGGAGTTACCCGATTTTCCAGGTGTTGTGTGTCTCAGTTCCCCTGGCTAGGAAAAGGGACTCCCTTCCCCCTCGCGCTTCCCAGGTGAGGCGATGCCTCGCCCTGCTTCAGCTCTCGCTGGTCGGGCTGCAGCAGCTGACCAGCACCGATTGTCCGGCACTCCCGAGTGAGATGACCCCAGTACCTCAGTTGAAAATGCAGAAATCGCCGGTCTTCTGTGTCGCTCACGCTGGGAGATGGAGACTGAAGCTGTTCCTATTCGGCCATCTTGCTTCCATCTTGTTATTCATATTGTTGGGATCATATCTCCAAACCTCAGTGGCTTATTCACTCACTTGAAAGGACCACACACCACTGGCCATTGGTCATAGAACATTTTTCCTCCCTGGCATATATTCTTCCTTTCACAACTCAGCTTAAATGTCCTTCCCTCAGAAAAACCTTGCCTGACGTTTACCTATTCCCAAGCCTAACATACATCGTTCCTGCTAGACTCTCTCAAAGTACTTTGCTCTTTCCTTAATAGCATTGAACATAACCGGTAATCATACATGTATCTGTTTAGCACAATGTCTGAAACATGTTAGACACACAATAAAGATGTGAATGTATAAAACATAAATTCCTTTGGGTTCTAACATTGCACAGTTTTATGAAATGTGAAATTCCAAGGAAGTCATAGATATTTTCATATCTTATAATTCATGATGTTTCTGTAAATGCTACAACAAAAACATACATGTCTGGACAAAACTCAGCTTTCCTTATTCATTTCCACCTATGTTCTTGGGAAAACAAAGTATCTTCCACATCCCTGACTCCTATCTTACTGACTCCATAGCAACTCTTCTCCATTTTGAACTTTTCATAAGTCTTACCTTATTACTTAGATTGAAGAAAGTGTAAGAGAAACAGTTAATATATCCAGAGCTCTGCTCCAGTGTGTACAGGTTAGATGTCTTTTTTATTTTTATTGTTACAACAGAGTTTATGACTGCAATAAAAATGTGAGTAGTTTCTCCAAAGATAAACATCTGAGAGAGGCAGGTTACAGTCTAATAGCCTGTGGCTGCTGTCAGAAATAATTTAATGCTTAGTGCTTCATTGGCTGACCCAACTCCTTTGAAGAAGTGAAGCATGCTACTTACACCGTCATGGCTGCCCAGAATCCACTCATTTATGTGAGGTGCTCTGTAGTGCTGCTCAATGAAGGCAAGAAGCCTGAACTTGGTAATTGAGAATGAATGTCAAGTAGTGTCAAGACGCCTCAATTCATAAGGCTGATAACTCCTTCTGTGATTGCATTTCCATTTTTACAGCTGCTTCAGTGGCCAAGTTTGCCTGTCTTGTTTGGGAAAGTATATATATTACAGGACTCTTGGTACTGCCTGAGAACAAACTAGCATTTTTGATTCATTTCTAAGGGTTGTGGAATTTTCCAAGTATTATAGAGGTCAATTTTATACAATTTATGAAGAGGTAGAAAGAAAGGAAGGGACATCTTTTAAGAGACAAGAAATAAGAGGAAGACGGCACTTATCTTTGCACTATTATTCTAGTAATGACAAATTTTAAGTTATTTACATTGGCGAAATGTTTCTTGAGGAGGAAGAAACTTTTTTGTTTCTTGAGGAGGAAGAAACTTTCAAATGACATGAAAATATACAAATGACTAAACAATGATGAGGAAGAAATTAAATTACTAAAATGTTTTGCAACTATAGCTGCTTAAATTTAATAATATATACATTGTTCTTAGCACAGAGTCTAGCCCAGGGATCAGTAACTTTTTCTGTAAAGAGCCAGATAGTAAATTATTTAAGGCTTTACAGCCCAGACAGTGTCTGTTAAAACTACTCTACCTGGCCGGGCGCGGTGGCTCAAGCCTGTAATCCCAGCACTTTGGGAGGCCGAGACGGGCGGATCATGAGGTCAGGAGATCGAGACCATCCTGGCCAAAACGGTGAAACCCCGTCTCTACTAAAAAAAAAGAAAATAAAGGGCCAGGTGCAGTGACTCACTCCTGTAACCCCAGCACTTTGGGAGGCCAAGGCAGGTGGATCACCTGAGGTCAGGACTTCCCGACCAGCCTGACCAACACAGGGAAACCCCATTTCTACCAAAAATACAAAAATTAGCCAGGCGTGGTGGCTCAAGCCTGTAATCCCAGCTACCGGGGAGGCTGAGGCCGGAAACTCGCTTGAACCCAGGAGTTGGAGGTTGCAGTGAGCAGAGACCATGCCACTGCACTCCAGCCTGGGCGACAGAGCAAGATTCCATCTCAAAATAATAATAATAATAATAATAATAATAATAATAATAATAATAATAATAATTTATAAAATATAACCTGAAATATTGAAAAGTCCAATAACGCATTTAAAAAGAGTTCAGATAAATTGCTGTATCAGAAGACAGAAACATCATAAAATATTGCTGTATTTTCTCACACATATTGTTTATTTAATTAATCCTACTATTAATCACTTCTAACTGCCACTGCTATCTAGGCTTACTGTTGTCTTGTTTAAATAATAGCATTTATTTAACATAAAAGTAAGTAGTGCAGAACATACAATTTCAGAGAAATACCATTTTTCATATTTTATGTTAAAGTAATAACACATTTGAGTATACTTATTCATTACATATTAGATTATTATGTTTGGGTGTTTTTTTTTTTTTTTAGATTCAGTATAGTTGTGCCCACATTGGCCCTCAGAAAAGTTGGCCACTCTTAGTAGCCAGGGTTCTCAGCTGTCAGTTCAGGGCTCCCAAAGTGCATGCCCCAACAGACAAGGATTCAGGGGGAAGCTGGATCTCCTTTTAGGATCTCAGCTTGGAAATCACACATCACCGCTCCCACCATATCCTATTCATTAGAAGCTACTCACTAAGTGTGGCCCACACTGAATGGAAGAAGAATTAGACTCCACTTTTTGATGGGGGAAATGTCACAATGTAGGTATACTTTAAAACTACTTCGAATAATGAAGGTCATAGTGACTCCCATGCACTTTTGCTAGGCAAACTGGTATACACTTTTTGGAGAGCAACTTGGAACTATCAAAATAACAAACAATTAGGAGTTTAGGGTATAGACATACTTGCAAAAAAAATGCCGAACACACTATTTAAAGATTCCCCCACCCCCATTCTGAAAATGTTCAAAACTGCAGAAACTTACAGTGGTGGAGTAGAGATGGTCATAAGTTATTTTACGCTCTTCTCTTTGAGATGTGGGATCCCTTATTTTCTTGGATCTGAACTACTGTGACTTCTTGAGCAATCTAAAATGGCAGAAGATTTTAGATTGCTCTAAAATCTAACTCAGAACTCTGTGACAGTTCTGGACCTAGCTTTCAAGAAGACTGACTTTTCTGGGGGGTTTCCTGAATCCCTGAGCTGCCACGTAAGCTCCACTACCCTGGTGAAGAGGCTGATGAGAGGCCCCAAGACTACACAGAGAGAGAAAGCTAAATCCAGCCATCTCCACCAAAGCACCAGACATGCTTTGGATTCTCTGAACCAATTGTCCATCAACTGTGTGAATATCCAGTCACCAAGTGACTGTAGGTAATGCCACCTAGAGCAGAACCATCATCCAGTGAAAGTCCTCCCAAATTCCTGATCCATAAAATGGTAAAATATAATGAAAGAATGTTTTTTTAAGCCACTAAGCTTTGGGGTGGTTTGGTATGCAGCAACATACAACCACAATGCCTCCATACCCTTCACCCATATCCATCAGCTGTTAACATTGTGCCACATTTGTGCCCCTGCCCTCTCTCTCTGTTGTGCTGAATCATTTGAAAGTAACTTGCCGATACCATGATGCTTCACTTTAAATTCTTCAGTATGTATTCTTCACAGTCGCAATGCCATTATCACTCCCAAGATACCTAAGATTGACACAATAATGTTCTCTCTTTTCTTTTTTTTTATGAGACAGGGTCTTGCTGTGTCACACAGGCTGGAATGCAGTGCTGCAGTTATGGCCTACTGCAGCCTCAACTGCCCGGGTTCATGCAATCCTCCCATCTCCCATCCCAGCCTCTGGAGTAGCGGGGACCACAGGTGCATGCCACCATTCCCAGTAATTTTTTTTTTAAATTATTATTTGTAGAAGTGAGGTCTCACTATGTTGCCCAGGCTGGTCTCAAATTCCTGGGCTCAAGTAATCCACCTCAGCTTCTCAAAGTACTGAGATTACAGGTGTGAGTCACTGTGCCCAGCAGACACATAATATTATCCAAAATGTAATTCATATTCAGATTCCACCAATTACTCCAATCATGTATTTGTACAGTTTTTGTTTTAAAATCCAGAGTCCAATCAAGGATTATGCAGAGGATTATTTAGTTGTCATGTTTCCTCAAGCTTGTTGAAATCTAGTACAATAAGCCCCTGCTTTTTTTGACTTTCATGTTATCGATATTTTTGAGGAGTTCAGAGCAGTTGTCTTGTAGAATGTCACGTCATTGGGATTTGTTAAATTATATCCTCAAAAATTATATTACGGTTAAGTATTTTTAATGTATTTTTAAATTTTTAATTAGTATGGACACATAATAGTTTGTATCTATTTACAGGGTACGTATGATATTTTGATACAAGCATACAATGTGTAATGATAAAATACAGGTAGCTGAGATATCCATCACCTCAAACATTTATCATTTCTTTGGGTTGGAAACATTCCAAATCTTCTCTTCTAGTTATTTTGAAGTATACAATAAATTATTGTAACTATAATCACCCTATTGTGCTGCTGAACACTAGATCTTATTCCTTCTACCTATTTTTGTATAGCATTAAGCATTTTTGGTAAGAGAATACTACATGGCTGACAACGTAGGTACTTTCCATTGCTTCGCAGAAGAGGCACATAACGTCAGGTTGTCTCATTATTGATAATGTCAAGTTTGATCATTTGATTAAGGTAGTGTGCACACGTTTCTATGTTGTGAAGATATACCCTTTTCTCTAAAATTAGTGAGGACCCTGTAGTCTTTCAGACTGTGTGGATATCCTGTTTGGAGATTACCTTTCACCACATTGCTTTTAGAATTCATACATGATCCTTGCCTGACTCAATCATTATGAAGTGGTGGTACGGCGGTGATTGTGGTTTGCTAATTCTGTGTTTCTTTCTACATTTGTTAGCTGGCATTTTCTCTAAAGAATTTCTTCACTGCCTATCTCTTCTTTTCACTTATTATAATAAACTAAAAGATTCATTTTTAAATGGTTGGCTTTGATGCTCAAATTGTCCCATATTTGGTCAATTCGTTCCTGTGTTCCCTTGAGTTTTAGTGCACTTACTTCCTTTCAGGCTTAAGATATTACAGATTCCCTCTGTAATTCTCCCACCTCACACCTGGAACTAACCATTTCCGTAAAGAACCCTGGTTCTTTTTGTGAGAAAGATATGTAGAAGTCGGGCCGGGCGCGGTGGCTCAAGCCTGTAATCCCAGCACTTTGGGAGGCCGAGACGGGCGGATCACGAGGTCAGGAGATCGAGACCCTCCTGGCTAACACGGTGAAACCCCGTCTCTACTAAAAATACAAAAAATTAGCCGGGCGAGGTGGTGGGCGCCTGTGGTCCCAGCCACTCGGGAGGCTGAGGCAGGAGAATGGCGTGAACCCAGGAGGCAGAGGTTGCGGTGAGCTGAGATCCGGCCACTGCACTCTAGCCTGGGCGACAGAGCAAGACTCCATCTCAAAAAAAAAAAAAAGATATGTAGAAGCCACATTCTGGGCTCTAGGTATGCTAATTGCTCCTGGGACTCAATTTATACTGATACTGCAATTCAAATCCAACATCACAGGATCCCTCACATTCCCCTATTCCACAAGTGTATCTCCCCTTCCCCACAGCAAGGGACTTGGTTCACCAAAGAACAAATTCATTTGCTCATTTGCCCTATCTTACATACACACAGAAAGTTCCAGAATTATTCCACTAAGACAACTAACAACTGAGTCAAGCTTCTTTGTTATTTTTTCTGCCTTTAAAATATTTGAAGGATTTTCAACCAGACTTCCATGTATAAAAGTTACTTGAATTAATTCTTTCTTCCGTTTAGCTATGTTATCAACTTTATGCACAGTCAAGTTCTATTTGTTTTCAATGTTAGTAATCTTTTTCCTATTTTTAAAATTTCATTTGATTTTAAAATAATATGTAAACCACTTACATGGATCAAATGTCAAAATTATATAAAAAGGTAATATTGAAAAACTCTCTCTGCCGGGTGCGGTGGCTCAAGTCTGTAATCCCAGTACTTTGGGAGGCCGAGACGGGTGGATCACGAGGTCAGGAGATCGAGACCATCCTGGCTAACATGGTGAAACCCCATCTCTACTAAAAAATACAAAAAACTAGCTGGGCGAGGTGGCGGGCGCCTATAGTCCCAGCTACACGGGAGGCTGAGGCAGGAGAATGGCGTAAACCCGGGAGGCGGAGCTTGCAGTGAGCTGAGATCCAGCCACTGCACTCCAGCCCGGGCGACAGAGCAAGACTCCGTCTCAAAACAAAACAAACAAAAAAAAAAAAAAAAAAAAAAAGAAGAAGAAAAGAAAAACTCTCTCCTATCTCTATTCATTCCATTTATTCCCAATTAGCACCTATAAACATTTTCATCAGTTTTTGTCTTATCTTTTCTTTATTCCTTTTTATAAAACCAAGAGAATATATTGCCCCTTTATTTTTACACAAAATGTAGTAAAATAAGCTTCTTTTTTTATTCATTTTTTTCTTTTACTTAATGTATCTGAGAAATCACTCCACCTTAATTGACAAATATCTTGTTCATTTTTTTTTTATGGCTAGTTGATAAATATTTTATAGTAACTAAAACCAAAACCAGTAAAAACAAAATGTTTTTTTGAGACAAGGTCTTGCTCTGTTACCCAGGCTGGAGCACAGTGGCAGCCTCGACCTCCTGGGCTCAACTGATCCTCCCACCTCAGTCTCCCAAGTAGCTGGGAACACACGCATGCCCCACCACACCCAGTTAAATTTTTTATATATATATAGAGATGAGGTCTCACTGTGATGCCCAGGCTGGTATCGAATTCCTGAGCTCAAGCAACCCACCACCTTGTCCTCCCAAAATGCTAGGATTATAGGTGTGAGCCACTGCACCCAGCTGAGCTAAAGATTTTTAAAAGTGAGAATGAAAGAAGGGAATAAAATATAAAATATATCATAAAGTTAAAATGATTTAATCTTTGTGAACCGATATCCAAGAAAAGACAGATCATTGGTAAAGAAAAACTAGTTGATAAATATATCCTGATATAAATTAAGGAGTGAAGAGAATTTTTCCCTCCCCCTCTGAAGGTTTGAGTCTGTTGAAATGAACTGACGATTGACAGATTAATGGGAGAAAAGACATACAAATGTATTATTGTGTGTAAGCACAGGAGCCATACAAAATACGAGAATCAAAGAGGGTCAGATAGCTGAAGCCTAAATAACACCCTCCTCAGGGGAAAGAGGAAAATGGAGAATGTGGCAATCAGGAGGGGTAGTAAATAATTTTCAAGGGAAAGAAATGGGCCCAAAGAGCAGACAACAGTTTGTAAATGATTCTCTTGGGAAACTAAATGAGCCCAGCGAGTTATAGGAAGGTAAGGGGCAGAACTACATTGTAAACAAAGGTTGTTTTGTTATGCAGATAAAATCTGTAAGGTAATCTCTCAGAGCTGCCCTTAGAAGAAGAGATAAAAAGTCTATCTGGGCATGGATAGACTTCTCCCATGGTTAATCTTTTCTGGTTATTTAACAAGATTTCTAGGGATGGTGTTTAAGACAACTACATTCCTTTTGGAAAGATGTTTCCTGTCACATAAGGAAATTCCAGAGAAAACCCTGCACTTGGGAGGGAGAAACAAAAGAAGGTTAGAAAGTCCTTGGTTCTGGCTGGGCACGATGGTTCATGCCTGTAATCCCAGCACTTTGGGAGGCTGAGGTGGGCAGATCACTTGAGGTGGGGAGTTTGAGACCAGCCTGACCAACATGGAGAAACCCCATCTCTACTAAAAATACTAAAAATACAAAATTAGCCGGGCATGGGGGCACATGGCTGTAAACCCAGCTACTTGGGAGGCTGAGGCAGGAGAATCGCTTGAACCTGGGAGGCGGAGGTTGTAGTGAGCCGAGATTGCACCATTGCACTCCAGCCTGGGCAACAAGAGTGAAACTCCATCTCAAAAAAATAAATAAAAAATAAAGTCCTTGGTTCTGAGGTAGCTTCTAAGGTCTTCCAGTTTCTTTTCATTCAAAATGCTCAGCATGACAAAGCATCATATTTTGGGGATATTATTTTCTGAACCCCAACAACAGATAAGAACTTAACATATGAAAAAGAATCATCACAGTGGAAGGGGAAAATACTCAATAAATTGTTCTGAAAATTTTTTCTAGAAATTATTTGGGAAATAAATCCATGGAACTGCAGAATCCTGTCTATAGTCCATAACAGTTCATGGACCACAGTTTAAAACTCTTAATTTAGAACCTCATTCCTGTCTTATTGTGTTTCAGAGCAAATTTTGGTATTGACTTTCTTTGTTTCTTTCTGTGTTTGGTACTGACTTTGTTTCTGATATTCTAGGTAGCTTTTTAGAAAAAGCTCTTGATTTTGGGATAATTGCAAATTCACATGCAGTTGTAAGAGATAATACAGAGAGATCCGTGTGTCCTGTTGTATAATAATTTGGCGTTTGTCCTGGTTCATGGGTGAGACACAAAATCCTTGGAATTATCTGAGTAATAGTAGTGTCCTTGTTATTCATCAGCACCTTAGATCATACCTGATTTTTATGCTAATGAGGTAACTCATTTTAAACCCCTAGATAGCCTCAACCTAAGGGCTGGTCAGCCCTGAAAGAACAACCATGTGATTAGAGGGTTGGGACTTGAGCCATGTGATATCATTCCAACATCCTGACCTTCAGGAGGTGGAGAAAACATGGTGGAGCTTCTTGGTTGGTGAACACATAAGTGTACCAGGAAAGTGCACCTTGATTCCATGTGGAGACAGCAGTGAAACTCTGCACTGGGGACCTTCCAGACCTCGTCCTATGTGTCTCTTAATTTGGCTAGTCCTGATCTGTACTTTAATAAAACAATACTTTCCTGAGTTCTGTGAGTCATTCTAGTGAATTAAACCTGAGGTGGTTGCGGGAACTCCTGAATTTGTAGCCACTGAGTCAGAAGTGTGGGTGGTCTGAGGACCCCCAAAGAGTGGCTTGAGTCTGGAGTGAGGGAAGCCTATGGAAAACTGAGCCCTTAACTTGTGGAGTTTGCACTAACTTCAGGAAGTTAGTGTCAGGACTGTACTGCAATACAGTAACTGAAGCTGAAACAGAATATACTCTTCACCCAATTTTACCCAATGATAACATCTTGCAAATGTATATACAGTACAATACCACAATTAATTAGGATATTGACATTGAAGCAATCAAGATACAGACCACTTGGTTCTAAAGTTGCTTTAGAAGGCTTCTTATGTCCTTTAGTTCAAAGTACTCAGCATGCCAAACACCATACTTTCTGGGATCATTTTCTGAGACCCCAACAAGCCTTTATATCAATTTCAGGATAATTGACATCTTTCTATGCTTATTCTTCCAATCCATAAGCATGGTATATCTCTCCATTTATTTAGATCTTTGATTTATTTCATCAGTATTGTGTAATTTTCAGTTTATAAATCCTATAACTATTGTGTTAGATTTATATCTAAGCATTTCAGAATTTTTAAGCAATTATAAATTATATTGCTTTTAAAATTTCTGTATCCAGCTGTTCATTGCTATTACATAGAAATGCAACTGATTTTTGCAATGTGTTTGTGTCTTAGTCCATGTAGTGTTGCTATACAGGAGTACTTGAGGCTGGGTAACTTGTAAAGGAAAAGGATTTCTTTGCTTCATGATTCTCATACCTAGAAAAGTTCAAGATTGGGCATCTACATCTGGTGACAGCCACAGGCTGCTTTCATTCATGGCAGAAGGTGAAGGGGGCAGCATGTACAGAGATCACACAGCAAGAGGGGAAGCAAGCAAGAAAGAGGGGAGGTGCCTGTGTTTTTAAAACAACCAGCTTCACAGGAACTACTAGAAAGAGAATTCACTCACTCCCTTCCCCCAGTAGGGAAGGCATTCATCATTAGTGAAGGGTCCACCCCCATGACCCAAACACCTCCCATGAAGTCTCATCTCCAGCACTGGAATCAAATTTTAACATGAGGTTTTGGGGGACAAACATCCAAACTGCATCAGTAGTATATCCCGGGATCTTGCTGAACTCACCTGTTAGTAATGGATTTTTGAAAATTATTTTATGTAGATTCCTTGGGATTTTCTATATAGGCAATAATGTCATCCGTAACTGGGGACAGTTTCACCTCTTCCTTTCCAATCTCATCATTTATTTCCTTTTATTGTCTTATTACACTGGCTAGAACTTCCAGTTCCATGTTGAGTTAAGAGTGGTGGGGGCAGACGTCATTGCCTTATTCAGATTTTGGAGGAAATGTATTTAATCTTTCACCACTAAGTCAAATATTAGCTGTAGGTTTTCTATAGACAGCCTTTGTCAAGTTGAGGAATTTCTCTTCTATTCCAACTTTCCTCTGAGAGTTTTTATAAAATCAAGAATTGATGTTAAATTTTATCAGATAATTTTTCTGCATTGATTCATATAAGTATGGGATTTTTTGTTGTCATTGCATAATATGGGTTACTGTGTAGAAAAAAAAAAAAACTGTTTCTCCCACTACGCTCTCACAACAGGCTTTTGACACCAGATATATGGGGGTTTCTCCCCAACATCAAGCAGGCAAACAATCCTGCCATGGGCACCAGCTGGCTTTCTTCCAACTCATTTCAGTTTTGACACTATCTACCTGGAGACAGTGTGAGATCCCATGGGGTGAGGGCTCTGTCTCAGCACACAACAGTGCCCCCTAATTCTGATGCCAGTTACAAGCCCCAGGTTGTTGTGCCTGTGCTTCTGATCAACCAGCTATAAGTTGGGGGTCCCATGACCCCTCTCTTTGGATTTGATTAATTTGCTTGAGCATCTCATAGAACTTAGAGAAACAATTACTTACATTTACTGGTTTACTATAGAGAATATTACAAAGGATACAGATGAAGAGATGCATAGGGCGAGGGATGGACAAAGGAGCACAAAATTTCTATTCCCTCCCCTGATGTGCCACCCTCCAAGAACCTCCATGTGTTCAGCTGTCTGGAAGCTCTCTGTACCCTGTTCTCTTGGGCCTTTTTGGGAGACTTCATTGGATAAGCATGATTGAAGGATGGGAAACTGTGTAGAAATGTGACTGGACAAAAAGGGTATGATTTAATACTAATAGACAGAATGAGGAAACCCAGCAAGACCTGTTTGTTCAGGTTCTTCTTGGCTTCTCTTTTGTAGCATTTCTTCTTTCCAGAACCCCTCTGGAACGAAAATCTTGAGACCTATTATCGAACAAGCATATATCAGAGAATTTCTGTATGGCCAGCTCCAAGACAGAAAGACAAGGGAAGATTATATTTTTAGTCTTGCCTTGGGGAGAAAACAAGCAAGTGGAAGGAGGGCTGGAGATGATGAGAGAGAGTTTCTGTTTCCTGAGGCCTGCTTCTGAGTCTAAAACACCCCCACATTATAACTAAAGACTATCTTTCACCTTTATTGCTCTGAAGCTATTCCAAAGCTGCTTCAGGAACCAAGGACAAAAAGCTAAATACTTTAACAAAATATATGATTATTGCTTTAGTGACTCAGGAAATAACAAGGACTATGGGATTTATGGCCAGGAACTGTGGACAAACAACATATATGTTATATATAATATATGTAATGTGATTATAATATATGTATTATATATAGTTTATACACACATATATACAATTATATGTATGTATAATATGTATATATTATATACATAATATGTGATCACATTAGTTGCTTTTTGAATATTCAACCAGCCTTGCATCTGCAAAAGAAATCCCACTTGGTCATGTTGCATTATTCTTTTTGTATTACTGGATTCTTTGTCTTATAATTGATGTAAGTCACCATTTACATTTAATGTAAGTATTGTCAATGTCTTGATTTCTCCATTATTCATGAAGGATATTTTCTTTGGTATAGGTTTCTGGATTGACATTTCTTTTATTTCACACCTAAAAAATATACAGGTTGAGCATCCCTAAACTGAAAATCCAAAATCTGAAATACATTAAAATCAGACATTTTTTGACATGACTTCACAAGTGGAAAATTTCACACCTGATTTCATGTGATGGGTCACAGTCAAAATGCTGTCAAAACTTTCATGGACAGGCCAGGTGCAGTGGCTCATGCCTGTAATCCCAGCACTTTGGGAGGCCAAGGCAGGTGGATCATTTGAGGTTAGGAGTTCAAGACCAGCCTGGCCAACATGGTAAAACCCCATCTCTACTAAAAATACAAAAATTAGCTGGGGGTGGTGGCACATACCTGTAATCCCAGCTACTTGGGAGGCCGAGGCGGGAGACTCACTTGAACCTGGGAGGTGGAGGTTGCAGTGAGCCAAGATCGCGCCACTGAACTCCAACCTGGGCAAAAAAGTGAGACTTCATCTCAAAACAAAAGCAAACGAACAAACAAAAACTTTCATGCACAAAATAATCTAGAATATTGTACAAAATTACCTTCAGGCTATGTGTATAAGGTAGTTATGAAACAAAAAAATAAATGTTGTCTTTAGATTTGGGTCCCATCTCCAAAATACCTCATTATATATGCAAATATTCCAAAATCAGAAAAAATCTAAAATCTAAAACACATTTAGCCCCAAGCATTTAGATAGGGGATATTCAACCTGTACCACTTTCTTCTGGCCTCCGTGTTTCTGATGAAAAATATGCTGTAATTCTAATTACTTTTAGTTTATAGATATGCTGTTGTTTTTCTCCAGCTGCTTTCAAGATTTTTGTTTGTTAGTTTTTAGTTTCTAGAACTTTAATTATGATGTGTGTTGACTTGAATTTCTTTGGGCTTATCCTGTTTAATATTCACTTAAATTGCTGAATCTGTAAGTTTATATCTCTGGTCAAATTCGTGAAGTTTTCAGCTATTATCTTTTCAGGTATTTTTCCAGCCCTCCCCTCTTCCTTCACTTCTTCCAGAACTCTGATGAAATGATGGTAGATTTTTAGTTTTGTTACTTAACCTCTGTTCATTTTTTTTCAGTCTATTTTTTCTCTCAGTTCTTCAGAGCAATTTCTATTATTCTATTTTTCCATTCACTGACTTTTTCCCTCTGTTCCCACCATTCTGGTGTTGATCCTATTCACTGAGCTTTTAAATTCAGCCACGGTATTTTTTATTTCTAAAATTTCCATTTGGTTCTTCTATTTATCTTCTATTTGTCTGCTGAAATTGCCTATTACTTAATTTGTTTCAAGCATGTATAATTCCATCTCTGTTGGCATCTGTTGATTGTCTTTTTTTCTTTAACTTTTATATTAAGTTCAGGGGTGCATGTACAAGTTTGTTACATAGGTAAACATAGGGTCATGTGGGTTTGTTGTACAGATTATTTCATCTTAATACCCAGATATTAACCCTAGTATGCATCAGTTACTTTTTCTGATCCACTTCCTCCTCCTACCTTCCCTCATCTGATAGGCCCCAGTGTGTGTTGCTCCTTTCTATGTGTCCATGTGTTTGCTTCATTTAGCCCCTACTTATAAGTCAGAGCATGTCATTTTCATTTTTTTTTCTTTTTTTTTTTTTTTGAGACGGAGTCTCGCTCTGTCGCCCAGGCTGGAGTGCAGTGGCCGGATCTCAGCTCACTGCAAGCTCCGCCTCCCAGGTTTACGCCATTCTCCTGCCTCAGCCTCCCGAGTAGCTGAGACTACAGGCGCCCGCCACCTCGCCCAGCTAGTTTTTTTTTTGTATTTTTTAGTAGAGACGGGGTTTCACCATGTTAGCCAGGATGGTCTCGATCTCCTGACCTTGTGATCCACCCGTCTCGGCCTCCCAAAGTGCTGGGATTACAGGCTTGAGCCACCGCGCCCGGCGCATGTCGTTTTCTATTCCTGTGTTAGTTTGCTAAGGATAATGGCCTCCAGCTCCTTTCATGTCCCTGCAAACAACATTATCTCATTCTTTTTTATGGCTGCATAGTATTCCATGGTGTATATGTACTACAGTCTCTTTATCCTGTCTATAATTGATGGGCATTTAGGTTTATTTCATGTCTTTGCTAGTGTCAATAGTGCTGCAATAAACATATGTGTGCATGTGTCTTTATAATAGCATGATTTATATTCCTTTGGGTATCTAACCAGTAATGGAATTGCTGGGTTGAATGATATTTCTGTCATTAGGTCTTTGAGGAATTGCTACACTGTCTTCCACAGCAGCTGAACGAATTTACACTCCCACCAACAGTGGGATTCCTTTTTCTCATTCCTTTGTCTCCACAACCTCACCAGCATCTGTTATTTTTCAGCTTTTAATAACAGCCATTTTGACTGGCGTGAGATGATATTTCATTGTGGTTTTGATTTGCATTTCTCTAATGACCAGTGATATTGAGATTTTTATTTTCATATGCTTGTTGGCCACATGCATATCTTCTTTTGAAAAATGTCTGTTCATGTGCTTTTCCAACATTTTAATGTTTTTTTCTTGTAAATTTAAGTTTTTATAGATGCTGAATATTAGACAGATGAATATTTGTCAGATGCGTAGTTTGCAAATATTTCCTCCCATTCTGTAGGTTGTCTGTTTACTCTGTTGATAGTTTCTTTTGCAGTGCAGAAGCTCTGTAGTTTAATTAGATCCCATTTGTCAATGTTTGCTTATGTTGCAATTGCTTTTGGCATGTTCATCATGAAATCTTTGCCGGTGCCTGTGTCCTAAATGCTGTGGCCTAGATTGTCTTCCAGGATTTTTATAGTTTTGGGTTGCACATTTAAGTCTTTAACCCATCTCGAGTTTGTGCTTGTATATGGTGTAAGGAAGAGATTCAGTTTCAATCTTCTGCATATGGCTAGCCAGTTATCCCAGCACCATTTATTGAATAGGGAATCCTTTCCCTATTGCTTGTTTATGTCAGGTTTGTCAAAGTTCAGATGGTTGTAAGTGTGTGGTCATATTTCTGGGTTCTCTATTCTGTTCCATTGGTCTATGTGTTTGTTTTTGTACCAGTACCATGCTGTTTTGGTTACTGTAGCCTGTAGTATAGTTGAAATGGAGTAGCATGATGCCTCCAGCATTGTTCTTTTTGCTTAGGATTGCCTTGGCTATTCAAGCTCTTTTTTGGCTCCATATGAATTTTAATATAGTTTTTTCTAATTCTGTGAAGAATGTCAGTGGTAGCTTGATAGGCATAGCATTGAACCTATAAATTGCTTTGGGCAGTATGACCATTTTAACAATATTTATTTTTCCTATCCATGAGCATGGAATGTTTTTCCATTTGTTTGTGTCATCTCTGTTTTCTTTGAGCACCGGTTTGTAGTTCTCCTTCTTGAGATCTTTCACATCGCTGGTTAGCTGTATTCCTGGGTATTTTATTCTTTTTGTGCCAAATGAGAATGGGAGTTTGTTTCTGATTTGGCTCTCTACTTGACTGTTTTTGGAGTACAGGATTGCAATGATTTTTGCACATTGATTTTGTATCTCGAGACTCTGCTGAAGTTGCTTGTCAGCTTAAGCTTTTGGGCTGAGACTAAGGGGTTTTCTAGATATAGGATCATGTCATCTGCAAACAGGGATAGAAATTCCTATTTGGATGCCCTTTATTTCTTTCTGTTGCCTGACTGCCCTGGCCAGGACTTCCAATAGTATGTTGAATAGGAGTGGTGAAAGAAGGCATCCTTATCTTGTGCCAGTTTTCAAGAGGAATGCTTCCAGTGTTTGCCCGTTCAGTATGGTGTTGAGTGTGGGTTTCTCATATATGGCTCTTATTATTTTGAGGTGTGTTCCTTCAATACTTAGTTTATTGAGAGTTTTTAACATGAACGGAGTTAAATTTTATCAAAAGCCTTTTCTGCATCTATTGAGATAATCGTATGGGTTTTGTCTTTAGTTCTATTTATGTGATGAGTCACATTTGTTGATTTGCATATGTTGAACCAACCTTGCATCCTAGGGATAAAGCCTACTTGATCGTGGTGGATAAACTTTTTGATGTGCTGCTGGATTCAGTTTGCCAGTATTTTTTGAGAATTTTTGCACTGATGTTCATCAAGGATATTGGCCTAAAGTTTTCTTTTATTGTATCTCTGCCAGGTTTTGGTATCAGGATGATGCTGGCCTCTTAGAATGAGTTAGGGAGGACTCTCTCCTCCTTAATTTTCTGGGACAGTTTCAGTAGAAATGATACCAGCTCTTTGTACATCTGGTAGAATTCAACTGTAAATCCATCTGGTCCTGGCCTTTTTTTGGTTGGAAGGCTATTTATTACTCCCTAAATTTCAGAGGTTATTATTGTTCTGTTCAGGGATTCATTTCCTTCCTGGTTCACTCTAGGGAGAGTGTATATGTCCAAGAATTTATCTATTTCTTCCAGATTTTCTAGTTTACATGCATAGAGTAGAGTTGTTCATAGTGTTATCTGATGGTTGGTTGTATTTTTGTGGGGTCAGTGGTAATACTTCCCTTATTGTTTCTGATTGCGTTTATTTGAATCTTCTCTTTTTTCTTTTTTGTTAGTCTAGCTAGCAGTCTATTTTTACTAATTTTTTCAAAAAACCAGCTCCTGGATTTATTGATCTTGTGAAAGATTTTTCATGTCTCAATCTCCTTCAGTTCAGTATTGCTTTTGGTTATTTCTCATCCTGAAAGCTTTGGGATTGGTTTTCCCTTGGTTTTCTAGTACTTTCAGTTGTGATGTTAGGTTGTTAACTTGAGATCTTTCTAACTTTTTGATGTGGGCATTCAGGACTATAAAATTCACTCTTCACACTCCCTTAACTGTGTCCCAGAGATTCTGGTATGTTGTATCTTTGTTCTCATTAGTTTCAAAGAACTTCTTGATTTCCGCCTTAATTTTACTATTTACACAAAAGTCATTCAAGAGTAGTTATTCAATTTCCATGTAATTGTATGGTTTTAAGTGAATTTCTTAGTCTTAATTTATAATTTGATTGCACCATAACTCTAGAGACTGTTCTAATTTCAGTTATTTTGCATTTGCTGAGGAGTGTTTTACTTACAATTATGTGATTGATTTTAGAGTATATGCCATGTGGCAATGGGAAGAATGTATATTCTGTTGTTTTGTGTTGAAGAGTTCTGTAGTTGTCTATCAAGTCCATTTGATCTAGAGCTGAGTTCAGGTCCCAAATATCTTTGTTAATTTTCTATCTCAGTGACCTGCTAATGTTGTCAGTGGGGTGTTAAAGTCTCCCACTATTATTGTGTGGGAGTCTAAGTCTCTTTGCAGGTCTCTAAGAACTTGCTTTATGAATCTGTATGCTCCAGTGTTGGGTGTGTATATATTTAGGATAGTTAGATCTTCTTGTTGAATTGAACCCTTTGCCATTATATAATGCCTTTTTCTGTCTTTTTTTAATCTTTGGTGGTTTAAAGTCTGCTGTGTCAGAAACTAGGATTGCAACCATGGCTTTTTTCTGTTTTCCATCTTCTCGGTAGGTTTTTCTTCATCCCTTTATTTTGAGCCTATGTGTGTCGCTGCATGTGAGATGGGTCTTTTGAAGACAGTATACCAATGGGTCTTGGTTCCTTATCCAGCTTGCCACTCCATGTCTTTTAATTGGGGCATGTAGCCCCTTTACATTTATTTATTTTTTGAGATGGAGCCTTGCTGCGTCACCCATGCTGGAGTGTCATGGCACCATCTCAGCTCACTGCAACCTCTGCCTTTTAGGTTCAAGTTATTCTCCTGCCTCAGCCTCCCGAGTAGCTGGGATTACAGGCACCTGCCACAATGCCCAGCTAATTTTTGTATTTTTAGTAGAAATGAGGTTTTGCTATGTTGGCCAGGCTTCTCTCAAACTCCTGGCCTCCAGTGAGCCAGGCTTCCCTTGGCCTCCCAAAGTGTTGGGATGACCAGCATGAGCTACCACGCCTGGTCCCATTTACATTTAAGGTTAGTATTGATATGTGTGGATTTGATCCTGTCATCATGATGTTAGCTGGTATTATGCAGACTTGTTTATGTGGTTGCTTTATATTGTCACTGGTCTGTGTACTTCAATGTGTTTTTGTAGTTGCTGGTAATGGTCTTTCTTTTCTATATTTAGTGCTTCCTTCGGGAGCTCTTGTAAGGCACTTGTTTGTCTGAAAAGGATCTTATTTCTCCTTTGCTTATGAAGCTTGGTTTGGCCAGATATAAAATTCTGGGTTGGAATTTCTTTTCTTTAAGAATGTTGAATATTGGCCCCCAATCTCTTCTGGATTTTACGGTTTCAGCTGAGAAGTCTGCTATTAGTCTGATGGGCTTCCCTTTGTAGGTGACCTGACCATTCTCTCTAGCTGTTTTTAACATTTTTTCTTTCATTTTGACTGTGGAGAACCTGATGATTATGTGTCCTGGGGATGATTTTCTTGGGCAGCATTAAAAAAGATGAAATGCTTTAGAATTTGCATGTCATCCTTGTTCAGGAGCCATGCGAATCATCTCTGTATTGTTCCAATTTTAGTGTATGTGCTGCGAAGAGAGCACTGTCTTTTTTCAAACAGGTTGAGCTCTTCCTGGTTCTTGGTATTATGAGTGATTTTCAGTTGAAACCTAGACATTTTCATACTATGCTATGAGACTCTGGGTCTTATTTAAACTATTTTATCTGGCTTTCTTTGACATTACTCTGGTATACTGGAGGGGCATATTGCCTCATTATTGACAAGTGGAGGTAGAAGTCCAGTTCTCCCAGTCAACCTTTGTTGATACCTGAATTATAACAGGTTCTTGTTACCACTGGGAGTGGGAATTCTAGAAGAATTCCACTGACACAACTGTGGAAAGCCCTGACTCTTCACTACTGTCTTCTGACACCACCACACTGGGGAAGGAAAGGGCTTCTTATTGTTGCCATGCGGAGGTGCAAGTCCAGGTTCCCCATTTGGTTTTCACTGACATGGTAGAGGTGTGGGGAAGGTCTTGTTACCAGCAATGGGGTGAAAGTCCCAGTTCCCTATTTGCCTTCTCTGATACCATCATGGTGTGGCATGGTGTTAAGCTCCCTTGGTACAGCCTCTGATGGCTGGAAATCTAGGCTTCCCACACAGTCTTCGCTGGTGGGGACAAGAATAGGTCACAGTCTTTTCTTTGGTGCTTGGTCAGAGTAGAGCAAGTAGGTTGTTGGCTAAAAGGTTTTTGTTTTGCTGTGCTGTCCCTTTCTTGTTCCTTTGGTTACAGAGAGCAAAATTTCATGGGTTTTTTTTTTTTTCTTGTCTGTGCCTATTGGTGTTTCGAGGTTACTGTTTCCTTCAGCTCTAAGTCTGGGATGTATGAAGTAAAAAGAAAACCCAGGAAACTTACCACCACATCATTACTTGGGTCCCAAGATCCTTAGCCAGTCTGGATTCTTCTCTCCACCTTTCAGAGTCTTCTTATGTTCATTTAATACATAATGTCCCAGGCCAGGTGTGGTGGCTCACGCCTGTTATTCCAACACTTTGGGAGGCCAAGGTGGGTGGATCCCCTGAGGTTAGGAGTTTGAGACAAGCCTGGCCAACATGGTAAAACCCTGTCTCTACTAAAAATACAAAAATTAGCCTGGCATGGTGGAAGGCGCCTGTAATCCCAGCTACTTGGGAGGCTGAGGCAGGAGAATTGCTTGAACCTGGGAGGCAGAGTTTGCAGTGAGCTGAGATCGCGCCATTGAACTTCAGCCTGGGTGACAGAGAGAGACTCGGTCTCAAAAAAAAATTATATATATATATATATATATAAATATATATTCCAAAGTTTTTAATTCTACTTTGTGAGAAAAATATGTTTATTGCATGTTACTGAAAGCAGTTCTCTGGTGTTGAATTTTTATCAGAAGCTTTTTTGAAATCTATTAAGATGATCTTTCTTTTTTGACTTTTTAATATGTTGATTTAAGCTGTTGTGTTATTGCTCATTGTGTTAATCCATTCTCACACTACTATAAAGAACTCCCTGAGACTGGGTAATTTATTAAGAAAAGAGGCTTAATGGACTCACAGTTCTGCAGGCTGTACAGGAGACATGGCTGGGAGGCCTCAGGAAGCTTATAATCATGACAGAAGGTGAAGGGGAAGCCAGCACATCTTACATGGTTGGGGCAGGAAGATGAGAGAGCGAAAAGGGGAAGGGTTACACATTTTTAAAACAACCAGGTCTCATGAGAACTCATTCACTAACATGAGAACAGCGAGGAGGAAATCTGCCCCCATGGTTCAGTCACCTCTTACCAGGACTCTTCTCCAACGTGTGGGGATTACAGTTCGACATGAAATTTAGGTGGGGACACAGAATCAAATCGTATTACTCATTAACAGATGTTCTAAAATAAATACATAGTATTACAGTTTTTTTTAAAGATGTATGTAATAGATTATCGGAACATTTGTATGCAAATTAGGTAAACATTTTTAAAAAAGAAAAGAAAACTTGTATATTTAAAAGTGTAATTGTACTGGGCATGTAATCCTAGCACTTTAGGAGGCTTCAATGGGAGGATTGCTTGAGCCCAGGAATTCAAGACCAGCTTGGGCAACATAGCAAGATTCCATCTTGACAGAACAGAAATTAAAGATTAAAAAAAGGGTAAGCTGGGTGCAGCAGCTCACACTTGTAATCCCAGCACTTTGGGAGGCCAAGACAGGCGGATCACCTGAGGTCAGGAGTTCAACATGGTGAAACCCTGTCTCTACTAAAAATACAAAAAAAAAAAAAAAATTAGCTGGGCTTGGTGGCAGGCTCCTATAGTCCCAGATACTTAGAAGGCTGAGCTAGGAGAATTGTTTGAACCTGAGAGGCAGAGGTTGCAGTGAGCCGAGGTCATGCCACTGCACTCCAGCCTAGGTGACAAAGAAGCCATCTCAAAAAAAAAAAATTATCAGTAATTATCAGTTGTGTACAAAATAACTTATATAAAATCTTATTCTCCAGTTTTAAAAAATCATTCACATTTATTTTAAAGAGGATTACCTATTATTGAATTTGCATGTGCAATGATGTCCATTTTCTTTTTCTCTTTTTTTCCCTATCAGTATAAAATTGAATTTAAAATTAAATTGAGAAAAATAGTGCCCAGAATATTTTAACACTTGGTTCATTTTTGCTTACATAAGGTCCTTATTAAAATGGTAACCTGATTCTTAAAGTTGCTTAGAGAAAAAGTTTTGGGGTTCTCGATTCTTCTTTTTCTCTGCCTGGTTATCTCTTTAACTGTATATCCATATATTCTCTTTAAAACAAAACAAAACAAAACAAAAGACAGGGTCTTTTTCTGTTGCCCAGGCTGGAGTGAAGTGGCACAATCATGGCTCATTGCAGCCTCCACCTCCTGGGCTCAAGTGATCCTCTCACCTCTTACTCCTGGGTAGCTGGGATTACAGTTGCACACCATCGTATCTGGCTACTTAAAAAAAAATCTGTAGAGATGGTGTCTCATTATGTTCCTCAGATTGGTCTCAAACTCCTGGCTCAAGCAGTCTCCAGCCTCAGCCTCCCAAAGTGCTAGGATTACAGGCCTGAGCTAGCATGCCTGGCCCATCCATGTATCTTGATCTCTCTTTAAGTCTTCTCTGACCTCTTTTCACTACCATCTTCTCCCCATTTAAAATAAAACTCCCATATCTGCTTTTCCTTTCTTCCTTACTTTGCTTTATCTTTTTTTTCTTTATTTATCCCTACCTGGTATGTCCTGTATTTGCTTATTTATGTAAGCTATAAGCTCTGTCAGAGCAGAGAAGTTGTTTCTTTCAGTCCTTTATCCTAGATCCCAGAATGATACCTGGCATGCTGTAGAGATTCAATAAATATTTCTTGGATGAACGGCTTGATTTTAAAAAGTGGAGACTATGGTGTCTACGTGGCTTTTAGTGAAGATGGCTTGCCTCTGTACTATTCATTGTAATTTGTCATTTGCATTTCTTATTATTGCTTCATCTTGATGTTATGAAGCCAAAACTTCTGCTTTAAGGTATAAAATTAAATTCCCTAATAAGAGAGATAGATGCTTATATGTGTAACAATCTACCAAAATGAAGGTTTATCTCTACCCTGGTATGATATGTATTATGGACCATAATTATGGTACATATTATGGACAGTATGCTAATGAAGGACATGGCAAAGAATGCGTGGGGAGTTTAATTGCAAGTCACCACTGCAGTTGAATCCAACCTTTCTGCATAGAGCCATTCATCATGAGTGACAGGCAAGAGAAGAGGAGAAGCAGCAGATTCTTCCACGGATCACTCTCTCCCCTACTTGCCTCACCCTGTCATTCCGTTTACAGTCCTCTCTGTCGGCTGCACTCATTCCCAGAGGACGTATTTATCACCATGAAAAAAACTCGAATGACATCAGCAGCAGCACTTACAACTCTGTGCTGTGATCCAGTAAATAATGGGTGCTCAGCATGTGGAAGTGGGGAAGCAGCCCTTAATATTATCAAGAACTAGGCAGGGTTCTCAAGCCTTGGCATTACCCAGGAGCTGGTTAGGCACACAGAATCTCAAGCTCCACCTCAGACCTGCATTTTAATGAGACTGCCGGTGATTTGTGTGGACACTGAAGTTTAAAAAGCACTAGTCTGTAGACTTGACTAATACCCAAAGCCATCATCTCTTTAAGATGTGATTTTAAACCATTGTGTCACAAATAGAATCCAACTAAAGTGAGAAAATAAAGCTTTTCTTGTCTCACCCCAGGGATGAAGTAGAAACAGAAGTTGAATTAACACGTTGAATTAACCCATGTGAGTTCATGGTTTCCAAAGCTCTTATGTGTAAATATCTTTCTGTTCCCTGTAAGATGAGCATTATCATTCCTGTTTTCTGTGGAGTAAACTGATGTTCAGAAAAATGAACTGATTCTCCTAAGGTGACACGGTCAGTAAATGGAAATAAGATGGCCAGAACCAATCCTTCCCCAACCCCACAACCCCCTAATCCCACTCTCTTCTACCTCATCACAACATTTTGAAGTTTTTAAAAAATCTCTTCTTTCTGTCTTTCACTCCTTCCTTTTCTCTCTTTCTCTTTTAAAAGGTGAAACAGCCAGTCAAGGCATATTTTTTTTCTTTTTATGACTGAATCCCACATTTATTTAATGAAGTGCAGCTCTGAACAGAAGATCAATTGTTGATGATTCTTTGCAAATCATTTGTTTGAATCTACCTGAAATGCCTCTGCTTTTGGAGAATGTTCACCACCGCAATCTGGTTTACGTTGTGTAGCTATAAATTAGATATAAATTACATATAGACAGATGTAGATAGATAGCTATCGTAATATAGATAAATTATATCTATATAAATTATATATAATCAGTATAAATCATATTGGTGTATACTTTATATAGACAGAAATTAAGTGCATATTTAGATCAGCTGAATGAGTCCACAGCATTGTAGCAATCAGTAAAGCCATCCCCAGTGAAGCGATACCACTCAGCTCTGGCTTATTTCTTAAATATGTATAAATGTTCAGGAACATTTTTGCCCCTAGAAAGAAAACAAAATTTTTACAATTTTTGGAGAAGAAATAAATTGTGAGGATTTGAGATGAGTGGGGGACACATGCAGGGGTTCCCAAAACCCATTTTAAAAAGATACACAAAAAAGTAGAAAGTATCTCTATTTTGACTTAATATGTGTGTGGGGGGGTGGGAGGAGCCCACTCTGTGGTTATACACATGCACACACATAATTTGATCCTAGTACCTACTTTAAAATCTTTCCTTAGAGCCTTTTAGGACAGATCCTATGCACTTTAGCTAATATCTTTGCAGAATCTGTGGAAGACTGACAATAACAGCACTGAGTGGATTATACTCCTGTAAATAAAATTGTCAGTGATTAAGATAGAGTATACTTATGGCTGGGCGCAGTGGCTCACACCTGTAATCCTAACACTTTGGGAGGCTGAGGCGAGCAGATCATGAGGTCAAGAGGTCAAGATCATCCCGGCCAACATGCTGAAACCTCATCTCTACTAAAAATACAAAAATTAGCTAGGCATGGTGGCGTGCGCCTGTAATCCCAGCTACTCAGGAGGTTGAGGCAGGAGAATTGATTGAACACAGGAGGCGGAGGTTGAAGTGAGCCCAGATTGTGGCACTGTACTCCAGCCTGGCAACAGAGTGAGACTCCGTCTCAAAAAAAAAAAAGAGTATACTTAGATGAGTTCCAGAATGTCATCAAAGCTTGCATTTTAAAACTCTTCCAGCTCTTTTCTGTAGATTCTTTGGTAAAAGTAAGGAAAGGAAGAGCTGAAAGTTTTAACTTTTTACTTCTCTACAAACCTCACATTAAATAGCCAGTTGGTGGGGGGTAGGGTGGGGGGGAATAAAATATTAAATGTAACAGACTTACAGAGTTTGTTTATTTTAAGTGTCAAAAAACAGTTCTGTTTGGGAATCAGAAATCCAGTTTTGAGAGAACACAACTTGGGTAGCCCCTGTTCTCCCATCAACATACCAGAGGGCTGTAAGTTATAAAAATATGGCTCAAGAAATAATAGTTGATATTCTGTACATGCACTAGGAGGTCTTGAGGGCCCGAGAAATGTGTACGGTCTACACGAATAAGGTAAATCATGTGAGTTGTCTATACAGCCAGCTATTTTCACCAGCAATTGTTTAATTAAACATTGGAGCACTGTAGAAGGTTCATAGCTTATTGCCATTATTTAATATTTGTTTTATGACCCACAAGGAAGGACTTGTGGGGACCAGCAATTTTTCCCTTGGGAAATAGATACAATCTGAACTATCAACCCCAAGCATACATAAAACAGGATCTAAATCACATTTATCTCCCGCCAGAGAACCAGAAACCCAATGACTGTGTCTCCAGAATTAAAAATTAATAGCTGTAAAAGGAATATAAAAGGGGTGAAAAGGATGTAGGTTTTGTAACAATATGTAAGGAGCACCTAGAGGACCATTTATTTGCATTTTGAAACTGGAGAGTTACAAAGATGGTCAATTCTGTTGAACAGTTTTTAAACCTAAAAGGCTTGTTTGCAAAAACCGACTTGAATGCAGTTAAAGTGTTTTTAGCCTGAATTTGTAGAGCAGCTGACAGAAAAATGCAAACAGCAGTTGCAAAATCTCTTTATTTTGTAATGCTTGAATACAACCTTATTGTAATAATATTACTTTTTGTTCCAATTTTATGATTATTTGTGAAATCAAATATTGACTCCGAGGGCAAAGAACCACTTGGATGTTAAGATGAAAGTAATGCAACCATAATATTTTCTAATTTACTTCATAATATGTTAGCACAAAGTAATTTATTTACTCATCCAGAGGTATTGTCAGCATGTTCTTTTTTTTTTTTTTTCTTTTTTTTTTGAGATGGAATCGTCTCTCTCTGTTGCCCACGCTGCCCTGCAGTGGCGTGATCTCGGCTCACTGGAACCTCCACTTCCCAGATTCAAGCAATTCTCCTGCCTCAGCCTACTGAGTAGCTGGGATTACAGGCATGTACCACCAGGCTAGGCTAATTTTTGTATTTTTTAGTAGAGATGGGGTTTCACCATATTGGCCTGGCTGGTCTCGAACTCCTGATGTTGTGGTCCACCTGCCTCAGCCTTCCAAAGTGCTGGGATTACAAAGTGCTGGTTGCGTGAGCCACCGCACCCAGCCAGTATGTTACATTTTTAAAGAAAAAGGCTAGGAATTACGTCCACTATATTCAACAGGACAATTGATATTCTGTGCTAGTCACAGTACAATTAATGGTATTTCACTAAATAAAATTTCTTCTTAAGCTGTATGTGAAAGGATTATACTTTATATTTATATATAATTATATTTTATTTTTATTTATTTATTTATTTTGAGACAGAGTCTCACTCTGTTGCCCAGGCTGGAGTGCAGTGGTGCGATCTTGGCTCACTGCAACCTCCCCCTTCTGCGTTCAAGCAATTCTCGTGCCTCAGTCTTCCAAGGAGCTGGATTACAGGCACATGTCACCACGTCTGGCTGATTTTTCTATTTTTCATAGAAGGTTTCACCATGTCGGCCAGGCTGGTCTCGAACTGCTGACCTCAAGTGATCTGCCCACCTCAGCCTCCCAAAGTGCTGGAATTATAGGCATGAACCACCACGCCTGGCCTATATATACTTATATTGATATCACACATTTTCTAAGAATTCCTATACTTTGGGATTTTAGGACATTTGTTGAATGAATAGTCATTGTATATTGCTCTCTTAGGCAACTGAAGGCAATAGGGTTAATATACTAGTCATCCCAATTAGCAGATGAAGAGCATGAGGAAAGACAGGCTGGATGCTTGCTGACATACTACGTTTAAACCATGTGACCTATCTTCTGGCTCCTGGGAAGAAACATGAAGTGGAGAGGTCTAGAAGATTCCCTAGAACCTGACTAGGGCTCATCTTTGCCTAGAAGAGCGGGGAAGCCTCTTCTTACCCCAATCAGCAAGGAACTGATTATTTCTGCAGAGTGACTGTTGAGTCTATTAGAAATTGCCTTTAGTTTTACACTTTTCTCTCACAGGTCAAAGTTATTTTTTTAAAACAAACAAACAAATTATGGCTGAATCTTTCTTGCTCTGGATAGGATTACTGTTTCTGAAAGAACTTTGACCAGATATGATGGCTCACGCCTATAATCCCAGCACTTTGGGAGGCCGAGGTGCACAGATCACGAGGTCAAGAGATTGAGACCATCCTGGCCAACATGGTGAAACCCCATCTTTACTAAAAATACAAAAATTATCTGGGTGTGGTGGCATGTGCCTGCAGTCCCAGCTACTCTGGAGGCTGAGGCAGGAGAATTGCTTGAACCCGGGAGGAGGAGGTTGCAGTGAGCCGAGATCACGCCACTGCACTCCAGCCTGAATACAGAGCGAGACTCCGTCTCAAAAAATCAATAAATAAAGACAGAAAGAACTTCGCAAAAACTATTTTATGAAGATTCAAGAATTTACGGAGTTCAAGAGTCAGGTCTGAAACCTAACTATGTGGTTTACCAGCCGTATACCCTTAGAAAAATTACAAACCTCTATGTGCCTCAGTTTTCTCATCTGCAAAATGGCAATAAGAAAAGCTCCTCAACCATAGGTTGCGGGAATTAACTGGGCTAATTCTTATAAAGAACATAGAATAGTGCCTTTCACATGTAACACGTAACAAATGTTAACTATTTTTCATATTTCTCCTGACTTTGCTTGGTTACCCTTACTTTTTTCTTTTGAAATAGGATCTTGCTCTGTTGCCCAAGCTGGAGTGCAATGGTGCAATTATGGCTCACTACTGCCTTGATCTCCTGGGCTCCAGTGGTCCTCCCAACTTAGCCTTCCAAATAACTAGGACTACAAGTGTGAGCCACCAAGCAAGCTAATTTTAAAATTTTGTTGTGAGGATGGGGTCTTGCTATGTTACCCAGTCTGGTCTCAAACTCCTGGGCTCAAGCAATCCTCCTGCCTTGGCCTCCCAAAGTGCTGGGATTACAAGTCTGAGCCACTGTGCCCGACTCCTGTTCTTACTTTTGTTGTACTTTTTTTTATTTGAAAATAAATATAATTAGACAAGTTAAAATGTTTTGTTATGTTTTATTTTTCATAGGCTACAATGTTCAGAATTTTTTTAAAATTTCCTCTAAAACTAGCATTATAAAGCAAGGATTTTGTTTGTATTTATTTCATTCCTGTTTTTGTTATATGCATCCATGTTTCTACACAGTTGAAACAACAAATCTACATAAAAAACAACTATCATATTTGCATTCTGCTTTTGTCCCCACTGATCATCATCTATACACATTTTATACATTTCTATAGGCTTAGTAATAATCTCGCTTAATGGATAAAAAATATTTCATTTTTTCTACTTTTCTTTCTTTCTTTTTTTTTTTTTTTTTGAGATGGAGTCTCACTCTGTTGCCCAGGCTGGAATGTGATGGCAGGATCTTGGCTCACTGCAACCTCCACCTCCTGGGTTCAAGTGATTCTCCTGCCTCAGCCTCCCCAGTAGCTGGGACTACAGGCACACGCGCCACCATACCCAGCTAATTTTTGTATTTTTAGTAGAGACAGGGTTTCACCATGTTGGCCAGAATGGTCTCAATCTCTTGACTTTGTGGTCTGCCTGCCTCAGCCTCCTAAAGTGCTAGGATTACAGGCGTAAGCCACTGTACCCAGTCTTCATTTTTTCTACTTTCACAGATAATATTGTAATAGACAGTTTTGCTCTGTTAAAATATTTTCACAGAATAAGTTCTCGGGTCAGGCACAGTGGCTCAACGTCTGTAATGCCAGCACTTTGGGAGGCCTAGGCAGGTGGATCTCCTGAGATCAGGAGTTCAAGACCAGCCTGGCCAAGATGGTGAAACCCTATCTCTACTAAAAATACAAAAATCAGCCGGGTGTGGTGGTGCACACTTGTAGTCCCAGCTACTAGGGAGGCTGAGGCAGAAGACTTGCTTGAATCCAGGGGGCGGAGGTTTCAGTAAGCCGAGATCCTGCCATTGCATTCTAGCCTGGATGACAGAGTGAGACTCCATCTCAAATAAATAAATAAATAAATAAAATAAAAATAAAAATAGAAAAGAATAAATTCTCAAGAATGAAACAACTTATAATAACAACAACGACAACAATTACCTATGTCTATATTTCTTCCTTGATTTCTACTCAGAAATTCTTGTCTTCTTACCCTCTGTAGCACCCCCTACTCCTACCAATACCTCAAAAGACCGAAGGATCTTCATAGTCTTCTGGGTGAGTGCCTGATGGGACAGAGTAGTATTCAGGGTTGGAAGCAACAAGGATGCATATACTGGTCAACCATCTCTCTGGAAAACATGAACTCTGACTTGTAGAATTTGCTGACTTGTGTGGTGTAAGTACCCCCACCATGGCTGATTCCAAGCTAACAACTGACTTGTCAAATTCCTGAAAATTTAACTGGCTCTTGGGAGCCAGTATAATAAGCTGGCTCTGGCACAGCAGTGGAAATGGAGTTGAAGCCTTTTGGAATGTTGTACAGCAAAGACATTCAATGAACCCGTAACCCAAGGAACCACACTGTTAATTCTATGACCTATGCTTTTGTGATTCAAAATGTGGTCTGAGGATCAGTGAGCCAGATAGAAAAGAAGAATCATGGGCCCTACCCCAGATCTACTGAACCAGAATCTGTATTTTTACAAGATGCTTCCTTGATTTGTGTGCACATTAAAGTTTGAGAAGCACTGCTCGAGCTACAGCAGTGGCATTCCACCTACACCTGAAAGGACTCAGTGCTTCCGAGAGCTTATCAGTCCAGGAATACACAGTTTAGTGATCTATGCTTGTGTTTTATTGCAGGAAAGATAAACACTTACTTCAATGAAAGAAAATACTAAGAATTAATCTGTTTACTAACACTCTGAAATGTGAAGGCTGGTGTCCTACTTACTTTCTAGTAAGAAAATTACATGTATGCAGGTGCTGGAGAGGATACGGAGAAATAGGAACACTTTCACACTGTTGGTGGGATTGTAAACTAGCTCAACCATTGTGGAAAACAGTGTGGCGATTCCTCAAGGATCTAGAACTAGAAATACCATATGACCCAGCCATCCCATTACTGGGTATATACCCAAAGAATTATAAATCATGCTGCTATAAAGACACATGCACACGTATGTTTATTGCGGCACTATTCACAATAGCAAAGAGTTGGAATCAACCCAAATGTCCATCAGTGACAGACTGGATTAAGAAAATGTGGCACATATACACCATGGAATACTATGCAGCCATAAAAAGGGATGAGTTTGTGTCCTTTGTAGGGACATGGATGCAGCTGGAAACCATCATTCTTAGCAAACTATCGCAAGAAGAGAAAATCAAACACCACATGTTCTCACTCATAGGTGGGAATTGAACAATGAGATCACTTGGACTCGGGAAGGGGAACATCACACACCGCGGCCTATTATGGGGAGTGGGGAGCGGGGAAGGATGGCATTGGGAGTTATACCTGATGTAAATAACGAGTTGATGGGTGCAGCACACCAACATGGCACAAGTATACATATGTAACAAATCTGCACGTTGTGCACATGTACCCTAGAACTTAAAGTGTAATAATTAAAAAAAAGAAGAAAAGAAAAAAAAAAGAAAATTACATGTATGAACACTTCTCTAGAAACACATATTTATCAAACGCCTTATGTAAAATTATAAGCCCCTAACCTCAAACAGTCTACACTCCAATAACCGTAATTTTTAAGACATAGGTGTTGCATTTGCTGTGCACGTCCTACGTGCATCTCCTCATAGATACCTCCAACTGTCGGCACTTGCATTTCTTTGCCAGAGAGTACACTGGACACTTTGGCAAGCAAACATATTGGGGAATTACATTGCTCTTACCTCTAATAAATCCTCTAGATCCCTTGCTTCTCTGGTAGCATAATACTGAGGATTTACACTGGTTTCTTAAGTTACTCAACCTGATCAAGCTCCCAATGCCCACAGTGGTAACTTAGTAAACAATGAACATTTTGTTGGCTGCTTTCACTTCCTTTTTTTTCACACCACTTCTTCCCTACTCTTCTACCAGTATTGCCTGAGATCATCTCTCACATATACTCTTTGCCTTTGCATCCCTGACTCAGAGTCTACTTTTGGGGAAGCCTAAACTAAGACCTTGTGTTGTATAGTATGGAAGACACAAAGTGCTACTGTAGCCTGAGGAAGAGAAATTACTCTCAGCTGAGTTATCAGTTGAGTTGGCTCTAAAAAGCTTGCCAGCATTTCCAGAAGTAAAGATTAAGGAGAAGGAGCCTCACGTTTGAAGGAGAAGGAGGAATGGCCCAATATATGTTTAGAAAATAAGGAGAAACCTGAGCATTATTTTTCAAAAAGAAGTTTAAAATTCAACCAAATATGGATTTTGGGGCAAGCTACTCAAAGACTTGTGGTGGTCCTCCAACTGCCTGGTAGAAATCTAAGAAAGATATGTATAGAAATTAAATTAAGAAAGTTTCATCAGGAGTGGTGGCTCACACCTGTAATCCAGCATTTTGGGAGGCCAAGGTGGGTGGATAACAAGGTCAGGAGATGGAGACCATCCTCGCTAACACAGTGAAACCCCATCTCTACTAAAAATACAAAAAATTAGCCTGGCATGGTGGCATGTACCTGTAGTCCCAGCTACTTGGGAGGTTGAGGCAGGAGAATTGCTTGAACCCAGGAGGCAGAGGTTGCAGTGAGCCGAGAATGCACCACTGCACTCCAGCCTGGGTGACACAGTGGGAATGTCTCAAAAAAAAGAAAAGAAAAGCAAAGAAAAAGAAACTTTCATAGCAGATTAGTATATTTGTGACATTTTTATTGTATTCAAAAAAATATCAGTCCACAATGGATTGGGATATTCAACAAGCATGTCAAGAATATACAATAAGAACAGGATAGTCTCTTCAATACATGGTGGTGAAAAACTGGATATCCCCATGTGGAAGAATGAAATTACACCCTTACCTCACACCATGTACAAAAAACCCAAAATGGATTAAAGACTTAAGCATAAGACCAGAAAATGTAAAATGACTAGAAGAAAACAAAGGGGGAAACTCTATGACATTGGTCTGGGCAATGATTTTTTTGGATTGAATCCCAAAGCTCAGACAACAAAAGCAAAAATAGACAGATGAATTACATCAAACTAAGACATGGCAGCATTGGAGACTATTATTCTAAAGTAACTCAGGAATGGAAAACCAAACATCGTATGTTCTCACTCATAAGTGGGAGCTAAGCTATGAGAACACAAAGGCATAAGAATAATACAATGGTCCGGGTGCGGTGGCTCACGCCTGTAATCCCAGCACTTTGGGAGTCCAAGGCAGGTGAATCATGAGGTCAGGAGATGGAAACAATCCCGGTCAACATGGCGAAACCCTGTCTCTGCTAAAAATACAAAAATCAGCTGGGCATGGTGGTACGTGCCTGTAATCCCAGCTATTTGGGAGGCTGAGGCAGGAGAATCACTTGAATCAGAGAGTTGGAGGTTGTAGTGAGCCAAGATCATGTCACTGCACTCCAACCTGGTGACACAGCAAGCTCCTAAAACAAAACAAAACAAAAAAAGCTACACATTGGGTACAGTGTACACTGTTTGGGTGATGAGTGTACCAAAATCTCAGAAATCGCCACTAAAGAACTTATTCGTGTGACCAAACACCATCTTTTCCCAAGACTTAGGATCCAAGACTCTTCATGATTGAGATCCTATTCACCTGTACAAGTGTCAGATGAATGTGCTCAGTATAGAGGACTACACCAAGGGGAGGACGGCCAGTCATCTGACATGAGACTATATAGCTAGCCTTCTTTGGCAAATTTACCAAGACCCAGACCCAGAAACTTAGTTAATATTTCGTTGGGGGACTTCAACACCATTTTCACTTAATAGAGCTCTGAAGCCTGATGTAGAAAACCGAACCATGGGAAATACCAGTGTGATGTGGAAAGGTGACTCGCTCTGTTTTGTTTCCTGTTGAAACGAAAGAAAGGAAAAAAGGAACACAAGCAAACAAAAGAGAAGTGGCAGCACAGCAAAGGAAGCAATTAACAGTGTGCAGACAACTTACAGATTGGGAGAAAATATTTGCAAGCCATATACCCAATAAGGGGTTAATATTCAAAATGTGTAAGGAGCTCATACAATTCAATAGCAAGAAAACAAAAAATCAAATTAAAAATGGGCAAAGAACTTAAATAGACACATTTCTCAAAAGAAGACATACAAACGGCCATCAGATATGTGGAAAAAAATGCTCAACATTATCAATCATTAAGGAAATGCAAATTAAAACCACAATGAGATATCACCTCATGCCTGTCAGAATGGCTATTAACAAAAAGACCATGGCCAGGCGCGGTGGCTCAAGCCTGTAATCCCAGCACTTTGGGAGGCCGAGACGGGCGGATCACGAGGTCAGGAGATCGAGACCATCCTGGCTAACACGGTGAAACCCCGTCTCTACTAAAAATACAAAAAACTAGCCGGGCGAAGTGGCGGGCGCCTGTAGTCCCAGCTACTCCGGAGGCTGAGGCAGGAGAATGGCGTAAACCCGGGAGGCGGAGCTTGCAGTGAGCTGAGATCTGGCCACTGCACTCCAGCACGGGCGACAGAGCTAGATTCCGTCTCAAAACAAAACAAAACAAAACAAAAAGACCAAAGATAACAAGTGTTGGCAAGGATTTGGAGAAAAAGTAACCCTTGTACACTGTTGGTGGGAATGTAAGTCAGTACAGCCATTACAGAAAATTGTTTGCAGGTTCATCAAAGAAACTAAAAATAACTGGGTGTGGTGGCTCACACCTGTAATCCCAGCACTTTGGGAGGCCAAGGCAGGTGGATCACTTGAGGTCAGGAGCTCAAGACCAGCCTGGCTAACATGGTGAAACCCCTTCTCCACTAAAAATATAAAAAAATTAGCCGAGTGTGATAGTACATGCCTGTAGTCTCAGCTACTCGAAAGGCTGAGGCAGGAGAATCACTTGAACCCAGAAGGCAGAGGTTGCAATGAGCCGATATCATACCACTGCACTCCAGCCTGGGCGAGAGAGTGAGACTCTGTCTCAAAAAAACAAAACAAAACCAAAAGCTAAAAATGGAATTATCGTATGATCCAGCAATCCTACTTCTGGATATTTACAGAAAAGATTTGAAATCAGTTTGTCGAAGTTCATTACAACACTATTCACAATGGCCAAGTTATGAAATCATCCTAAATGCCCATCAACAGATGAATGGATAAAGAAAATGTCGTACGTATCGACAATGAAATAGCGCCCAGCATTAAAAGGAAAGAAATTCTGTCATTTGTGACAATATGAATGGAATTGGAGAACATTATGCTATGTGAAATAAGCCAGGCACAGAAAGGCAAATACAGTACCAAATATTCTTACTTATTTGTGAAATCTAAATTAATTGAGCTCATAGAAGTAGAGTAGAATGGTGGCCACCAGAGGCTGGGGAAATCGGTGGGAATGGCGAGATGATAATCAAGGGGCACACAGAATCTCAGTTAGACAAGAGGAGTATGGGTTTCTCTTTTTTCCATAGCCCAGCTTGGTGAATATAGCTAATAATAGAGTGTTGGAAATTTCAAAAATGCTGAGAGTAAATCTCAAATGTTCTTACCACAAAAATAATTACATATTTGAGGTGATAGATATGTTAATTAGCTTGGTTGACTTATTTCACATTGTATTCATAAATCATAACATCACTTTGTACCCCATAAATACATACAATTAAAAATGACCTGCTGGGCGCAGTGGTTCACACCTGTAATCCCAGCACTCTGGGAGGCTGAGGCGGGCAGATCACAGGGTCAGAAGATTGAGACTATCCTGGCTAACACGGTGAAACTCCGTCTCTACTAAAAATACAAAACAATTAGCCGGCTGTGGTGGCGGGTGCCTGTAGTCCCAGCTACTCTGGAGGCTTAGGCAGGAGAATGGCGTGAACCCGGGAGGCGGAGCTTGCAGTGAGCCGAGATCGCGCCACAGCACTCCAGCCTGGGCAACAGAGAGAGATTCCGTCTCTAAATAAATAAATAAATAAATAAATAAATAAATATGATTAATTTACAAGTAAAAAAACAACAAAAAGGCATGGACCTTCACTACAGATTATTTGAGAAACGCAGCTCTACAGAATAGAAATACAGAATATTCTCTGATAATGAAACTATAAAATGGTTTTATGGTGAATATTCAGAGTAAGGCAAAGTCCCCCTAGAAAGACTGATGCTTACCCAGGCTTTACTGATAGCATAGTATTAACATATAAGGAAAGAATGTGTCTAAGCTCCATCCTAGAAGGAATCTCAGCTCAGTCATTATAGCATGGAGGAATATCTGGAAGAGTTCCTTAAAAATGCACAAGATCTGACTCCCCCAGCTCTGGGTCCACGTTCACCAACCAACCTTTGGGCTCTAACTGGACTTCCTGTGTAGATCACCCACATGGAACCCAGGCTAGTCACTCAGCGAGTCACCTTGTCTATATCACACTGGTATTTTCCCTGCTTTGGTTTTATACCTCCAGGCTTCAGAGCTTGGTTAAGTAGAAATGGACTTGAAGTCTCCCAAGGAAATATTGTCTTGGTAAATTTGCCAGAGAATGCCAGCTATACAGTCTCATGTCAGATGACTGGCTCAGATGACTGTCCGTCCTCCCCTGAGGGTAGTCCTATGTACTGAGCACATTCATCTATCGTCTAACATTTCTTTCTTTCTTCTTCTTCTTTCTTTTTTTGAGACAGAGTCTTAACTCTATTGCCCAGGCTGGAGTGCAGTGGCACGATCTTGGCTCACTGCAATCTCTACCTCCTGGGTTCAAGCAATTTTCCTGCCTCAGCCTCCTGAGTAGCTGGGATTACAGGTGCACACCACCATGCCCCGCTAATTTTGTATTTTTAGTAGAGATGGGGGGCTTTCACCATGTTGGCCAGACTGGTCTCGAACTCCTGACCTCAGAAGATCTGCTCCTGCCTTGGCCTCCCAAAGTGCTGGGATTACAGGCATGAGCCACCACACCCAGCCTCGTCTTAAATTTCTACAGGTGAACAGGATGTCATTCATGAAGGGTCTTGGATCCTAAGTCAATTTGTTTAATGAACACATTCAGTATCTACAGAAAACCAAAATGTAAAATATATATGTTACCATGGTTCCATAGCTACTTAGTACAAAATCACGGACTATATATAACCCAAGTCCCTGAACGTCTTGTCTAACTGCTCAGAGGATTAAATCTGCTTCTGTGAGAGCATCACTCCTAGCATCAAAAATCTTTAATAATAGTAATTATTGAATGCTTACTGGTGCAAGCACAGGACGAATCATTTTATGTTGTATTGTTTAATGCTTTGAAATGGTAACTTTATTACTTCCATCATACAGAAGACGACAGAAGAAACAGAGAATAATTTGTTCAAGGCCACAAAGTAAGTAAGTTTTGAGGGCAAAATTCAAACCTAGGCTCTCTAACATACCCCAGCTTTTAACTGCTATTCTGTTCTGCTCTGCTTTTTTGTTTTTCGATACTAGTTATTTCCGTTTAACCAGAAAAAATGAGGATCATAAGTTTTTGCCTCTTAGAACCAAATCCAGATGGCATTAAAAATGGGAAGCCCATCCTTTAAGTGTGTTGCAAGATATTTTTGGACTCTAAGAAAATCTAGAGAAAAGCTATTTTGATTTCAAAATCAAATTTTGGTTTGATTTTGAGTTTTGTGGTTTAAATTTATTTTAAATTGGCATTACCTATTAGGGGAGTATCGTGATGTTTTCAATGTTTGGGGCACGGAAGTCCTTAAATCATCTCTGAATCTAACTCATTCTTTTTAATGGCCACATCCGTTTCACAGAAGTTAACCAGTCCCTAATAAGGAGCATTTATGTTATTTCCCACTTATAATTACAAATAATGTCATAATAAACATCTAATCTCTTTCTGTTTATCTTTGTTTACCTGTAGGCATGTATCTGTATATATGGGTATCAATTCCTACTAATACAATCTCCAGTTTTTAATTCTGACATTTCCTTGTCAATTCAAGCACTTTCTGGTAGAAAGAAGAGAAAACAGAATTTCTGAGATCACAGTAATCATTAAGGTTCTAGAGAGAGGAGATAGTTCCTTCTTTCATTGCCCTACAATTTAACTCCAGGAAATCTCATTGGGAGAACACATCTCCTTGTACTTAGAGAATAAGTGTGGGAGTCTTTCACACAGGTATAGTTGGAGAAGTTTGGAGTCCTCCAGGGCATCTGACTCATCTGTAGATACTATCATTACACACTTTCCATTCTGCCTGTTTTTTTTTTTTTTTTTTGAGGCGGAGTCTTGCTCTGTCGCCTGGACTGGAGTGCAGTGGCCGGATCTCAGCTCACTGCAAGCTCCGCCTCCCGGGTTTACGCCATTCTCCTGCCTCAGCCTCCTGAGTAGCTGAGACTACAGGCGCCCGCCACCTCGCCCGGCTAGTTTTTGTATTTTTAGTAGAGACAGGGTTTCACCGTGTTAGCCAGGATGGTCTCGATCTCCTGACCTCGTCTCGGCCTCCCAAAGTGCTGGGATTACAGGCTTGAGCCACCGCGCCCGGCCCTCTGCCTGTTTTTTTATTTTCTCTCCACACAAGTAGTACACAGATGCTAGCACATAAGGGGGAAGGGCAAGATTCCCCATCAGGTATTTTTATTATAATAGACCTGGTGAGATACATTGGCTTTTCACTAGGATGTGGAAGGGATCATTAAGTTCGAGCCCTAAGTCGTAGGACAGCCTTAGAGGTGAGAGTTCCTTTACATTATCATGAGATTATTTTAAATGCTCACGGAACAGGGCCCATTCAAGACTGCTGCTTGTGCTGCTTTACATTGAATTCTACTTTAGAACAAATATTCATGTTAATACAAGAGCCTATTGTGTTCTGTAAGCAAGAATAAATCTTTTCCTTAGAGAACACACCACTATATTAACCAATTTGGATATACACAGCAGAGGGCAGAACTTGGCTTGGAGTAATTAATTTGTAATTAGTCAGCTAAGGGTGTGTGAGTATGAATGCACATGTGCAAATATACTGGCCTTCAAACATTCACCCTGAGCCTACTGCATAGATGACACTACCCCGGTTGTGTAGAAAAGATGAACTCTTGGAATTCTGGAACGCAGAATTTCCATGTCACTGTCTTTTCTTAACCTCAAAAGAATGTTTTTTTCTTCAGAAATTAAATCTACTTTATATCCACTCCTATTTTCAAAACTGGATAGCCATGTTGGAACCTCATGTTTCTTGGAGAATTTGCTGTTTCAGCAGAGCTCTGATCTCTGATGGCTTAGTAAAGAGCGACGACTCGATGACTCGGGTCTTCAGCACATGCAGCTTACCTGATTAGTTGTCATTAAAGCTAATGTAAGACAAATACTCATCCGGTAAGGAGAGTGCCTGTAACTTTAATAATGCCTGAGGGAGTATGTATGATCTCACACCTCCAACCCAGACATTGTTTAACCATACCCCACAACTTGTGAATTTCAATTATTTGTTCAGAGGAGCCATTCATAATTGCCTGGTGTAAGCCTGCCTTTAGGATGCAAAGCAGAAGACAATGGAAATGCTACCCGAGCGAATTAGGGCAGCAGCACTTAAACATATAAATTAACTAGGCCTCTTTTCACAGCTCCCCCTTTCTATTCTGAGAGGTTTCAGTCTGGTGACATCAAAGACAGGATTATGGGAGAAGATAAAAACTTGATCTAATGTCCATGTTTGAAGTCATGAAAGTCCTCCTCTCTCCATGGCAAAATAACCCTCTTCATAACACACACACACAAACCAGGATCCAGGTGCAAAGGGGTTGGGGGTAGGATGAGGATGGGGAAGGCCACAAGAAGGCCCTGGCTTCCTGAGGCTGTAGGAATAACTAAGTGTTAAAGCCCCGTATTGCCAAATGTGCTAATAGATTGTTTGTAGGCTTGAGCTGGCTTTGTTCTGCAAATTAATATGTTAAGTCTTTCTTTTAAGCTTGTGTGATGTTGGCATGGTTCTTTAATGAGATTTTAACTACATTTCCTTTGCTATCTGCGAAGACCAGAACAGATTTTTTTTTTTTTAAATGTGAAAGAAGAGTGATCTCTAACTTCAATGCCATTAACCAGTATTTCCTTTCATGTTATTTGTCAGTCAAATTTCTCGTCCCGTAGCAAACTATAGTATTTGTGTCCGCTCTGAACCAATGGGATATGAAGCATATGTATTTACATTAAAGCAATAGGCTTAAAAGTTTTATAATAAATAGTTTTTGGGGGGAACAAAAGCTTGCAGGGGGAAAGTACACATAATTTGAAGGTATCGTCTCACTTTGTAATTCATAGAAATTGTTTGAGATGAATACAAACCTCGGTCCTTAAAAACTATGTGCAGCTGCATTGCCTGGCCACACAGCCAGGAAGATTTATTTTCAAAACTCTGTAAGCTACAGGCCCATGATTTTTAAAGTCTTTAGTCCTTTAAGCACTAAATCAGCATTCAAGTGGCTGGTTAATCTCCCAAGGGCCAAAATGAAGTGCTCTGACCTAGATTATAACAGACTGACTGTTAGAAAACTCTTTCTGTAACACCCAACCTAGGAAGCATGAAGTGTAAACAGCCTGCAGACAAAAATCGCTGTATTGGAGTCCTTCGTCACCTTCTCCTTGTCTCCTTCAAAGACTCCTGTGGACTTGAATCAAAAAAATAAAATAAAATGAAATCTTTTATGATGGGAAGTTGGTACCAAGTATTACAATTTTGTCTGACAAACTTAGTTTTTTTAGGTTCAACAACCATGAAAAGCCCTTAGCTCCTGGGTTAATTCTCAGCCTTTGCTGCTTGGAGATCTCATGGATTCTGTATTACTGCTCTCTGTACTTTTGCTCATCTATATTATCAGCACACATTCAAAGGGAGAAGGCCACACGTCAGTGCAATCCATCACACCAAGGGATATGCTCCATTGTGAACAATGGCTCTGCCTAACAGTTGAAGAGGCCTTTAATCTCCTTGTATTTATCTAAGTTTACCGAGAAATTAAACCTCCTAGTTGACCCAAAAGGTAGGCCTTGGCTATGTGTGAATCTTACCGTTTTCTAGAAAAGTCAGATTCTAAGAAGTATAGATGTGACAGAATCTTTTCTTTTCTCTCTGGAGGTTCAATATTTGAGTCTTAAAAATAACTCGACAGCCAGGCACGGTAGCTCACACCTGTAATCCCAGCACTTTGGGATGCCGAGGCAGGCAGATTACCTGAGGTCAGGAGTTCGAGACCAGCCTGACCAACATGGTGAAACCCCGTCTCTACTAAAAATACAAAAATTTAGCCAGGTGTGGTGGCAGACATCTGTAATCCCAGCTGCCCAGGAGGCTGAGGCAGTAGAATCACTTGAACCCGGGAGGCAGAGATTGCAGTGAGCCAAGATCATACCACTGCACTCCAGCCTGGACAACAGAGCAAGACTCTGTTTCAGAGAAAAAAAAAAAAAAGAAAAGAAAGAAAGAAACTCAATAGTAGAAACATTAACAGGACAAAAGGCATTATTTATTATGTGCATACACACAGGGGGCCCGCAAAGTTCGAGACTCAAAGAAGGCCAGATGGGTTTAAGCTTAAATAGCATTTTGAGCTACAGAAAGAAAAAGGAGCTGGGGGCTCCTGGAGGTGATGACAACAAGCTACAGAAGGGTGAGGAGAGGAACCGCACTGCCAACAAAGGTGGTCTTAATATGCAGATAAACTCTCTCAGGTAGCAGCCCGCAGAAGAACAAGTGAAAAGTCTGTCTGGATGTGGTGTCCTGGGTATAGACCGTTAGTCTCTTTTCCTGAGATATGAGTTACTGTTTCCTGGTTAATGTGGATTCCAGGGAGGGGGTTCATAACAATCTCATTCCTTCTGGAGATGCTTCCCTTAGTCAGATAAGGGAACGTCAAAGAAAGCCCCTCCCTGCCTTTCAGAAGAGGCAGAGGTCAAGAAATGGGGACAGGAGGTCAGGGAGACCTTGATTCTGAGGCTGCTTCTTTAGTTCAAAGCACACAGCATACTTTGGAGTGTCATTTTTTGAGTTCCAACAGAAGGAAACCTAAGAAGCCCAATGCTCAGAAGTCTGAACAACCACAGATAACTTAGACCAACATCAGTTTTGTTGTTGTTGTTATTTCGTTGTTTTTGTTGTTTTGTTTTGTTTTGTTTCTGAGACGGAGTCTCACTCTATCACCCAGGCTGGAGTGCAGTGGTGCGATCTTGGCTCACTGCAACCTCCACTTCCCAGGTTCAAGTGATTCTCCTACCTCAGCCTCCCGAGTAGCTGGGACTACAGGCATGTGCCACCACGCCTGGCTAATTTTTGTAGTTTTTTTTTTTTTTTTTTTTTTTTTGAGACGGAGTCTCGCTCTGTCGCCCAGGCTGGAGTGCAGTGACCGGATCTCAGCTCACTGCAAGCTCCACCTCCCGGGTTTACGCTATTCTCCTGCCTCAGCCTCCCGAATAGCTGGGACTACAGGCACCCGCCACCTCGCCCGGCTAGTTTTTTGTATTTTTTAGTAGAGACAGGGTTTCACCGTGTTAGCCAGGATGGTCTCGATCTCCTGACCTCGTGATCCGCCCGTCTCGGCCTCCCAAAGTGCTGGGATTACAGGCTTGAGCCACCGCACCCGGCCCATAATTTTTGTAGTTTTAGTAGAGACGGGGTTTCACCATGTTGGCAGGGCTGGTCTCGAATTCCTGACCTTAGGTGATCCGCCCACCTCGGCCTCCCAAAGTGCTAGGATTACAGATGTGAGCCACCGCATCCAGCCTACCAACACCAGTTTTATCTTTCCACACATTCCCTCTATTTTATGTTTATGTATTTACCTTACAAGTTATTTGGTTAAATATGATAAGGGTCATATGTTTATTTATCCTATTGAAAAAAAATGTGTCAGCCTTCTGATTTCTACTTTCAAAGACATTTAAGAAAGTTAGGACATTCAATGCTTGAAAATGCATGCAAACAAGTTATAAAAATGGTCTGCAGTGAGTTTTCAGAGTATAAGTCACATACTGGAAACCAGTAAAATACTCTCTGTCTAAGAAATAGTCAAGAAACTTGCCCTTTTACGCTTATATTCACAGTTTTCCAACTTTCATCTTCAAAATCTTTACAGTTTTGGACTGGTCAGTCAAAGTGCAACCAGACCTATATAATGTTTATTCCTTTTCCTCAAAAATTCTCTGTGGCTGGTATACCATATGAATTACCATGCCTTGAGTGTTGCCTATCTGGTGGCTTCAGGTAAATCTTTGTAATAAATTCTTGTGGGGTCTCATGGAGCTGTGGTGTTTGCCTGCATGCCCGATTGCCAAATGACAACCGTGGGTCAGGCATTCTTTCCTGGGTGACTCATAAACCAACACACACGTGGTTCGGTGCAGTGGCTCATGCTTGTAATCCCAGCACTTTGGGAGGCCGAGGTGGGTGGATCACCTGAGGTTGGGAGTTCGAGACCACACTGACCAACATGGTGAAACCCCGTCTCTACTAAAAATACAAAATTAACCAGGCGTAGTGGCGCATGCCTGTAATCCCAGCTACTCAGGAGGCTGAGGCGGGAGAGTCGCTTGAACCCAGGAGGTGGAGGTTCTGGTGAGCCAAGGTCGCACCACCACACTCCAGCCTGGGCAACAGAGCGAAACTCCGACTCAAAACAAAAAAACCAAAACCAAACCAAAACAAAACAAAAGAACCCAACATACACACTCTGACGATATTTCTTCCAGGCCTGGTGCTTGGTTGTTGCTAATCAGTGGGAACACAAAAGAGAAAGTGGGTCATGACTTCTTTATATTTCCTAATTGATTGCAACCACTCTGAGACGTAAAAACTTGAACCAGAGTGAATTAGAGAGCAAATTTGTTCTTCCCTCAGAAGATAGAAGCAGAAGGAATACTTCCTAACTTATTCTATGAGACAAGCATTATCCTAATACCAAGCAAAAAACAATTACAAGAAAAGAAAACTACAGACCAGTATCTCTCGTGAACATAGATGAAAAAATCCTCAAAAAATTGAGCAAATCAATTTTAAATAACGACTAAAAAAAAATATACATCACGATGAAATGGGTTTTATTTCAAGTATGCAAGGCTGATTCAACATTAGAAAATCAATTAATATAATCCATCACATCAACAGGCTAAAATGGAAAAATCACATGATTATATCAATAGATGCTGAAAAAGCATTTGACAAAATTCAACTCACATTTGTAATAAGAACTCTCAGCAAACCAGGAATAGAGGACTTTAAAAATCGGATAATAAACATCTACAAAAAAGTACAGCTAATGCAAAAGGCAAGAAAAGGAAATAAAATATATATAAATTAGAAGGAAGAAATGAAACTATCTTTTTCTTGGATGACATGATTGTCTAAGCAGATCATCCGAAAGAATTAGCAAAAATACTCCTAGAACTAATACATGTTACAGCAAGGGTGCAGGATACAAGTTTAATATACAAAAGTCAATTACTTTCCTATATACCAGCAATGAACAAGTAGAATTTGAAATTAAAAACATAATACTATTTACATCAACATCCTCCAAAATGAAATACAGTTTACTTTAAAACAGCATAGGTTTGAACTTGTCAGGTCTACCTGTTTGGGGATTTTCTTCCACTTCTGCTACCCCTGAGATAGAAAGACCAAACCCTCCTCTTCCTCTGTCTCTTCAGCCTACTTCACATAAAGAACATGATGATGACTTTCATGAAGATCCACTTCCACTTGATAAATAGTAAATATATTTTGTCTTCCTTATGATTGTTTTAATAACATTTTCTTTTCTGTGGCTTATTTTATGGGAGGAGTACAGTACAGTTGACCCTTGAATAATGCAGGGACATTGACCCTCCACACACTTGAAAATCCAAGTATAAGTTTTGGCTCCTCAAAAGCTTACCTGCAAATAGCCTTCTGTTGATGAGAAGCCATACTGATAATATAAACAGTCAATTAACACCTAAAGGTGTGCTGAAAATTCACTGACATGAGACAGATTGATTAATAGGAAAAAAGACATACACTTTTTTTTTTTTTTTTGAGACACAGTCTCACTCTGCCGCCCAGGCTGGAGTGCAGTGGTGCGATCTCAGCTTGCTGCAACCTCCACCTCCCAGACTCAACCGATTCTCGTGCCTCAGCCTCCCCAGTAGCTAGGATTACAGGCATGTGCCACCGCACCCAGCTAATTTTTATATTTTTAGTAGAGACGGGGTTTCGCCATGTTGGCCAGGCTGGTCTGGAACTCCTTACCTCAAGTGATCTGCCTGCCTTGGCCTCCCAGACTGCTGGGATTACAGGCATGAGCCACCATGCCTGGCCCAAAAAAATCTTAATGAAGAGAAAATACATTTACAGTTCTGTACAGCTACTGTAAGTAGCTGGAAGGCTATAAGTAGGCTGGAAGGCAGTGGCACGATCTTAGCTCACTGCAACCTCCACCACCCAGGTTCAAGTGATTCTCCTGCCTCAGCCTCCTGAGTAGCTGTGACTGCAAGTGTAGCCCATTACTCCTGGCTAATTTTTGTAGTTTTAGTAGAGACAGGGTTTTGCCACATTGGCCAGGCTGGTCTCGAATTCCTGACCTCAAGTGATCCACCCGCCTCAGCCTCCTGAAGTGCTGAGATTACAGGCATGAGGTACAGCACTCAGCCTACGTGGTCTATTTACAAGACAAATCATCAGTATGAAATGGTGGGCAACCACAGCTGCAGACCTCAATCTGAAGTACGTATCAAGCAATGAACGTTTTCTTGCAATGTCATGACTCTTCTTTGCTTCTTGGGAGTACTTCCAACATCACTAGTGGCACTATGTGTGGCTCCCATAGTGTTATTCGAGGTTCATAGTATTGCACTAAACATGATGAATCACTGTGTGAGATCTGCAAGAAATCACTTTTACTGTGATGCAAAATGTACTAGAGAGATGAACTGCTCATGTGGAGACGATTAGTTAGCATCGCATGGTGTTTTAAGCAGATACTTGAAATACTTGACCTCATCACAATAGTTTGAGGAGGTGGTTACAAAATTATTACAGTGCAGTATGTACTACAGTATATTTTATGCAGTTATGATTTAACACCTCATCTTTATATTTGTTTACATTCTGTTGACTGTGAATGGTGCCATGTGTGGTCTGTAAATGCTGGTAGGCATAAACTTTGATAAATTTTACCTTTTTATGATAGGCTTTTGTTTATTTTATGGTAGTAAATGATAACATAGACTAGTATCTACATATATTTTATGCATTCATGACAAATCTATTTCCTATTTTTTTCATTATTTCTAGGCTACACGGTTCATCCGTGAATTTTTTCAAATTGTTTCAAATCTCAAAAAATTTTTCCAATATGTTTATGAAAAAAATCTTCGTAAGCCAGGGGCGGTGGCTCATGCCTGTAATCCCTGCCCTTTGGGAGGCTAAGGTGGGCGGATCTCCTGAGGTCAGGAGTTCGAGACCAGCCTGGCCAACGTGGTGAAACCCTGTTTCTACTAAAAATACAAAAAAAATAATTAACCAGGCATGGTGGTGAGTACCTGTAATCCCCATTACTCGGGAGGCTGAGGCAGGAGAATCGCTTGAGCCTGGGAAGCAGAGTTTGCAGTGAGCCGAGATCATGCCATTGTACTCTAGCCTATACTACAAAAGCAAGACTCCATCTCAGAAAACAAAAAAAAAGAAAAGAAAAAAATCTTTGTGTAAGTGGACCCACACTCTTCCAAGCCATGTTGCTCAAGTGTCAACTGTATATAACACATACATACTTTGATATATATACAAAATGTGTGCTAATTTACTGCTTATGTTATCAGTACAGCTTCTGGTCAATTGTAGGCTATTAGTGGTTAAGTTTTTGGGGAGTCAAAAGTTATACTTGGATCTTCAACTGCACGGGGGTTCAGCACTCCTAATCCCCTCATTGTTCAAGAGTTAACATAGCAATAACTTTAACAAACTATGTACAAGTTCTATATACAAAACACTGATAGTAAAAGAAACAAATAACTAAATTAATGAAGACATATTTCACATTCATGGAGAGGAAGACTCAATATTGTTAAAATGTCAATTCTTCCCCATGTGATCAATAGATTGAACACAATCCTAATCAAAATTCTAGCAAGTTATTTTGTGAATGTCAACAAACTGATTCTAAAGATTATACGAAGATGCAGAAGATCCAGAATAGGTAACAAAATATTGAATGAAAAGAACAAAGTCAGAAGACTAAAAAGAAGCCAGAGGGCCAATACTTTCCAACTTCAAAGTTTACTATAGGCCGGGTGTGGTGGCGCATTCCTGTAATCCCAGCACTTTGGGAGGCCAAGGCATGCAGATCACGAGGCCAAGAGATCAAAATCATCCCGGCCAACATGGTGAAACCCTGTCTTAACTAAAAATACAAAAATTAGCTGGCCATGGTGGCACGTGCCTGTAGTCCCAGCTACTTGGGAGGCTGAGGCAGGAGGAATTGCTTGAACGTGAGAGGTGGAGGTTGCAGTGAACTGAGATCACGCCACTGCACTCCAGCCTGGCGACAAAGGGAGACTCGGTCTCAAGAAAGAAAAACAAAACAAAACAAAACAAAAAAAAGTTTACTGTAAAGCTTCAGTCATCAAATAGTGTGGCACTAGTTAAAAGAACAGATAAATAGAGCAATGGAAAAGAATAGAGAGACCAGATACAGACTCACACAAATATGGTCAACTGATCTTTCACAAAGGAGCAAAGGCAAAGCAATGGAGAAAAGATAATCTTCTCAACAAAACGATATTGGAACAACTGGGCCTTTTTTAATTTAAAAAAAATTAATCCAGACACAGATTTTATGCCTTTCTCAAAAATGAACTCAAAATGAATCATACACATAAATGCAAAATGAAAATCTGTAAAACTTTTAGAATATAACATAAGAGAAAACCTAAGTGAGTTTTTAGATACAATATTAAAGGCACCATCCATAAAAGAAGTAACTTATAAGTTGAACTTCATTAAAATTAGAAACTTTTGCTCTGCAAAAGACTCTGTCAAAAGAATGTAAAATAAGACACAAAATGGGAGAAAATATTTACAAAATACATAACTGATAAATGATTGTTTTCCAAAATATACAAAGGACTCTTAAAACTCAACAACAAGAAAATAAACAGTCCAATTTTAAAAGGGGTCAAAAATCTTAACAGATACCTCATCAAAGAAGATATACAGATGGCAATGTCAAGTAAGCACAGAAAAAGATGCTCAACATCATGTCATTAGGGAATTGCAAATTAAAACAGCAATGAAATACCACCATATACCTATTAGAATGGCCAAAATCCAAAAATCTGACAATACCAAATTCTGGGGAAAATATGAAACAACAGGGACTCTCATTCACTGCTGATAAAAATGCAAAATGACACAGCCACTTTGAAAGACAGTTTGTGACCGGGGGCGGTGGCTCAAGCCTGTAATCCCAGCACTTTGGGAGGCCGAGACGGGCAGATCACGAGATCAGGAGAGACCATCCTGGAGAACACGGTGAAACCCCATCTCTACTAAAAAATACAAAAAAACTAGCCAGGCGAGGTGGCGGGCGCCTGTAGTCCCAGCTACTCCGGAGGCTGAGGCAGGAGAATGGCGTGAACCCGGGAGGCGGAGCTTGCAGTGAGCTGAGATCCGGCCACTGCACTCCAGCCTGGGCGACAGAGCGAGACTCTGTCTCAAAAAAAAAAAAAAAAAGAAAGACAGTTTGGCAGTTTCTTATAAAACTAAACATATTTTTAGTTTATGATCCAGCAATCACACTCTCTAGTATTTACCCAAATAAGTTGAAAACTTATTGTCCACCTAAAAACCTGCACATACATGTTTATGGTAGCTTTATTCACAATTGCCCAAACTTGCAAGCAACCAAGATTTTCTTCAGCAGGTGAATGGATAAAGAAACTGTGGTATGTCCAATTAAATAGTTAGTACTCAAAGAAATGAGCTATAAAGGTATAAAAACACATGGAGGAAGGCCGGGCGCGGTGGCTCAAGCCTGTAATCCCAGCACTTTGGGAGGCCGAGACGGGCGGATCACGAGGTCAGCATCCTGGCTAACACGGTGAAACCCCGTCTCTACTAAAAATACAAAAAAGCTAGCCGGGCGAGGTGGCGGGAGCCTGTAGTCCCAGCTACTCCGGAGGCTGAGGCAGGAGAATGGCGTAAACCCGGGAGGCGGAGCTTGCAGTGAGCTGAGATCCGGCCACTGCACTCCAGCCCGGGCGACAGAGCAAGACTCCGTCTCAAAAAAAAAAAAAAAAAAAAAAAAAAAACACATGGAGGACACTTAAATGCATATCAGTAAGTAAAAGAAGCCATTTTGAAGAGGCTACATAGTCCAACTATATGACATTTTGGAAAAGGCAAAACTATGGAGACAGCAAAAAGATCAATGTTTGTCAGGGGTCAGGGAGAAGGAAAGGATGACTAGGTAGAGCATAGAGGATTTTCAGGCACGGAAACTACTCTGTATGATGCTACAATGCTGGAAACATGTCATCGTACATTTTTAAAGCCATAGAGTGCCTAGTGTAGGTGGTATGTATGTGGTTGGGGGAATTTGGGTATACGAGAATTCTCTACACTTTCTGCTTAATTTGGCTATGAACCTAAAAGTGCTTAAAAATAAAGCCTTTCCTCCCTCCCTTCCTTCCTTCCTTCCTTCCTTCCTTCCTTCCTTCCTTCCTTCCT
>NC_045447.1:91108017-91112858 GCF_002776525.5 Piliocolobus tephrosceles | reverse complement strand
CCTTCCTTCCTTCCTTCCTTCCTTCCTTCCTTCCTTCCTTCCTTCCTTCCTTCCTTCCTTTCCTTTCTTTCTCTCTCTCTCTCTCTTTTTTTTTTCCTGAGACAGAGTCTTGCTCTATTACCCAGGCTGGAGTGCAGTGGCACAATCTCAGCTCACTGCACCTCCGCCTCCCAGGTTCAAGCAATTCTCATGCCTCAGCTTCCCAAGTGGCTGGGATTACAGGTGCTGGCCACCACACTGGCTAATTTTTATGTTTTGGCAGAACTGGGGTTTTACCACGTAGGCCAGGCTGGTCTTGAACTCCTGGCCTCAAGTGATCCACCCACCTCGGCCTCCCAAAGTGCTGGGATTATAGGCATGAGCCACTGTGCCCAGCCCCTACTAAACTTTTATATGTTGAAAAGCACAAAATTTCTGGTATTTACTAATGCAAGAGTTTTGAGATCAGCCTGGTCAAAGACGTGGTGAAACCCGTCTCTACTAAAAATACAGAAAATTAGTGGTGGTGGAAGCCTGTTATCCCAGCTACTCGGGAGGCAGGAGAATCACTTAAACCCAGGAGGCAGAGGTTGCAGTGAGCCAAGATCGCGCCACTGCACTCCAGCCTGGGCGACAGAGCGAGACTCCATCTCAAAACACAAACAAACAAACAAACAAACAAAAGTACATTGTATTTAGGGTCTGGCGCAGATGGCTCATGCTTGTAATCTCAGCACTTTGGGAGGCCAAGGCAGGTGGATTACCTGAGGTCAGCAGTTCGAGACCAGCCTGGCTAACATGGTGTAACCCCTTCTCTACTAAAAATACAAAAAATTAGCCAGGTGTGGTAGCGGGCGCCTGTAATCCCAGCTACTTGGGAGGCTGAAGCAGGAGAATTGCTTGAACCCGGGAGGCGGAGGTTGCAATGAGCCGAGATCATGTCACTGCACTTCAGCCAGGACAACAAGAAGGAAACTGTCTAAAAAAAAAAAAAAACTATACTGTGTTTAAACCCTTACTTCACCTCTTCCTAGTTGTGCGCCATTCATAACCTCTCTAGACCTCCTTTTCTTCGTCTGTAAAATAGGGTAAGTGCACCCGTCTCAAAGGGTTGATGTGATAAAAATATTTCATTATCCAGATGAAATATTTAGTACAGTGTTATTGTGTCGTAAATGCTTAAGAAATGTTAACAGCTGTTATTATATTTTTTTTTTATCTTCCAGATTTGGAGATCCCATTGTTTTTGATAGTATGCTGCTTTTGCTAACTAGGGAAGCAGCTGTGTGATGTTTACAATTTACCTAATACACTTCTGTCCAATGGAACTCAAAAGACCCACGCTGGAGGTAAACGTGAGCTATCTCACTTGTTTAGAGAACTTGAAAAATTCTTTCTATATGAAATATTAATGTGGTTTTTTTTTTGTTGTTCTTCAGAAAGCTACTATGCCTCAAGGCTTCAGGTGCTTCTTCTGTTTAGATTAACAGGTTTTGAGTATTCAAGCTTCAGTGGGGTTAAAACTGAGATCAATTTTTTGAAAGTATAGTGCATTTTATTCAGTGAGTGGGTGAAGCTGGATTATTGACATTGCCTTAATACTTGTTGCTGTGTTCTCTGCCATGAGTTCTACAATCCGTAGGAAAGACAACAAGCGCTTGTACCACTTAAAATCTTCACAGTGAGGCTGGGTGTGGTAGCTCACGCCTGTGAGCACTTTGGGAGGCTGAAGCAGGTGGATCACCTGAGGTCGGGAGTTCGAGACCAGCTTCACCAAATGGAGAAACCCTGTCTCTACTAAAAATACGAAAGTAGCAGGGCGTGGTGGCGCATGCCTGCAGTCCCAGCTACTCTGGAGGCTGAGGCAGGAGAATCACTTCAACCCAGGAGGCAGAGATTGCGGTCGCACAATGTTGCAAGATCGCATCATTGCACTCCAGCCTGGGCAACGAGAATGAAACTCCATCTCAAAACAAAACGAAAAAGGCTTTACAGTGTACCAGGACACTTTGGATTCCAAATGATCCTCATTGCCTTTTGACATCTAGGTTACTTGGTTTTTTGCGATGCAAAATTTGAATGAAAACAAAGAACAAGAGGAAGTGAATACAAAATAACAAGGAACTGCAGGAACCCAAATGAAAACATCATTTGCCCAGGTGCCTCCCGTCCTCTAGTGTAATTTGTTCCATATGTCACACAAAAATGTGGACTTCATTTCCAAATGTCAAGTGTAATGCAGTGCTTTGTGAAAAACAACTACATTATTGATGGCACTCTCTGATAGAGTCTCACTGATGATTCATGTTTATCAAATTTATGATACTTTATACCGGGAGAAAAATTAGCAGAGCTTTGAAAAACATACATTTGGGAGAGGAGGCAGCTCTAAACTTGATGGAATTTCTGACACTATTTCTGACACAGTTTTTATTTTAGCCCAGCTCTGCGAGTTGAGCTGATTAGAACTCGAGAAGATTTGCAAGATGAGGCAAAGAGATCAATTAAAAGACTATTAAAGAGATAATGGAGGGATTTATAACACAGTCTTGTTCTTGAAGATTTTGCCAAGCCATAGATAGTCAAGAAACCCTCCCGAGAGGGCAAGTAGAATTTCAACACTGAATTATTTCAGAAGAGTTTCCCATGCACAATTCTTAGCACACAGTAGGAGTTTAACGAACATTAACTGAATTGGAATCTAAACTTGTAATAATCACCTTCCTGACAGAAATATAGCACCTAGACTCATTATTATGGCTTAATTTTTGGTGGTCATAAATACAGCCTACCTTGCCAAGTAACTGTGGATATAAATTCCTAATGATCTTCTGCTACTTCTCACTAAACAGAGCTCAATACTGTTTTCTCCCCTCCTTCCCTGTTCCCCCGTTGTTCTCTCCTTTCATCTATCTATTTATTTGTCTTCCTTTCATTTAGGGTGGTAAGTGACACACACAGGAACTTCGTCCTTGTGGATAAGACTCAGCATCAGAGAGTTTGCTGATCCGTCGGTCATTGGATAATGGAGTTGGGGGATGATGCCTATGTTGGGGTGATTTCAGAAGCTGTGGAAGCCTTAAGCTGCTACCTCATCCACTGACTAGGCAGTGTCACATACAATTAAAAGTCAATTATGTTTAACAATTTAGGTACCACTAGAAGAGAAACTTTATAATTTACCAACAATCAATATTCTTGAATACTTGCTGTCAACAAGATCATGTACTAAGCCCTCTGAAGACTACAAAGACGAATAAGACAAGAGGAATGACTGGTCATATTTGTAGTGTAATAAGATCATTTTAGTTGGATTGCAGAAGACAAATTCTGATTGAGAAGAAGAAGGAATTAGTACTTAGGATATTGGCTTAGTTATTTTAACAGAAGCCAAATAACAGGGATTCCAAAAAGAAAAAAGGTTCATTTCTCTTTCGTATAAAAGATTGAGATGACAAGCAGTTGGAGAGGACAAGATTCCTTTTATCTTGTAGCTCTTCAATCCCCTGTTGTGCTCCCTTTACCTGTGAAGTTGAACCTGATTCACCACCATCTCATCTACATAACCAAACTGCAGCAAAGTTGCAGAAGGAGGAAAGAAGAGGAGCATCAAAGGTGCTCGTATCACGCCCACTCTCAGACTGTTGACCAGAACAATGTCAGGTGATGGGTGATGTTGTAACTTGGTCACATAGGGCTGCCAGGGAGACTGGGAAATGTGGCCTCTAACTGGGAGGCATGGGGCTCAGTTCTAGTAGCAAAAGAAGAAGGGAGAATGGGCCATGGGTGTAACTATCAGTCTCTGCGATAGGGGGCAAAGTGAGATCATCTAAAAGACTATTAAAGAGCTAATGGTGGCCTGAACTAGGTTAGTAACCATAATAATGAGAAGAATTGAAGGAATATTTAGAAAGAAGAATTGACAGGACTTGGTGATTTGCTGAATGCAAGGAATAAGAGAGAGTAAGGAGTAATTAATTTATCCCTTAAATATGTATCAGGTTCCTACAATGTGCCAAGTATTGCCCCACGGTGCTGGATATACAGTGGTGAATAAACAGATACTATACTTGCCTTAAGGTACTTGGAGACTAGTGTGTGATGCCCAGGGTTCTTTTGAGGCAAATTATATTGCTAGACATTGAAGACATTGAAATGTCGAATGCAGAAGAAGGAGCAGGTCTGGGAGAAAGTGGTGAGTGCAAGGTACATAATAAGCTTGAGGTGCTTGTGGGACAACCAATTGGTTATACCCAGGAGGCAGCAGAATGTGTAGGTCTGACTCTCAAGAGGAAGATTTGAGTTTGAGATACTTATACACTGAGGACCATCAACACAGATGGTAGTTTGCAGCTCTGAGAGTAGATAGGATTGCACAGAGAGTGTATTATTTTATGTAGGAAAAAATGTTCAGTGACAGTGTCTCACTCTGTCCACCCAGACTGGAGTGCAGTGGTGTGATAATTCCTTGCAGCCTCAAATTCCTTGGCTCAAGCGATCCTTTTTCCTCAGCCTCCCAGGTAGCTGGGACCACAGGTGTGTGCCACCATGCCCAGCTAATGCTCAGAGTGCAGAGAGGAAGAAGAGATGAGGATCTCAGACCAAACACAACACCATCATTTAAGGAGAAGCCCACGTTTAAGGAGAAGGAGTAATTGGAGAGGTTAAAGAAAAGCTAGGTGAACACAATATTATGACAACAAAGGGAAGAGAATGCTTTAAGAAGAATCAAATACTTTCATTATATTAAAAAACAGAGCCAGACAGAGATGGAGAGGGAGTAGGGCAGAGAAGATACAGGACTGCAAGGGATGTTTGTGTGACTGCAAGGGAGTATCTTTGTTTTTTTTTTTTTTTTTTTG
>NC_045447.1:91081579-91107917 GCF_002776525.5 Piliocolobus tephrosceles | reverse complement strand
TTTTTTTTTTTTTTTTTGAGACGGAGTCTTGCTCTGTCGCCCAGGCTGGAGTGCAGTGGCCGGATCTCAGCTCACTGCAAGCTCCGCCTCCCAGGTTTATGCCATTCTCCTGCCTCAGCCTCCCGAGTAGCTGGGACTACAGGCGCCGGCCACTTCGCCCGGCTAGTTTTTTGTATTTTTAGTAGAGACAGGGTTTCACCGTGTTAGCCAGGATGGTCTCGATCTCCTGACCTCGTGATCCGCCCGTCTCGGCCTCCCAAAGTGCTGGGATTACAGGCTTGAGCCACCGCGCCCGGCCCGGGAGTATCTTTGTTTTGCCCTAAAGGTGGAAGAGATTTGGGCATGTTTAAATGCTAACAGGGAGGAACCAGCACAGAGGAAGACACTGATGATAAAGGAGAGAAGGTCCAATTCCCGAAGGTGGTGGTTGGAGTGGAAATGGAAATGGAGTTTATATAACAAGTAGCCCTATAGTAAGGGGACAATTTCTCCCATTATGATTTGAGAACATCAAGAGAGAGTAAGTATAGATTCAGCTGTGTTCATGAATTCACACCGGGAATTACATTAGGCCTCTTCTGGAGCCTTCTTTTCTTGTCTGTAAAAGCAAGGTCATCTGCTGACAGCAAGGGTGTGGGAAGGTTGCAGGTTGGAAATCTAGGGAAACTTAGAAGAATTGCTTGATAGTAGGAAGGAAATGAGTTGTTCATAGGAGCCTTAATACAAATTTATGGTTGTACTGACAGAGGCGTTTGAACCAGAGTGACTCCATCTTGAATAGGGGCTGGGTAAAATAAGTCTGAGAGCTACTGGGCTGTGTCCCCAAGAGGTTAGGCATTCTAAGTCACAGGATGAGACTGGAGTTCAGCACGAGATACAGGTCACAAAGACGTTGCTGATAAAATGGCACGTGGGAAAGAGGCTGGCCAAAACCCACCAAAACCAAGATGGCGACAAAAGTGACCTCTGCTCATTTTCACTGCTCATTATATGCTAATTATAATGCATTATCATGCTAAAAGACACTCCCACCAGCACCATGACAGCTTACAGATGTCATGGCAATGTCTGGAAGTTACCTTATATGGTCTAAAATGGGGAGGAACTCTCGGTTCCAGGAATTGCCTACCCCTTTCCCGGTAAACTCATGAATAATCCACCCCTTGTTTAGCACATAATCATGAAATAACCATAAAAATAGCTATCCAGCAGCCCATGCCGCTGCTCTGCCTATGGAGTAGCCATTCTTTTATTCCTTTACTTTCTTAAACTTACTTTCACTTTACTCTATGGACTGGTCCCGAATCCTTTCTTGCATGAGGTCAAATAACCCTCTTTTGGGGTCTGGATCAGGACCCCTTTCCAATAACAGTACCACACAGTTGTTCTCATCATAATGTGAATTTCTCCAGCAGTGTTTACAAGCCTAGATAAAATCTTAGAGGTGGTAGATGATTGGCTTAATCTAGGGTTAGATTTTGCTAGACAATTTTTTTTTGTGGGGGTGTGGGGAATGGGGTCTTACTGTGTCACCCAGGCTGGAGTGCAGTGGTGCAATCTTGGCTCACCACAGCCTCCGCCTCCCTGGTCCAAGCCATTCTCCTGCCTCAGCCTCCCAAGTAGCTGGGATTATAGACGTGCACTACCACGCCCAGCTAATTTTTGTATTTTAAGTAGAGACGGGGGTTTTTCCATGTTGTCCAGTCTAGCCTCATACTCCTGGGCTCAATCGATCTGCCCACCTCAACCTCCCAAAGTGCTGGGATTACAGGCGTAAGCCAATGTGCCCGATATTGCTAGACAATTGTAATAGAAGGACTGAAAAACAAAGAGGTTGAACATATTGACAAGAATGTTGTTGAAATGATGGGTAAGGAAGAAAGGGAAGATGGGAGGGATGCTGATAGGGAAAACAGAGGAAACATAGAAACTGGAGACCCAAAATTTGTTTAGGAGGGGATAAGAGAGTGTGATAACTAGGACAAGAGGTTCCAGTCAGGATAGCTCAATTTAGAATAATGCCAAAAGCTAGTATTTGAGATTCACAGAACTTTACAGGATTTCAGAGTCTGAAGATTTTTTGAGAATAAGCAAAGCCTTTACACATGGAGAAAGTGACATCTAAACTGGACCATAAATAATTGGTAAATTGAAATAGAATAGATGAAAATAGAATGGCAAATTATGACTGAAAGCAAATAACACTATTTTAGTCTAAACAGGTAAATTGGACACCAGTTATGATGGTCCCTGAAAGTCATAATAGAAATAATAATAATGGCAATAATAATGGTCACTGATTTTTGTGTACTGTGCACCAGGAAAACCAGGCATTTTACACATTAGAGCGATTTCTTCCTGTCATCTCCACTTGAATTACTCAAAGGAACAAAATTTCAACGTAGCCAAAAGTGAACTTTTTTTTTAATTGTCAGACTTGGTTTAAAAAAGACAACAAAATCCAATAACATTCTGCTTATAGGGGATACATCTAAAAATATACAGAAAAATGGCAAGTAAAGGAGTACAAATACATCATTTTAAAACATTTTTTATTATACTTTAAGTTCTGGGATACATGTGCAGAACGTGCAGGTTTGTTACATAGGTATACATATGCCACGGTGGTTTGCTGTTCCCGTCAACTCGTCATCTACATTAGGTATTTCTCCTAATGCTATCGTTCTCCTACCCCCCGACCCCCTGACAAGCCTCAGTGTGTGATGTTCCCCTCCCTGTGTCCATGTGTTCTCATTGTTCAACTCCTACTAATGAGTGAAAACATGCGGTGTTTGGTTCTCTGTCTTTGTGCTAGTTTGCTCAGAATGATAGTTTCCAGCTTCATCCATTTCCCTGCAAAGGACATGAACTCATCCTTTTTATGGCTGCATAGTATTCCGTGGTGTATATGTGCCACATTTTCTTTATCCGGTCTATCATTGATGGGCATTTGGGATGGTTCCAAGTCTTTGCTATTGTGAACAGTACCATAATAAACATACATGGGCATGTGTCCAAAAGTAAATTCTTGATCTTCCTCCCATATCCCAAGCCTGGTCTTCTTACAGAGTTAATTTCAGGGAATAATGTACTGTTCATCCACTTAGGCAAGCCAAAAACGTAGCAGCAATTCTTGACACCTCCCTTTTCCTAGCACCCTATATCCCATTTCCCATTAAGTATATTAATTTTACCTTTTAAGTACCTTTCTTCATCTTATCTTTCTGTACACCTACTTTAACCAAACTCATCAGTTGATCTACTCCAATGGCCTCTTGATTCTATCTTTGACATTACTCTTCCCTACTAATAGATTCTCTTCACTGCAACCTGGGAGATCTTTTTCAAACACAAGTCAGATCATATAATTCCCTTTATTTAGAACCTAAGAGATCTCCATTAAGATCTTCCTTTCATTGTTAGGATGAAGACCAAAATTCTGAACACGGCCTGCAAGGTTGATGTTTAATCTCTCTCTTATACACCACTGCTGTGACTTTCTTTGAGTCCTTCTACTTGAAGATGTCCTTCCCAGCACAGAGACTGTTTCTTTTTTCTTTTCTTTTTTTTGACAGAGTCTTGCTCTGTGGTCCAGGCTGTAGTACAGTGGTACAATCTTGGCTGACAGAAACCTCCACCTCCTGGGCTCAAGCAATTATCCTATCTCAGCCTCCCAAGTAGCTGGGATTACAGGCACCTGCCACCACACCCAGCTAATTTTTTTGTAGTTTTCGTAGAGACAAGGTTTCACCATGTTGGCCAGGCTGGTCTCAAACTCCTGACTTCAGGTGATCTACCCGCCTCGGCCTCCCACAGTGCTGGGATTACAGGCGTGAGCCACTGCGCCAGGCCTGCTTCTTTTCTGAAATCATTTCCCTCAGCCCCCTTCACGTGTGAATTCCTCCTCTACATTCATGTCTCTGATGAATTGTTTTGCCTTAGGAACACCTTCCCTAGCTCTCCTGACTAAGGCAACACCCTGCTTGCAAGAACCCTCAAGGGGAGACATTTTGTCCCCATTTCACAGAGAAGAAAACTGTTGTTTGCTTGAGGCCAGGCATTCGAGGCTGCGGTGAGCTGTGATTGTGCCACTGAACTCCAGCCTGGGTGACAGAGTGTGATCCTGATTCTAAAAAAAGAAAAAGAAGGCATGCTCAGAGAAGATCAGCAATAGCCCCATGGTTACATGATAGAGTTGAGGCTATACTATCTGATCCTAAGTTCTGTGCTCTCGCCATTACCTTATATTTGCTTCAGCTACATCCCTGAACAGTATTCAATAATAATGTTACATTAATGAACACGTCCAGTTTAATCTTCTTTTGTAAGAAAGTTCAGATCCCTGGGAAGGTAGAGAGAACAAGACTCCATTACTAAAAAGCAACCTTTTCTTTTTTTTTCTTTTTTTTTTTTTGAGGTGGAGTCTCGCTCTGTCACCTAGACTGGAGTGAAGTGGTGCTATCTCAGCTCACTGCAATCTCCATCTCCTGGGTCCAAGCAATTCTCCTGCCTCAGCCTCCTGAGTAGCTGGGACTGCAGGCGTGTGATACCATGCTTGGCTAATTTTTTGTATTTTTAGTAGACACGGGGTTTCACCATGTTAGCCAGGATGGTCTCGATCTCCTGACCTCATGATCCGCCCGCCTCGGCCTCCCAAATTGCTGCGATTACAGGCGTGAGCCACCGCACCTGGCCTTAAAATAATCTTTTCTTATGTACCTAAGGGGTCTCCTTCATCCACTCCAGCAACCCCTATCCTGCCTACATAAGTAATTAAAGATAGGACTGCAGCAGAGATATTTATCTGTCACCAAATATTCATGTGGTCTAACACTTTCCAGCTCCCATCGATGAGCAGGGCCATGTAACTAGTTTTAACCAATGGCTATTAAGCGGAAGTGGTGTATGTCACTTCTGAGCTCAAGCATTTAAGTGCAGCCTTCCAGCTCTCCCTTCCTCTGCTGTGGCAACTTGGAAGTCACATGTTCCAGATGACATAATTAAAAAATGATAAATGCTTAGATCCCTGACTCACCACTTGGATGGGAGCTGCCCTGGAAAGAGGCCACACTCCAGCAGATTTTGTTGGGGAGAAAAAAATGGCTCTATGTGTGTTACCCACTCTGAGTTCAGAATCTGCTTGTTAGAGCAGTATAACTTAGCCTATTTTCACTACTACAGGCTCTGTAACTAGAGAACTCTCTGGCCATTCAAAATCCACACTCGGTTTGTTTTCTGAATCAGTAGAAACTGTATTCCATTAGCCATAGTCCTGACCTTGGTGTCAGAAGCTGCCATTTGAGGTATTATTGTTGTTTAACATTAACTATATTCCCAGATTTCTTCTCTTACCTTTGTTCTGTTACTTGACTTTAGGCAGTCACCTAATGGGTTTTCTCAGGCTGGAATGCAATGGCACAATCTCGGCCCACTGCAACCTCTGCCTCTTGATTTCAAGTGATTCTCCTGCCTCAGCCTCCCAAGTAGCTGGGATTACAGGCATGCGCCACCACGCCCAGTTAATTTTTTGTATTTGACAGAGACAGGGTTTTACCATGTCAGTCAGGCTAGTCTCAAACTACTGACCTCAAGTGACTCACCTACCTTGGTCTCTGAAAGTGCTGAGATTACAGGTGTGAGCCACCACACCCGGTGACTTCGACATTTATTTCTGGGTAAGTTCACCCTCCCTGGCCTTACTGCGGCTCTTTCTGGTGAACACTAGAGTAGGTCAGCCAGGTTCTTTGCTCCTCGCTGTACATTCTCCATCCTTTTCCACCCTGCTTCCTTCCACAGGAGGTGGACCTGTGTGGATTTCACAAACCGATTCTCTTGTCTTATGGTGTTCTGTTGGGTTTGGCCAGTAGGAGCCTTACCAGGAGACAAGAGGGAAGGAGAAAAGCAAGGTGAGAATATTTAGTTCATTTCTCCTCTTCCTTCAGGGAAAGGAAAAGTATGGAGGCCCGGCACGGTGGCTCACACCTGGAATCTCAGCACTTTGCAAGGCAGAGTCAGGAGGATCACTTGACACCAGGAGTTCAAGACCAGCCTGCGCAACATGGCAAAATGCTGTCTCCATAAGAAATATAAAAAACTGGCCATGTGTGGTGGCATGTACCTGCAGTCCCAGCTATCCAGGAGCCTGAGGTAGGAGAATCACTTGAGCCCAGGAGATTGAGGCTTCAGTGAGGTGTGACTACGCCACTGTACTTTAGCCTTGGTGACAGGGCAAGACCTTGTCTCAAAAAAAAAAAAAAAAAAAAATAGAACCAGGATAAATTTTAGACTACCTTATGAGATAAAGAAATAAAGGAAGCCGGGCGCGGTGGCTCAAGCCTGTAATCCCAGCACTTTGGGAGGCCGAGACGGGCGGATCACGAGGTCAGGAGATCGAGACCATCCTGGCTAACACGGTGAAACCCCGTCTCTACTAAAAAAATACAAAAAAACTAGCCGGGCGAGGTGGCGGGCGCCTGTAGTCCCAGCTACTCCGGAGGCTGAGGCAGGAGAATGGCGTAAACCCGGGAGGCGGAGCTTGCAGTGAGCTGAGATCCGGCCACTGCACGCCAGTCCGGGCGACAGAGCAAGACTCCGTCTCAAAAAAAAAAAAAAAAAAAAAAGAAATAAAAGAGTAGAGATCACATCACTTGGCTAAGGTCACATACCTAATTACAAGACAAGCAAAAATTAATCTATGGTTTGTTCACTAATTTTTTTTCATATAACAAATATTTATTTCACCAGCATAACTGAGATAACAAAAGGCCAGTTAATTTGGCCAAGTTTATACTAATGGTTAGAGCCACAGTGAGAACTGAACAAACAAACAGCAATGACAACAAAAACAACCACAAAACAAAGCCCTTCATCCCACCTGTTCAGCTGTCTTGCCCCTCATCCTGCTACCCATGGTGCAGCATGGCCCTCAGAATCCCCAGCTTGGATTTTAATCAGCTCCTTGTCTAGTCTCCTTTGGAAAACCCACCCACATCATCTGTGGGGTTTGTGATATTACATTTCGTGCTTAGATCTCAGTTTTTGGCTGATATGCAAAAATGAAAAAGTGCAAGGAATTCCCCCAGAGACTCCACAGCTGTGCATCTGGAAAGAACACAAATCTCTTTCAACCAAGATCTAGCAAACAAAACAAAACAATACAAACAAACAAACAAACAAAAACAAGCCTGCGAAGTAATTTATGCTCCAAGATTTCCCTTAGGATCCCCATTTTCTGAAAGTCTCAGATGATGTGTTTGTGTTTGTGTGTGCTAGTTTCATTCTCCTTGGTCAAACTATCCATGTCTGGGAGTGCAGAAGTCCTGCTGTTTGGGGAATTGTCTCTGCCAGGGAGGGCAACATCTCAGTATATCCTCATTTAACTGTGAAGGCAGCTGTAAGCCCTTTAAATTCATAAGTGAAATTAAATCACAGAATTCTGTAGGTGGATTTGATGCCGTCCAAAGATTCCCCAAGTGAAGAGCTAATCCATGAGTTAAAAAGTAGCAAATCTAAGTACTCCATCTAGGATGCAGACTTAACCAAATAATTAAATAAAACAAAACCTGTTGATAATCAAGCCTGGATCAACATGGGACACAACATAGTGCACAGTTGGAATAATTTTCCAGTAATTCATGTTTGAAACAATGCCTTAGAGGATAAAAAGACAATTTTTTTAAGGTTTTAAATCTATAGTCAATAATAAAAATGTGCTCTGCTTTAGGAAGGGAAGTTGGTATATTTTTCATGGTTCTGGCTGGAAGTCAAAAATCCCGTGTCTGTTCCCAGTGCTATCATTGCCTGTTGGTGTTTTGGGGTCACTTATTCTCTTGCGCCTCAGTTTCTCTATTATTCTCTATTATTGAAACAATGTATAATCTGTGTATGCTCTGCTTTTAGCATACACATACCAATTTCTTTACATAATGGGGAGTCTGGGAATCTTATTATTCAATTTGAGTTATAAAAAATGTAATTTGTATTTCAGGAACACAATTATGGAGGCAAATGAAGTATACCATCCCATTATTAGCAGAGATATTTAAAATTGTTTGGGGGAAAAACTATTTGGAATTCAAAACACTTTCTCCATATGAAAACAATGGAAAATGGAGCTTTATGTTAACTTTTATATGAGCAGATCTACATTACTCAAGCACATGTCATAAATCCTTTGAAAATACAGTGACATCCTGCACAATTTTTAAAAAGTTAAAGTTTGCCTCATTTCTGACAGATGCCTGCTCCTGTCCTATGGTTTGTAAAGGAGTCACCAGATATTATCATTTGAACTTCTGAAATTTACAGTTAGTATCAATAACTGAGAATCAACTCTTCCAAATAAATAGACACACACACACACACACACACAGAGAGAGAGAGAGACAATTCTACTGTTTTCCTCTTCTTTAAAAGAGGAACCGTGAAGCTTCTCATATATTACAAGTCATATAAACCTCTGCCTTTTCACTGAGGTCCAGCAACCCTTAAATGTTTTTCCCTTTTCATGCTGTTTCTTTGCATGTCAATACTTAGGGGGTGAATCCAAGGTTCTCAAACCCACATCAGTTGTTGAAGTCAGATTCCTCCCCATCCCTACATCCCCTCTTTCCCAACCCCAACCTTGTTTCTTAAGGAATGAGATCCTAAATATTTGAAGGATCCCCCGGGCACGGTGGCTCATGCCTGTAGTCCCAGCACTTTGGGAGGCTGAGGCGAGCTGATCACCTGAGGTCAGGAATTCTAGACCAGTCTGACCAACACGAAGAAACCCTGTCTCTACTAAAAATACAAAATTAGCTGGGCATGGTGGCAGGTGCCTGTAATCCCAGCTACTTGGGAGGCTGAGGCAGGAGAATCGCTTGAACTTGGGAGGTGGCAGCTGCAGTGAGCCGAGATCACGCATTGCACTCCAGCCTGGGCAACAAGAGCGAAACTCTGTCTCAAAATAAAATTGTGTATATATATGAAGGATCCTTATCTTGTAATCCTCACTTCAAAGTGAAAAATGAAGGTTTCTCTGGTGGTACAATTTGCATTTTCTTAACCAGATTAAGTATTTCCAGCCGGGTGCAGTGGCTCAAGCCTGTAATCGGAGCTACTCCAGAGGCAGAGGCGGGTGGATCGCTTGAGGCCAGGAGTTCAAGACCAGCCTGAGCAACATAGCAAGACCTCCACAAACATCTCCCTATTCCCCCACTTACTATCCCCAGCTCCATCTCTGAAAAAATTAAAAACTTAGCTGGGAGTAGTGGGATGGTCCTGTAGTCCCAGTTATTCAGGAGGCTGAGTGGGGAAGATTGCTTGAGCTCAGGAGTTTGAGGCTGCAGTGAGCTATGATCGCACCACTGCACTCCAGCCTGGGTGACAGACCCTATCTCTGAAATTTATTTTTTCAATAAGAAATTAAATCACAGAATTCTGTAGGTAGGTTTGATGCTGTCCAAAGATTCCCCAAGTGCAGAGTTAATCCATGAGTTAAAAAGTAGCAAATCTAAATACTCCATCTAGGATGGAGACCTAACCAAATAATAAAACAAAACAAAACCTGTTGATAATCAGGCCTGGGTCAATATCGGACACAACAAAGTGCACAGTTGAAATAATTTTAACTCATTCTTTTTTAACTGCAAAATATTTGACCAAACACCTTAATTAAAAAGACATAAACATGGCCAGTAAGCATATGAAAATGTGCTAAACATCATCAGTTACTAGGGAAATTTTACAAAAAAAAAAAGAAAATTTTTTTGAGATGGAGTCTTGCTCTGTTGCCCAGGCTGGAGGGCAATGGTGCGATCTTGGCTCACTGCAACCTCTGCCTCCCCGGTTCAAGCAATTCTCCTGCCTCAACCTCCGAAGTAGCTGGGATTACAGGCACCCCCCACCCCCACCATGCCCAGCTAATTTTTTTGGTATTTTTAGTAGACACAGGGTTTCACTATGTTGGCCAGGCTGATCTGAAACACCCGATCACAGGTGATGCATCCGCCTCAGCCTCCCAAAGCGGTGAGATTACCGGCGTGAGCCACTGCACCCAGCCTACTTCAGTTTTTCAACACAGGCTGACTCCTGTTAGCTTTGCATGTGTCTTTAATTAAAGAGATGGAGATAGAAGGCAAGCAACAGATTTCTTTGGATGTAAAATCATCTTGCCTTCAATTAATCTGTGAGATTTATTGTGATACTTCTTTATTTATTACTTTTCTTTCTTTCTTTGTTTTTTTTTTTTTTTTTGAGACGGAGTCTCGCTCTGTCGCCCAGGCTGGAGTGCAGTGGCCGGATCTCAGCTCACTGCAAGCTCCGCCTCCTGGGTTCACGCCATTCTCCTGCCTCAGCCTCCCGAGTAGCTGGGACTACAGGCGCCCGCCACCTCGCCCGGCTAGTTTTTTTCTATTTTTTTAGTAGAGACGGGGTTTCACCGTGTTAGCCAGGATGGTCTCCATCTCCTGACCTCGTGATCCGCCCGTCTCGGCCTCCCAAAGTGCTGGGATTACAGGCTTGAGCCACCGCGCCCGGCCTATTTATTACTTTTCTTTGATTCAATTCTTTCCTGCCCCATAATCTTGAATGTCAGGTGCTCTAGTTGGAGTTCTCCGTAGAGTTTACTTTGATGAACATCTTGATTAGATGTGAAATCAAATGTTATTTTACCTTTTTCATGTAGTAGAACATCTAGATAAGGTCTACAAAAGCCCCATGTTAATGAGTGACTCATCTGGTGTGGTAGACATAATAATGTCCCTTCCCACCCAAGATACCCACTTCCTAATTCTCTGAACTTGAAAACGTTAATTTGTATAACAAAAAAAGGCTTTGTAAACGTGATTAAAGTAACTGTCTTATAACACGGAGGTTATCTTGCAGGCCCTAAGTATTATGGTAAGTGTCTTTACAAGAGGAAGGCAAAGGCAAATGTGGAGGACAGGAAATCTCTTCCTTACCCATCACTAGGATCATGGCTGAGGACCCATCAAAAGATAGATTGACAGAGGAAAGCATATACATTTACTCAATAAGTTTTATGTGACATGGGAGCCCTCATAAGGAAATGAAGGCCCTGGCCGGGCGTGGTGACTCACGTCTGTAATCCCAGCACTTTGGGAGGCCAAGGCAGGCGGATCACCTAGGCCAGGAGTTCAAGACCAGCCTGGCCAACATGGAGAAACCCCGTCACTACTAAAAATTCAAACTTAGCCAGGCATGGTGGCACATGCCTGTAATCCCAGCTACTCTGAAGGCTAAGGCAGGAGAGTCACTTGAACTCAGGAGGTGGAGGTTGTGGTGAGCCAAGATCGTGGCATTACACTCCAGCCTGGGCAACAAGAACGAAACTCCATCTCAAAAACAACAACAGCAAAGGAAATGAAGGCCCAATGGAAGAGGGAAACCCATGTATTTTTGTGCTTAGGTTTAATAAAGAGTGGACAGTCATGCAGAAGTATGATTGGATAAAAGGGGTCTGATCTGATCTAATGGTAATAAACTGAGGGGAACTCAGCGAGGCCTATTTGTTCAGTTTCTTCTTGGCATCTCTGTCTTAGCTCTTTTCCTCCAGGTATAGGGAGGGCACCTCTTTAGTAAGAATCTTACCACGTGCTTCAGGGGAAGATCAGAAAATTCTTCCTAGGTTTTATGATTTGCATTATGGAGGAAGGGTGGTGAAAGGTGAAGTGACCTTCCTGGTTCTGCTATTTTCTCAAATGCCAAGGTGCTATATTTTGGGGTGGTGTGCCCTGAACTGCATCAAAGATTTGACTACAGAAGATGAGAAAGTGGGTCGGGCATGGTGGCTCACGCTTGTAATCCTAGCACTTTGAGAGTCCAAGGCAGACAGATCACAAGGTCAGGAGTTTGAGACCAGCCTGGCCAATATGACGAAACCCCGTCTCTACTAATAAAAATACAAAAATTAGCTGGGCGTGGTGGTGCATGCCTGTAGTCCCAGCTACTTGGGAGGCTGCAGCAGGAGAATCGCTTAAACCCAGGAGGTGGAGGTTGCAGTGAGCTGAGATCGCGCCACTGCACTCCAGCCTGGGCAACAGAGTGAGACTCTGTCTCACAAAAAAAAAAAAAAAAAAAAATAGAAGAAGAAGATTGAGAAGGTGATGTGATGATGGAAGCATACCTTGAAGATGAAGGAGGAGGTCACAAACCAAGGAATACAGAGGACCACTAGAAACTAGAAAAGGCAAGGAAATGAATTATCCCTTCAGAGCCTCCAGAAGGAGCCAGTCCTGCCAACACTTTGACTTTAGCCTGGGCAACTGATTTTTGGACTTCTGACCTCCAAAACTGTAAGAATAAATCGTGTTGTTTTAAGCCACTAGGTTTATGGTAATTTATTACAGCAGCAACAGAAAATGCACACATCTAACAAAGCATTTGAATTGGCATCTATCCAAATAATTTTTAATTTTTATTTAATTAATTAATTTATTTATTTTGAGACAGAATTTCACTCTGTCGCCCAGGCTGGAATGCAGTGGCACAAGCTCGGCTCATTGCAGCCTTCGCCTCCTGGGTTCAAATGATTCTCCAGCCTCTCAACCTCTGGAGTAGCGGGGACTACAGGCACACGCCACCACACCTGGCTGATTTTTGTATTTTTTGATATAGGCGGGATTTCGCCATGTTGGCCCAGCAGGTCTCAAACTCCTGTCCTCAAGTGATCCGCCCATCTCGGCCTCCCAAAGTGCTGGGATTACAGGCGTGAGCCACCATGCCTGGCCTTAACTCATATATATATACATATATATATACACACACACACACGTATATAAAAATACATATAGTTTACCTGTCATCTTTTATTTGGAGGTTAATTCCCATTAGGATATGAAAGGATTCAGCAACGATCGAGATTGTGTTCCTTATGGACGGGCTTGGGCCAGGAAGGTAATGGTGGGGAGTGCAGAGCTTGTCCTCTTCTTCAGTGGTACTTGCGTAGCCGCTCGTGCTTGAGCTCCTTGTAGGAAAGGCAGTAAAGAGCATGTAGCCTGCCAGCACCATGGTCAGCTCCGAGATGCTCCCCTTCTTCACGTTGATGTACTTGTTGTAGTACCGGTAGTAACCTCTTTGAATCGCTCCGGCAATGCTCTAGGGGTAAAGTCCCGCATCAAGGTCCAACTTGGCAGCTCCCCTAGTTTGACCTCCAGACGTTTCTTGTCCTTCGCTGGTACGACTGACGCCATCTTGGAGTCCTGGTGTCAGCTTTGCCTAATTTAGATTCTTACCAGACTGTATCCACAATGACCAATCATTTAAAAAGTGAAACAGACATTGGGCTATACAGTCTTTTAAGTCTTGGCTTTAGTATGAATATGAGATATATATAAAATTTAGAAATTCAGAAATCTCAAGTATGTTTATTTCAGAATGATAGTTTAATGACTTTGAGATTGTTTTAGAAGCTGTATCAACATCATGTGTAAAAAAGAGAGAACAATAATATTTTCTAAATCCTAGATTTTAGTATTATTTGACTCAAGGAACAAACTAGTAGTGAGTGTCAAGTGTCTCGTTTTTATCTTTTATACCAGAGAGTGCTCACTGTACTAAAAATAATGCCTGCTGTGTGGAGGGGCATGTAATCAGTTCTGGGATTCTTTTTTTAATTTTATTTTTATTTGTATTTATTTATTTTTGAGATGGAGTCTTGCTTTGTCCCCAGGCTGGAGTGCAGTGGTGCGATCTCAGCTCACCGCAAGCTCCAGCTCCCAGGTTCAAGTGATTCTCTTGCCTCAGCCTCCAGAGTAGCTGGGATTACAGGCACACACCACCACGCCCGGCTAATTTTTGTATTTTTGGTAGAGACGAGGTTTCACCATGTTGGCCAGGATGGTTTCGATCCCTCAACCTCGTGATCCACCTGCCTCGGCCTCCCAAAGTGCTGAGATTACAGGTGTGAGCCACCGCACCCGGCCTTGGGATTGTTACTTTTAGTGAGATGCTCTGAAAAAATTACAACCTATAAATTTCATTTGGCAGCTTCGAGGATTATAAATAATTCAGTAGGCTCTTAGATATCTGAGTTTCTGTCTAACTCTGGCTAGCACATTACAAAATGTGTCAAGAAGAATGTTAATGTTGCATGTGGAAGAGATAGCCCAGGAATCTGATCTTGAGAACTTGAACGTAACGTTGATGTATGTGCTAAGGCTTATAGGCTCCATGCAGCAACCTTCTATTAGATCAAGGAAAAAAAAAAAAAAAAAAAAAAAGTCTATCATTTCCTACTCCATTTCCATGCCCATAAAGGTTTTGTTTGCCCCTTTGAAATCTGCAATGAATCTAGAGCAGTAGCATCAATACTTTCCTAACACTGGATAGACACTATTCACAGCATCCCCCCTCCTCATCGTCACCGGCATCACTATCCTCATTACCACCATCCGCATCACTAGCATCTGTAGCACACTTAGTCTACAAAGAGCTTTCATTTGCCTGACCTTCTTAGAACAAGATAATTATCAACTTTTGGTGATGGACAGAGTGTTTGGACACTTCATCTTGCAATGATTTTGTGGGGGTAAATAGGGCAGCATTATTATACTCCTTTGCACAACTCCCAACAACACAGTGTTTGCTGCATAAGGAGTGCTTGATAAATGTGGAATTGATTAATGTAAATAGGAAACTAAAACTCAAGAGAAGTTCTGTTGTTTTCTCAGTATCAGGAAGAAAGGGAATTGCAGACACTAGTACTCAGGTCTTCCAATTTTATAGCATGGGAAACAAACAAACAAAAAAGCTTGTGTAAACCCTTGGAAACGGCTCTATGTTGTCTTAGTTGAATAATAAGGGGAAGATCAAAAGATCAAAAAGGCCATTGTGATTCATCAAAAGTACACATTCATTGGCTTTATCTCACCTGATAGGAAAAGAGGAAAAAAGAAATGAAAATTGATGATACACCAGTTTAAAACAAAATCAACATCACAGTATTGTCACTGAATGTTGATCGTTTGTTGTGGAAAGGAGAAAGGGATTTAGCAATGTGGCTATAGGTCATTTGTACTTTCTTCGTCCATTCTTCTTCTCTGTGGGGAGTAGGAGTACATTTCCTCTCCTTTGTATAAACTAAAGACAATTTCCCTTTCTAGACTTAAGTTTTCCTTGCCCCAAGTTAATACACAGCTAACCCTGCTCAGATTGATACATATGTAAATTTACACAATTGTTTCTATTTGTAAAGGGAAAAGCTATAGTCAACAGAATGTGAGAAGTGCTCTTTTAAAAGTCCTCAATCACTCACAGCAAAGGTGTTTAAATTGCTAAGGACAAACGAAGGCATTTCTGAAGCCTGCTCTCTGTAGGAGACTCAAATCTGCAACCAGGAAGCACCTGGGTCATTGGGAGGCCTATAATTACTTGGAAAAACAGAAGATGAAATTCAGGGCGTTACCTATAATGTTCACTTATTTCTACCACAGGTCTTGATTCAAATTGATTTAGCAATTCCACAGTTTCAGGTGAAAGGAAGTTAATATTTATTGTGTTGCTACTCCAACCACCCACCCAGTAAGGTAAAAATTATTTGTTCAATTTTTAAGGTAAGAAAACTGAGAAATAAGTGATGGAACTTATGAAGCTATATAAAATTGAGGTTAAGAGCTGGGGCTTGAGTCTCATTGCCTTGAGTTCCAATCCTGACACAATCATTAAGTAGCTGATCTTGAGAGGAAAATGGACTCTCTAAGCCTCAGTTTCCTCCTATGAAACGCGAGTGGGAATGGGGAATAGGAGCTACTGCAAACAGTTGTTTTGATGATTCATGTCAGACTAGAAATACTCAATTATTCTCATCAAAGTGAATAAGGTATAAATTTCAGAGATGGAATTCAAACCTCAAGCTCATCTCATTTCACCGTATTGCCCTTTAGATGATGTTCACAAAGGCCGGCATTTTTCTTGGTCAGATGTCTAGAATTAGAACTTTAAAATGATCCTTCTGGTCAATTTAAATCTGCTGTGGAGCAAGTTGCCCACCTACGGGTAAAGCGCCTGTTATGTCTTAAATTGAAAGATGACAATGGCTGCAAGAATTTGGGAGGGAGGCCCTCAGTCCCGTATAATTTCATGTTGCAGGACATGGAATGGGTACAAGAAGATACAAATACAGTTGGACAAGAAAGACTTTACCTATCTCTGGAGGAATCAGCTTTGAGGAGACCTGCAAAGGATGAATCTGTTACACACACACACACACACACACACACACACACACACACAGTGGAAAACACCATGCAGTAAGGAATACGAAGATTTCCATAAAAGTGAAGGTCATACTATTCCCCAGTTCCATTTTGTCAGGAGAGCCAGTGACATGTCCAGTCCATATCAAAGCATGCCGTGCCATGGTTTTCACCACATGCTTTAAGAATGAGGAGGTGGGCCGGGCGCGGTGGCTCAAGCCTGTAATCCCAGCACTTTGGGAGGCTGAGGCGGGCGGATCATGAGGTCAGGAGATCGAGACCATCCTGGCTAACACGGTGAAACCCCGTTTCTACTAAAAATACAAAAACTAGCCGGGCGAGGTGGCAGGCGCCTGTAGTCCCAGCTACTCGGGAGGCTGAGGCAAGAGAATGGCGTAAACCCGGGAGGTGGAGCTTGCAGTGAGCTGAGATCCGGCCACTGCACTCCGGTCCGGGCGACAGAGCAAGACTCCGCCTCAAAAAAAAAAAACAAAAAAAAAAAAAAAGGAATGAGGAGGTGGGCGCGATGGCTCACGCCTGTAATCCCAGCACTTTGGGAGGCCAAGGCAGGCGGATCACGAGTTCAAAAGATCAAGACCATCCTGGCCAAACACAGTGAAACCCCGTCTGTATGGGGTTGAACCTGGGAGGCAGAGCTTGCAGTGAGCTGAGATCACGCCACTGCACTCCAGCCTGGACAACAAGAGTGAAACTTCGTCTCAAGAAAGAAAAAGAATATGTGTATTCAACCAAGATGATGAGTACCTACTTGCCGTATAAACCACAACCGCTCTCAACACCCCAGGTACGCCTCTCTCTCTCTCTCTCTCTCTCTGTCTCTCTCTCTCTCTCTCCCCCTGACACACACCCAAAGGAAGTTGATTCTTTCTGTATCCAACTACTGAATTTAGCCTTCCTTCAAAGCCCAACTTAAAAGCAAACTCCTACCTGATATATTGTAGGATGTATGAGCACAAATGTTTCCTTTCTTTCTTCTAAAAAGTCATCTCAATTTTCCTCCATTGTCCTCTACTCTCTCTTCATAATCTCCCCTTTCTCCTTTTTTTTTTTTTTTTTTGTCTGCTAGAGTCTCACTCTGTCCCCAGGCTGGAGTGCAGTGGCGTGATCTTGACTCACTGCAACCTCTGCCTCCCGGGTTCAAGCTATTCTCCTGCCTCAGCCTCCCGAGTAGCTGGGACTGCAGGCGTGAGCCACCACGCACAGCTAATTTTTGTGTTTTTAGTAGAGACTGAGTTTCTCCATATTGGTCAGGCTGGTCACAGACTCCCGACCTTAGGTGATCTGCCTGCCTCAGCCTCCCAAAGTGCTGGGATTACAGGCGTGAGCCACCGTGCCCGGCCCAATGTTTCTTTTAATATGCTTTTAATGTTTTTGAAACAAAGAAAATTTACTTTAAAGTAAATACCATATAATGCCAAAATTAATTTTAAAGCCAGGAAATTGTTTCTATAACTATGATTTTAAAGTCTTCATCACAGCTCTGAAAAGTTGTAAGAAATACTGTATGGATCTAGTTTTTAAAATGCTGTCCAAAACAATCTCCTTGTTTCATCTGGCATCCTTTACTAAATCATATGAATTTTAAGACAGTTTTTTCAATCTGTCTTCAATTACTAAGGAACGTTGAAAATATGAATTTCAGTTTTAATTGTCAACATGCTTGACTTTATTTATTGAGTAAATCAAATCTAATTAGGTAGGCATTATTTTTTCAGTTTTACACATGTGAAAACTAAGAAACAGAGAGAAGAGACTATTTAAAGCAGTTGAATATGGGATAAGAGCTGGATTTGAGTTTCCAATCCTGGTTCCATCACACACTCACTAAATGACCTTGGCAAAGTAGTTGACTCTGTGAATATCTCTTAAGGCCATTCAGGCTAACTAGGATTTAGTTACCTAAGTTTTAAAAATTAACCATGTAGGCAGAGAGCCCATGCATTTGAATATTCATTAAATCATGATGGAGACATGAATTGACCAAATTCTTCTTTTCTTCAACAAATCTTTATTAAAAATGTGTCATGGGTCAGGTATTATCCTAGGTAACGAAGAGACAAAGATGAAAAAGAGATCTCAAGAAACGTTGAAAAAGTTTCCATAAATATTAATATCAAACCAGTGAAATAATACATAGTGTGTCAGCTTGTTGTCATTTAAATTAAATCTTGCATGGACCTTATAATTCTCAAATTTCTCTTGAGTTCCTTCGTTCGGTGTTTGGTTTGGAAAGCACTTGAATACTATTTCAAAATCACTATTCTAAACATGGCTTTGCTGATCTAATAGGAAACTATGTAAACGTCCTCGAAGTATGTTTATTCCAACTTGCTATTATTTTATGTAACACTCTTAAAGAGCTTAAGGTAAATCAGTATCCCTCCTGGTGAAGAGCTCTGGCTTTATATCAGACAAGCCTGGGTTCTTATTCTCACCCACTTACTGGTTGGATGGTCTTGGAAAAGCTCCTTGAACTGTTTTTGCCTCAGTTCTCTCATCTGTAAATAAAGGATAATGAAAGCACCTAAATTAAAGAGTTGTTATGAGTTTACATGGGATTTGAAATGTAAAGCATTTAACTCATAAAAGCTCAATAAATTATTGACTATTGTAAGTAGACTTCAATATATAATCTTCAATATATAATCATCAATATATAACGATTAAATCGTATATAAAATCTTCAATATATAATCATCCCTTGGTATTTATGGGGGAGTGGTTCTAGGAACTCCCTTGGATATCAAACTCCAAAGTTGTTATTTGGACAATGGTTATACTAAAAGCTCAGATTTCAAACTACAAAATATATTCGTGTAACAAAATTGTACTTGTTGTACCCCTTAAATTTGTACAAAAAATCAGAGGATGCTCAAGTCTCTGATACAAAATGGTACAGTGTTTGCATATAAGCTATGCACATCCTTCTGTATGCTTTAATTTATCTCTAGGTTACTTATAATACCTAATACCCTGTAAATGCTATGTAAATAGTTGTTACACTGCATTGTTTAGGGAATAGTGACGAGAGAAGTCTGTATATATTCAGTGTAGACATAATGTTTTTGAATATTTTTGATCTGCAGTTGGTTGAATCCATGAATGCAGAATCCACAAATATGGAGGGCTGATTGTACTTATGTTTTGTCAAAGTCAGAAATATTCTGTTTATCTTTAACCCATTTGATTTGTATTGCTTTGTTCTCAATGTTGAAGTTTTCACCACTTTGCTCTCTAGTCTCCTGCCTTCTCAGGGAGAATTGAGTTTTTTGTTCATTTATTATTGAAGGACAGAAGCTAAATAATGTGGTCTGGAGTAGCATCACCCTGGCAAATTGTTCTGGACTGGGTCTGTCACACTGAGATTGCAGAATCTATCTGTACAAAGATTCAATTTTTCTTTCTCTCTTTTTCTTCTTTTTTTGAGATGGAGTTTTGCTGTCACCCAGGCTGGCGTGCAGTGGTGTGATCTCGGCCCACGGCAACCTCCGCCTCCCGAATTCAAGCGGTTCTTCTGCCTCAGCCTCCCGACTAGCTGGGACTATAGGCGCACTCCACCACGCCCAGCTAATTTTTATATTTTGAGTAGAGACAGGGCTTCACCATATTGGCCAGGCTGGTCTTGAACTCCTGTCCTCATGGTCTGCCTGCCTCGGCCTCCCAAAGTGCTGGGATTACAGGCATGAACCATCGCACCTTGCCCAAGATTCAGTTTTTCAAAGCCAAGTTGCAAGAAAGTCACACAGAAAAGACACAAGGTCATGCCAGGCTTTAACAGTTATTTTTAAAGAGTACACTTTATTATTCGCAAAAGGGAAGAAATTCTACAATATTTTCCTTGATTGGTATGTATGATCATATCTACGTCTACATCTGTTGTTTCCCAGGATAAATTTGAACTTTAACTTTCTCATCCATGTTCTCCTGTACTTCCTTTGACATACACCTTTCTCGGAAGAGACAGTCTTCTGCTTCAGACTAGCAGGTCCTTGACGATAGATGTGTCCAATTCTGGCCAGGAGACACAAACCTCTCCAGTTATTTTTACTGACAGAATTTAATATAATGGATTAACTAGGTGTAAAGGTGTAAACAACTGAAAGGGTAAAAAGAGAAGTCTAATGTATCACAGATGGAGCAACTGTAAAAAGCAGCAACCATCCATCCCTAGGGCAGAGAGTACAAAAGGAAGAAGTTGGAGTTATTAACATTTAGAAAGTTAGAGGAGGCCCCATTGGAGCTAAGCCTCAAAACCTCAGGGGCACCTGCTGACTGGTGCTGTTTTCTCTGAGATGGGGGCATGATAAATCTAGTTCTCCAAGTATTGGCAGACTTCCACCTGAGTTCACCTGCTGCTATGGGAAGGAGCTGCTATTGCCAGGGTGAAGAAACACTGCCAGTGTGATGCTTCCAGGAATTGCAAGCAGAAGGAAGCTCCAGAGGAAACAAATAGAAAGGAGCAAGTTTCTTCCTTCTTTGCACTGGTTGGCTCCCACTTGAGCCCCGTATTACCAGAATCTAATACACAGCAAGCTGGCAAAGCAGAAATGTAGTTTGCAGAGTCCTAGTCACAGCATCTCAGGGTAGGAAAGGGCGGGGAGGAGTTGCAAGTGAGAGGCAATAGCTTAATAATTGGCACAATAGAAAACATGCTTTATTGTCAGCCTCTGGCATGGTTCCAGAACTACAGTCTTGGCTTTGGGCTAAGTGTGGTGGCTCAAGCCTGTAACTTCAGCACCTTGGGAGGCTGAAGCGGGCAGATCACCTGAGGTCGGGAGTTCGAGACCTGCCTGGCCAACATGGTGAAACCCCATCTCTACCAAAAATACAAAAATTAGCCGGGTGTGTTGCCTGTAGTCCCAGCTACTTGGGAGGCTGAGGCATGAGAATCGCTTAAACCCAGGAGGTGGAGGTTGCAGTGAGCCGAGATCGCACCACTGCACTCTGGCCTGGGCAACAGAGTGAGACTCTGCCTCCAGATAAATAAATAACTAAATAAATGCATTGGAATGGATATGCGTCTACACTTATATTTTTCTTTCTTTTTTTTTTTTTTTCTTTTTTTTTTTGAGACGGAGTCTCGGTCCGTCGCCGGGGCTGGAGTGCAGTGGCCGGATCTCAGCTCACTGCAAGCTCCGCCTCCTGGGTTCCCGCCATTCTCCTGCCTCAGACTCTGGAGTAGCTGGGACTACAGGCGCCCGCCACCTCGCCGGGCTAGATTTTTGTGTTTTTTAGTAGGGACGGGGTTTCACCGTGTTAGCCAGGAGGGTCTCGATCTCCTGACCTCGTGATCCGCCCGTCTCGGCCTCTCAAAGTGCTGGGATTACAGGCTTGATCCACTGCGCCCGGCCTACACTTATATTTTTCAATTGTGATTTCAATGGTGAAAACTTCAGTTTCTCTTATAAAAAAAGCTATCTTTTTTAGGAAAATGGAGTGCTGTATTGTAGAGGTGAAGTCCCAATGTTAAGGTCTTAAGGAATTAGAGGAAAAGAGATAGAATTAAACAGCCCTTATAATAATAATAATAATAAGGCCGGGCGCGGTGGCTCAAGCCTGTAATCCCAGCACTTTGGGAGGCCGAGACGGGTGGATCACGAGGTCAGCAGATCGAGACCATCCTGGCGAACACGGTGAAACCCCGTCTCTACTAAAAAATACAAAAAAACTAGCCGGGCGATGTGGCGGGCGCCTGTAGTCCCAGCTACTCCGGAGGCTGAGGCAGGAGAATGGCATGAACCTGGGAGGCGGAGCTTGCGGTGAGCTGAGATCCGGCCACTGCACTCCAGCCTGGGTGATAGCGAGACTCCGTCTCAAAAAAAAAAAAAAAAAAAAAAAAAAAAAAAAAAATAATAATAATAATAAAAGAATTAAACTGCCCTTAATCAGGAGTTAGCAGAAGTTGAAGGGGAATAGGGTAATGGACAAAGTTAGTGGCTGAAAAGGAAAGGGAAGATCAAACAGTCAAAGAAGAGCACCAGGGCCACACAACCTGTGAGATTAGGGTGGATGATGAAAAAGAACCAGTCAGAAATTCTTGGTAGAAGGATGACACAGGATTTTTAAAATAGAAAGGATAAATATTTGACTTTGGCTGGGCATGGTGGCTCACGCCTAATAATCCCAGCACTTTGGGAGGCTGAGGCAGGCAGATCACTTGAGGCCAGGAGCTCAAGACCAGCCTGGCCAACATGGTGAAACCCCATTTCCCCTAAAAATACAAAAATGAGTCAGGCGTGGTGGTGCACACCTGTAATCTCAGCTACTCGGGAGGCTGAGGCAGGAAAATAATTTGAACCTGGGAGGCAGAGGTTGCTGTGAGCTGAGACTGCACCACTGCACTCCAGCCTGAGAGACAGAGGGAGACTCCGTCTCAAAAGAAGGAACAAAGGAAGGAAGGAAGGAAGGAAGGAAGGAAGGAAGGAAGGAAGGAAGGAAGGAAGGAAGGAAGGAAGGAAGGAAGGAAGGAAGGACTTGACTTTATGACTATGGCTTTAAAGGTAAACTCAAATCTTCAAGGCACTGACATTTGCTACTTGCACTGGTTTATTTATGGGTAAAGGACAGTACGCTTTGGACACTGACATGATCCATATGTTGAACCAACTCTGTGAGAGCTAGAGCTATAAGACATAGGTAAGTAGCAGACACAAGACCTCTACACCTTCTTTGCCCCTGCTGAAGAAGAGTTCGGGATGACCCAAACTCTGCTCCACATGGTCACTCATCCTTATGTCCTCCTGGCAGTGGCAGGGGCCTAAGGGAGGAAACAGAACCATTCAAGATTCTTGAAACATAACCTAAGAACTGGCACACTGTAACCTCTTCCTCATTCTATTGGCTGAGCTGCAAGTAACAAGACTGGCACAGGTCAAGGGTGGGGAGAAAATAATCACTTCTGGATGTGAAGATCTACAAAGTGACATTGTAGGGGGCAAGAATGCAGGGAAAAGTGAAAACCTGAGGCTGCAGCTGTCATTGACCTACCATAGATAGATCTGTTTTTGTTCTGTCCAGATCCCCAGTCAATGGATGGTGCCCGCCCACATCGAGGGTGGGTCTTCCCCACTTAGTCCACTCAGACACACATGCCAATGTCCTCTGGAGACAACTTCATAGACACACCCCAAAACAATGCTTTACCAGGCCTGTCAGTATCTATTTCCTAATCCAGTCAAGTGGACACCTGAAATTAGCCATCACAGCACAGAACTTCTCAAAGTGTGGTCTGGGTTCCAGCAACGTCAGCCTCACCTGAGTGCTTGCTAGAAGGGCACAGTCTCAGGCACCACTCCACATCTGCTGAATCAGAGTCTTGGAAGGTGGGGCCCAGAACACTGTTTTAAAACCTCTCCAGATGATTCATATGCACTTAAAATTTGAGAGGCAATTAACAGACCTAATAGACCTCAATTTTTCTTTAAAAGGTGGGCATAACTAGGCCTGAGTCAGCCTCTGGAGTTCTCTGACAAGGAAGACATTTCTAGGAGTAACTGGAAAGAAAAAGCAACTGTTTTTGTATATTAAAGAAATACAATCAGGCCGGGCTCTGTGGCTCACACCTGTAATCCCAGTACTTAGGGAGGCTGAGGCGGGCAGATGACCTGAGGTTGCGAGTCCGAGACCAGCCTGACCAACATGGAGAAACCCCGTCTCTACTAAAAATACAAAATTGGAAGGCCGAGGTGGCACAGGCCTAAAATGCCAGCTACTCAGGAGGCTGAGGCAGGACAATTGCTTGAACCAGGGAGGCGGAGGTTGCAGTGAGCCGAGATAACACCATCGCGCTCCAGCCTGGGCAACAAGAGTGAAACTGTCGAAAGAAAGAAAGAGAGAAAGAGAGAGAGAGAGAAAGAAAGAGAGAGAAAGAGAGAAAGAAGGAGAGAAAGAGAAAGAGAGAGAGAGAAAGAAAGAGAGAGAAAGAAAGAAGATCTATTTTATATTTCAAGCTAGTAAAACAGGATTTTTTTTTTTTTGAGATGGAGTTTCGTTTTTGTTGCCCAGGCTGGAGTACAATGGCGCAGTCTCAGCTCACTGCAACCTCTGCCTCATGGATTGAAGTGATTCTCCTGCCTCAGCCTCCCAAGTAGTGGAGATTACAGGTGCCCACCACCACATCCAGCTAATTTTTGTATTTTTAGTAGAGATGGGGTTTCACCATGTTGGCCAGGCTGGTCTCGAACTCCTGACCTCAGATAATCTCCCCACCTTGGCCTCCCAAAGTGCTGGGATTACAGGTGTGAGCCACTGTACCTGGTCAAAGAGGATATATTTGGTTTTACTTTGATTCTCTTTTTCCTTTGGATTAGAAATTCAGTCTTATAATTTCAACAGTTTTAGTTCTCCAGTGAAACTTATTTGAAAATCCGTGTCTCAATTATCTGTGACCCTTTTTAATAAGTTATCGGGCTTCTGGCATAAAAGTTGGGAGATGTTCACCCTTCTGAAATATGCAATAATCTGAGTAGCTATAGGTTTTTTGAATTTTTTTTTTCAAAAACAATTTTGGCATAGATAGGGAAGACACAATACAGGTTTAATCAAAGTAATAGAAATAGTATCTAAAACTTCTCCCCTTGAAAACCTCGCCATTCCACAGAAAGCGTTGCCAGCTAGAATTAATAAAAATTAATAAAAAATACATTACTATTTTGGAAGACTGTATATTATTTTTCATTTGGAAGGAAATGCCTAACCTGGTAGAACGTAGAACTTTGTGTCAATTGTCTTCTTAATTTCAAAAAGGATTTAAGGCTACTAAAAATTCATGAAACACAAACGGTGAAAAGAGAGGAAGCCAGTAGAAGTAATACGATAACGTGACTTTTACTCTTCAGCAAGCCCCAAGCCCTTTTGAGGCCTCACCAGGAAAGACTCTGACTCAGCAGGTGTGAGTGGTGCCTGAGACTGTGCCCTTCTAGCAAGTGCTCAGGTGAGGCTGATGTGCTGGAACCCAGACCATACTCTCAGACGTTCTGTGCTGTGATAGTTAATTTTAGGTGTCTACTTGCGTGGATTAGGGGATAAATACTGAGAGACTTGCTAAAGCATTACTTTAGGGTGTGTCTGTGAGGGTGTCTCCAGAGGAGATTGGCATGTGAATCTGAGTGGATTAAGTGGGGAAGACCCACCCTCAGTGTGGGTGGGCACCATCCAATTGGCTGGGGGCCTGGATATTACAAAAAAAAAAAAGGACAGGCAAAATCGGTCTTTCTCTCCTGGAGCTCGATTTTAACCCCTTAACATTTCTTAATTCCAGCTCTATGTGGCAGTGATTCTCAGAAAATTCCTGAAGTAAAGTGGTAGCCTCATTTTCTTCCTGAAAGCCCTGCTGCAACGGGGGCCGTAGTCCAAGGCATGGCGGGAAGAGAGCAAGCTGTGCAGGGTTCCACGTGTCTTTGCTGCTGTTTGCATTTATATTTCAATCAGTCAGCTCTGCACCCATCCCCCTAGACTTAAACTACTACATTTAAAAATGAGTGAAGTGGCTCACGCCTGTAATCCCAGCACCTTGGGAGTCCGAGGTGGGTGGATCACCTGAGGTCAGGATTTCAAGACCAGCCTCGCCAACACGGTAAAACCTCATCTCTACTAAAATACAAAAATTAGCCAGGAAGGGCGGCAGGCACCTATAATCCTAGATACTCGGGAGGCTGAGGAAGGAGAATTGCTTGAACCCCAGAGGCAGAGGTTGCAGTAAGCTGAGATCATGCCACTGCACTCTAGCCTGGGCAACAGAGTGAGACTCTGTCTAAAATAATAATAATAATAATAATAATAATAATAATAATAATAATAATAATAATAATATAAGATTAAAATTAAAAAATTTAAAAAAGATCTACATTTTGTTAAAATACCAGTTATATTGGCTGAATAGATTTTTGAGTAATTATTTTCCTAATTACTAAAGTAAAACCTAATTGGTGCAGATAATCTAAAACAATCTAGAACATATGGAAAGCACACACAAAAATGTCATTTCACTAACTTAAAGCTATTACTGTTAGTATTTGGTGTAGTGCTGTTTAGTATCTTTTCAATATATGTTATGGGGTTGGGGTTCTAGTTTTGCTTCAATGGGGTTTCTTAATCTTTTTTTTTTTTTTTTTTTTTTTTTT
>NC_045447.1:91068601-91081179 GCF_002776525.5 Piliocolobus tephrosceles | reverse complement strand
TTTTTTTTTTTTTTTTTTTTTTTGTTGTTGAGGTGGAGTCTCGCTCTGTCGCCCGGGCAGGAGTACTGTGGCCGGATCTCAGCTCACTGCAAGCTCCGCCTCCCGGGTTCACGCCATTCTCCTGCCTCAGCCTCCCGAGTAGCTGGGACTACAGGCGCCCGCCACCTCGCCCAGCTAGTTTTTTGTATTTTTTTTAGTAGAGACGGGGTTTCACCGTGTTAGCCAGGATGGTCTCGATCTCCTGACCTCGTGATCCGCCCGTCTCGGCCTCCCAAAGTGCTGGGATTACAGGCTTGAGCCACCGCGCCCGGCCAGTTTTTTGTATTTTTTAGTAGAGACGGGGTTTCACAGTGTTAGCCAGGATGGTCTCGATCTCCTGACCTCGTGATCCGCCCGTCTCGGCCTCCCAAAGTGCTGGGATTACAGGCTTGAGCCACCGCGCCCGGCCTTTTTTTTTTTTTTTATTATCATTTTCTACTAGGAGTAAATTTTCATAAACATTACTTATAATGGCTGCATGATATTCCATAGTATGCAAATAGCATAATTTATTTAAACATTTCCCTAGGGGGATTTAGGTTAATTCCTATAAAATAAATTACAACAAAGTTAATGTCACAAAATCCTCATCCTGATGAATTCTTAGGCAGACTAAAGCCTCATCTTTTTAGGCAATAAATAAGCCTGAGAGTTACGTAGTTTACTCTCTTTAGTGTCATAGATACAGTCACAGTCATATACATTGAAATAACTGATCTATAGCTTCCTGAGAGAAAACCAAAACAATGGCATTAGGTTAGAAAATTGTAATTAATTGTTTTTGCTTTGTTAGTATTGGATGCACACTTCTGCCTCTCCCTCCTTCCCTCTTTCCTTCCTTTTTTTTATCTGTGTGTTTCAGCTTTGTGAAATCTTTCTGGAATAAATCTAGTTTAGCTGGTCCTGGACCTCAGTTCCCTAGCTCCTTTCTTCCCAGGTATCCTTCTGCAGTAACAGTAGAAACATGCTGTCCAGGAAGGTGTTGACAGGACTGGCAGTGTCTCAGATTGGATAGCAAATCTTAACTCCTTTTAAAAATGATGCTGCAGTTATGAGGTCCGTGACTTATGAGCAAAACTTGGACGTCTCAGGTATACAAAAGACACTGTTCCTTGTGGCCAGAAAGAACTGTTTGGATTAAATTAATACAAAAAGAACCTCCTTCCAATATTCTTTTAAAATGTTTTCATGAATCACTATGTTAGCTTTTAAAAAGTTTTTGATAGGCCGGGCGCGGTGGCTCAAGCCTGTAATCCCAGCACTTTGGGAGGCCGAGACGGGCGGATCACGAGGTCAGGAGATCGAGACCATCCTGGCTAACACGGTGAAACCCCGTCTCTACTAAAAAAATACAAAAAACTAGCCGGGCGATTTGGCGGGCGCCTGTAGTCCCAGCTATTCGGGAGGCTGAGGCAGGAGAATGGCGTAAACCTAGGAGGCCGAGCTTGCAGTGAGCTGAGATCCGGCCACTGCACTCCAGCCTGGGCGGCAGAGCGAGACTCCGTCTCAAAAAAAAAAAAGTTTTTGATAATTTTATAACATCCTTTTTAATGTGGCATCCAGTGTGGCTCTTCAGTCTAAAGAAATGTTACTATAATCATATAACTGTAGTTCTCAGATGCTTTATTTTCTGCTTAATGATATATGTGCATATCATGTGACTGAATATAGATCATCTGAATATATTATGGCTTAAAACTCAGAATTTGAATGTCATGGACCGTGCTAAAATTCAATAAAACTACATTTGGATGCAAGGGGAAAAGAAAAACATGTGGCTTGAATTTTCCTTAAAACACACGGGGAATAGTTAAAGGGGAAAAGTACTTGGGACAGAGTATAGCTGGAGTTTTGCCAGACTCATACCATTTAAACAATGGTTTAAGACTGAATTAAAATCCCAAGCAGATCTCTTTAATCTCCCCCAAAGGGTATAAGGTAGCTTTTCAACTTTGAAAGATAAAGTTAATGTAAATACTTCGAGTGAGCAAAATGGGGAACCCCGGACTTGAAGAAGTTGTTTTTGTCCTCTGAAATTCAAGGTCTTCCTACCTACACTTGGATCCCCACTCTGCCTTTAAACCCCAAAAGAGGTTAGGTTATGCCTGGCTTTTGCAACTATTTCTTTAGTTTTCCATTTTCAATGCCAACTCCACCCTGCTCTTGCACCCCCACGCAGAATCACAGACACATAATCTGGTTAACACAAATACCACTTCAAGCCCTTGCCACATCATCCAAGCCTGAGCATGCCCCCAGGCTATCCTTTCTTCCCATTTCATAGTTAGGTACGATGAAAAATGAAATGGCATTGGAATGAAATGGAATGAAAATGGCAATTTTGTCAGATGAATGGAATTTAAGGGGAATCAGTGACTTTAATGACCAGCGTTGCTTCTCCTAAGGCACTCTATTTCCACACTCAGCTGGAGTCTTCCTGTACTAGTGCCAAGCAGGCAAATGTCACCTGTGAATCCCAGGAGGAGATGTGTTGATCAGCCTTCCAAACTGCTCAATGCAAAGATGCTTGGAATTCAGCAGTGCCACTTCCAGCTAACTGGCTCTGATTCCTATGGATGCAACTAGTCCTCCTCCCTGGCTGGACTAATGCCAGTCTACTTAAGGAGATAATTGACCACAAGCCAGCCTGACTGACAGGCTTCCTAAGTGCCAGATGCCAACTGTGCCAGTCCCAGCTCTTGTGGGAGGGCCTGTTCTCCTTGGGATGATAGCTAAGGTAGCTTCATCCTAACCTTGGCCCTTAACTCTGTTCTCAACTTCCCTCCAAAATATAATCAAGTGGTTCATTCCAAGTTGTTTTCTTTCCACTTTTATTTTAAGAATATCAACATCTCCCTCCTTCCTCATTACTTCTCTTCTTTCTCAGGGTTCACTTAAGTGGGATACAGGCTAAACAACTACAGCCTTTTCTATCATCCTGGAAACTAGGAGCATGATTTCATGTTGAGAGGGTTACCAAAATATCACCATTAATTTATTATTCCTCTGATACAGGTTTTAGTGGTTCTCTATAAACTTCCATTATTGCCAAACCAATACTTTGTCAATGGCTGGATCCCCATTAGCATGTTTAAAATAAGCACTAAACCTGGCTCCAATGTCTTTGAGTGGATGTGTTTTGGCACTTGGGTATATAGATCTGATTCTGGTGACAGCAGTGAGCCTGGGCCTGGGGGGTTCTCCCAGTCCTGGCGTCCCAAAGGTCTGTCAAGACTATTCCTTGCTAGGTTCCCGGCTTGGCAACGCGGTAGTAGGTGCTACTGGGGATGAAGCCCTCACAATACAGTTAGGGTTCAACCACAGGCGCCATCTTAGTGAAGAAGGGTCTTCAGGGAGGTGTCCAGGGCTTTAACCGGGGTCTCCCTTGGGATCAGGGCCTTGACAGAAAAGCCCCCCGCCTTGTTTATTTACACGAATCCCCCTGTTCTCCCGTCTCCACTTCGTGCACAGCTTCCTTTGGGAACCAAGGTTCCCTTATGGATGAAAACTGTGCCTTCTCATCTCTGCTCTTTCTCTCCTTACTGTAAAAAACAAACCAAACCACTGTGTTTATCTCACTGATGCAGGAGGAGGTTCCACGGCAGGAGCTGGGTGCGGGGAGGCTTCACAGTCCATAGCTTCCTTTCTTTCTGGAGAGGCTGACCCTTGAGCCAGCCCACCCGGCGCCGCAGGTCGGTTTGGGCCTCACCTCTCTCCTGAAAGCAGGACCGAGGGCGCCCCTAAAAAGCACACTGGGCCTTTCAGGCAGGTGAGAAAGAAAGAGGAGGGGTTTTGAAGAAACTCCTGGGATCCCAGGCCCTTCTTCTGACCGGGTAACTCGCTGCGGCTAAACTAGGTTCGGGGCTGGGGCTTCAGACTCACCCGGAGATGGACAGAGAAGCCAGACCCCAAACTTCCCCCAGATTTATAACTCCCATGTCAGGGTCCCCTCCGCCTTCTTTCTTTTTTTCTCTTTCAATAGTCCCAGAATAACGGAAAGGAAAACCTCACAGGAAACCTGGCAGTCTCAAGCTGGAAGAATGGGATATACTCCCGAATTGTTTGAGTCCCCAAAACAAAACTTCTGGCCTGAGAAGTGTCTCCCAGGCGAAGTCAAAACTTTGAGGCACCCCGCAATGGGATTTGTAAATAAGGGGTTCGTGGAAACACCTATTTTTAACATGTAACCTAACTTCCTCCCCATTCCTGCCCCTGCCATTGTCATTCTGTGCATGGGTCGTCTTTTGGTTTTTTATTCTGATGAAAGGTCAGAGGTGACTTTCGTTGAGCCTGGCTGGGCAGACGGAAGCTGATTCAAAGCAGAGCCCGGCTAAAGGGTGGAGGGCGGAGGCCGGGGGCGGCTTCCCAGGCTCCAGCGGAGGCGCAGCACCCGGCCGGGGCCTCCTGGCCCACTCCGGTAGCCGCTCTGCCTTCGCTCTGCAGCCGCCGCTGCCCACGGGTTCCCTTCCCGCAGCTCTCGCAGCCTGGCTGCTGGCCTTCACCCACCAAGAGATCTGCGGGCCCAAGCCCCAGGCTGCGACATCCCGCGAGGCGCGGTGCCCGCGCGCAACAGGTCTTCTAGGCGGCGGTGGCTGGGCGCGCTTACCTAGTTAGCGGCAACGCCAGTGTCCCGGCGCCAACCCCGCTGCCTCCGTCCAGCACCGCAGACTTAAGGGGGCGCCGTCGGGCACCATCCCGCTGACACCGAGTTCCTGGCCTTAGACGGTAGTCTAGGACCTCAAAATGGGAGAGAGGTGACGGATAGTGGTGACAGGAAAAACGCACTGTTGTGGGTTTTTGCTAATTCAGTCTCTACCATCGTGGTGGACTTAACTTCAATTAGGAAACCGGCATATTAAAAATAGGTGGTGGCCGGTCGCGATGGCTCACTCTTGTAATCCTAGCACTTTGGGAGGCCCAGATGGGAGGACTGTTTGAGCTCAGGAGTTCGAGACTAGCATGGTAAACATAGTGAGATCTCGTCTCTAAAATACTACCACTAATAATAAATAGATAGTAAAAGAGATGATGGTGTCAAAGGCTGAAAGGAGCAATGGAGGAAATCGGTGCCTACTGGTGGCTCGCCAGTGAATTCACCACTTTGAAGTTCTGAAGTTAAGAAATAAGAGGGAGGGGAAGGATTTGCAAAGCAACCTAACCTAACTGTGGGCACTCACCACGGCCTCATCCCTGGAGAACAGAAACACCTTCACACGGGGCCAGCATAGATATCCAGAGGGAAGCTTTAATAGAGAACACCGCGTACAACAACAGCAGACATAAACAAAGTCACAACCCGAACGCGGCGCGGACACGAGGTGGAGGTGACTTAGAGCCAAAGGGCAAAGCGGTTTCTTCCCACTCTACCCCCTTCCATTCCCAAAAGTGTGTCGCAAGTAAAGTGCTATTCCTGGGGCTCAAGAGGGGGGAAGGGCAACAGCGACGAGGCAAGTTTCTTTCCCATTCACGAATTGAAACTGAAGAATTAATTCGCCTGAAAGACGTAAGCGCCCGAACAGCACACGGAATACCAAAACAGCCGCAGCGTGCAAAGGTGACGGGGTGGTCCCCTTGCTTGCGTCCGAGGAGACTGGAAGGGAACAGCCATGAAACGCTCCTGCAAGCGTTAAGAGCAATATTGTCGAGTGATGTGCCGAGTTTTTCCTGCCTTCATAAGTTAGGGGAACAAAATCCCGCGATACAAGTGATTTGTTTCCTTAAAATTCCAAATGGAACAGATCGTGGGAATTCACATTATTCTTGGGCTCTCATCCGATTGATACACAAACGAGTTGCAGGTGGAAAGTCGCCTGTATTGTCTCTCTTTGGTTGTGTTTCCCAACTTTTGGAATTTGGAGCTTTACCCTTTAAGCTGCTGCCATTCTCTTTTGTGCAAACTAATTGCTCTAGAGGTTCCTCCTATCCTTTTTGACCCCCGGGTCAGAGCCAAGAAACTTAGCTGTTTCCCAAAGATATTTCGTGGGTTTCCCGCTGCCTCCTCTCCTCCCCTTTCCCCTCCAAAGCGACTTTATTTGTGACACCGTTTCCTTGCCCATTTAGCTGACCAAGAAAATAACGGTATCAAACGCTTCCTCTTTTCCTTCTCAAATAAAACGAGATTTCCTTAGTGGACAGCAGTTTTGTCTTGAATGTTCACGAGAGGTGACCGCCGAGGATGCAACCAGCAGAGAGAAACGTGGTGGCTGAGATCCGTTTCAGCGTCACTCTCTGTTGGATCCTTCCCGGGAGGTTTAGCTCTGCCAGCTTCTGCTCCCAGGAATAAAGGTCGGAATCCACTCGCAATTTACCAGCGAATGAGGCTTTCCTAACCTCCTTCGTTCCCTCCCCCCCATAACTTATCGATTTATATTAATTACAATAGAAACTCTTACCTGAAAATTGGCTTTCATTAATCTGATTGTACAACATAGTATAAACACAGACACCTGGAGGGTTATATTTATTTAGACCACTGGAGAATCCACTTTTTGGGGTTCGTCTATTTAAATACCTTCCTTTCCAGCAAAGGCTCAGACTCGCCAGCTCTGCCCAACCTGGCCAGGGCGCCCTCTCCCCGTCGGGTGGTTTGTGCGGTTCCGGGCCGGGCGTCTCTCACTGCGCTGGTCTCCCCTAGCCGGCCGGGTCCCCTAGGAGTGCACTAGCACCGAGTGCAAGGAGCCGCCCTTGCTCTCCGCCGCAGTAGGGGCTGTGGGCTCCAGCAGAGAGGCAACCGGCGAGGCCGCGGCCGCGGAGCACACGGTGGATGGCGCCGGAGGCTGCTGCGAAGCCGCGGGGACAGTGAGCCCCGGCTGCAGCGCGGACACGGGCGGCAGCGCAGGCGTGGGCTTGATGGGCACCGGCACGGCAGGCAGGCTCTGGCCTGCAGAGTGGCACAGGGCCTTGACCGGGACCCCGAAGGTCCCATACTCCGGGCCTACTGGGACTCCGGCTGCGGCTGCGGCGGCCGCGGCGGCAGCTACTGAATCCATGACTCCAACGTGCGGCCACACTGAGCTGACGACGTTGCCGAGCTGGCCGGGCACGGGGTAGCCCAGGTGGTGCATGACGGACGCCAAGGGCAGCCCTCCAGCCTGCAGCACGCCCTTGTAGTCCCGGCCAATAATATTCTCAATGGCAAAGGGGTGCTTGAAGCCTGATGTGGACGCAGCGGCCGCGGCGGCAGCGGCGGCGGCCGAGCCCAGCCCGTAAGGTGGGAACTGAGACAGGCGTCCCACGCTGCCCACCGCGGCTGCCGCGGCCGCCGCCGCCGCCGCCGCCACGGCCGCCGCCTCCTGCATCTTGCCGGGATGAGACGGCTGCTGAGGCTGCGACTGCTGGGGCGGTTGCTGCGGGGGCTGCGACTGGAGATGCGGAGGCGGCTGCGGAGCAGTAGGCGGTTGCTGGTGGAAATAGTGCACCATGTGCGGCGGCGGCGGGGGCGGCGGGGGCGGCGGCTGGGGTGGGTGATGGTGCTGGTGCGCGGCAGCGTGGTGATGATGGTGGTGATGGGGGTGGTGGTGGTGATGGGGGTGAAGGTGCCCTCCCGGCCCGGCGCCTGGCGCGCCCTTGGTGCTTCCCGCGTGCAGGTGAGTATGGTCGGCGCGCAGCACCTTGAAGCGCTTGCGACGCCGCAGGAAGCTGCCGTTCTCGAACATGTCCCCGCAGTCGGGGTGCAGCGCCCAGAAGCTACCCTTGCCAGGCTGGTCGGGGCGCCGCGGAATCTTGATGAAGCAGTCGTTGAAGGAGAGGTTGTGGCGCAGGCTGTTCTGCCAGCGCTGTGTGTGCTCGCGGTAGTAGGGGAAGCGCTCCATGATAAACTTGTAGATGTCGCTCAGAGGCAGCATCTTCTCGGCCGAGTGCTGGATTGCCATGGCGGTCAGCGAGATGTAAGAGTAGGGCGGCTTTTGGTCGCTGTACGAGTTCTTCCCCGGCCGCGGCATCGCCCCGGGCTCCTCCACCGCCCTCCGGCCCGCACTGGGCCACAGAGTCTCTCCGCACTCCGCTCCTGGGGCCTGGCTGACCCCACTAATTCCCACTCCGCCCCTCCAGTCCTGCCACTTTGCCCTCTCGCCCTCCAGGCCCTCTCTGCTTCTCTCCCCGGCCTTCTCCGAATTGCCTGGTGTCTCCGACCTTGGCCTTTCGGGCCTACTCAGCTCTCAGAAGCTGGCAACTTCTGGCCCCGACGGTTGTCGACTGGCGCGCACAGTCGCGGGCGGGCGCGCCAGGTTTACTGCCGCCTTCTCTGCGTCTTCCCCCGGGTGGCTAAAGACTGTGTGCTGGAGCTGGCTGCAGAGGAGAGTGGCGAGGGGCCGTGTTCCCTCCCGGCCTCTTTGCTTTTTCCAGGTCCGAGGGAAACGCAGACCAAGCTAGCTGGGAGGAAGGTCTGGGCAGTAGAGACTCTGGCTCTTTAAATCTGAGTTTGCGCCTGCTGTCCTGGAGGCCAGTGACAGCAGGACTTCCAGTGCCCTGGACGCAGTCCCCTGGCCAGCCACTTAGCCAGACCGCGCTGGAGTTCTCCTTTTCCTGGAGGGAAAAATCAGGGTAAGGAGAGAGAATATTGGCTTCTAGCAGCCTGCGCGTCTCTTCCCCGAAGCTCGCAGCGGCGCCGGGGTTAGAAGAGACGCCGATCCCTAGGCTTGTCGCTGAGGGGGAAAAAGTTTGGTGGTTTCTGAAGCGGCGGCGCCCGCGGGCTTTGCTGAGGAGCGGGGCCCGCAGGACGCTGGGCGCGAGCGGCGGGCTGGAGAGGGTGTCTGCGAATGACGACGGGTGAGTGCTGGCCGGGGAAACTCAGCCGTCTGCGCCGCAGCTGCCGCCTTTCTCCCGGGCTTGTCTTGAGGAGGAGAGGCGGCGGCAGTGGCAGCGACGCGCTCTCCTGGCTGCGTTTTGTAATGGTCCCCGAGACGCCGAGACCCCCGCAGCTAGCGCTTCGAGACTATCACATGACCGAGGCTGAGGGACTCAGCCGCCGCCGCCGCGTCTACAGCTGAAGAAGGGGCAAAAAGGCGCCGTGCCTCGCCCCCGCCCCCTTTTCCACCTCGTTTCGGGCGCTCTCCACCCATCGCGTTCACCACTCGCTTGGCAGCCCCTCACCACTCGCTTGGCAGCCCCCAGCCACGGCCGGGTGCGGCGGGTGGCGCAGGCTGTTCGCTGGGAGGGGGCCCAGCTCCATGTGCGATTCCCTCTGCTGCGCCCCACCCGGGCCACCACGCACGGTAGAGGGGGACAGCACACTGCTTTCTTGCTTCTCTTCTCTCTGGCATCTCCCTCTTCCGACCCCTTCCTTTTACCCTTCCCTGTTTTCATCTACTCGCTCTGAGCTTCTCTATTCTTAAAAACCCTTTTTCCTGAGCTAGCCACTCCGGGTCAAGTTCAGAGTATCGTGTCCTCAAGGCCTCTTCTTGAGCCCCCAATGACCAGAGGGCTGGAGGGAAAAACTCATGCGGAGGAAAGCATGGGGTGTTTTCGCCAAATGCCAAATTCATCTCAATTTTATTGCGCGCCAACTGCATGTGAGGCTCCAGGTGCAGGGAGACAGGAGACAGTATCCGAGCTCCACCATCGCGGTATAGAGGGCGAGAAGGACGACAGTAACTAGGAAATCACTAATAGAATATACACTAAGGGCTTGGCAGATGGAGGCTCCACACTTTCCTGGAGCGAGTGAGTTGGACAAGTTGAGGTTTCTCTGGGACGGCAATGTCTGAGCTGGGGCCAGAAGTAAGATTTGGGGGTTCAGGGGTCCCATCACCTGTGTGTGCTAGAAGGAAGTCTTTGCTATTCTTAGCACGGGGGTGTGGGGCCCAGGCTAGGCAGGAGGTGGAATGGAGATAATTAAATAGGAAGCAAAAATTATCAGTCCACAAAATCCTGGTGTGACCTGCGAGGGAGAGGTGGATGAACCCAGGCTGTAAGGTCCTTCTGCTTGGAGGTTCCTGCTCTGCACTCATCCAAACACCCAGCAGGAAACCCCAGTTTACTGCAGGGAGAACCTGAAGTTGTATACTGGTTTTGGCTACCTTTGCCCTTTGGCTGGGAGGAAAAGCAGAGTTTAGAAACAAGTATACTCTCCGTTTCCGGGCCTGTTTCATTATTTGTAAAACAGGGTGGCTGAAGTTGGAAATTTCATGGATCCTTTCCCGTTAGGCGATTTGAGGAGAAAAGAGCATTTGCACTATGGCTTACTCGATTTTCCCACGCCTAAACTCGAAGAAAGCCATCGGCCCAGCTGCTTGCGGGGCTGCCCCCTAACTAGCAACCTTGGTGACACCAGATCGGGTGTTTTCTGCTTCTGGCTTTTGGTGAGCTGCACGGTGGGAGCACGTCTGTCCGCGGGGTGGCTAAGCCAGGTAGCAGGAGTGCCGTGAGCGGGTCAGGCTCATCATTTCCATCTTTAGCCAGGAGCTAAATCTCTGGCTAGCTCTATGTGACCAGTTTGTCCTAGGCCAGGAGACGTCTGAGAATAGATGTTACAACTGAAGCTTGCAAGAAGGCCTGGGGGAAAGAGCAACTTCTTGGTCCTAAGCCCTTTCCAGAGGAGGATGTTTTCTCTTTCACTGTATGCCGGAAGCGTTCCTCCTGCCTTAGGAGTTTCTGCGGGATTTCTGTCGGCTGAGACACTTTAGAGAGCCGAGCAGCAGACAGCCTCTTGGCCTCGGGAAGCCACAGAATTCCACGGACGCTGACAGTTTGACAAGAGCCCGCTGGAGTCAGGTGGCTCCTTTTCCTTGGAACAAGACGGGACGACAACAGCCCTGTCCCAGCCCCGGAAGCTGGGGTCTCCTGCACCGCTGTCAGGCCTCTGCTGAGGAGCTCTGCGTGTCCGGCGCGTAAGGGCTCTCCAGACTTCGACCCCACACGCAGCTCCAGCAAAGGGATCTTTTGTTGGTACCTCGGATAGCATCTCTTCCGCGGGTTGCTGGAACAGCAGAGTCTTCTTTTGGGGAGCAGCTCTGGGACCGTGCCCGTTGGTCACTTGCGGCGCCTGGGAAAAAATCGAGGGGAGGAGCCCTTTAAAGACTCCCGGGACAAATCTTGGGCGCATAACACGAACCCTGAACACAAAAAATGAGCCAGGCACTCACTGGGTGAGCTTGCTACAGGCTGCAGACCCACCGCCACAACTTCGGGTTCAGCGCCAGGGGACGCCAGGGGCTTGGCCAGTGTCTTCGGCCTCGGCAAGCCGAGTTCAGCTGGCCGGGTTCCACGCAACCTGGGACAAAAGAGCCGCGGCGGCTGAGCAAAGCGCCCCGAGCCTCACGCTTCCACATTCAGGTTGTGCTTGGTAAGGGTAGAAAGTGCTCCCCACCACCGAGGCCACAGTCGTACGCGGCGGCCCAGGCCACAGTGCGGCCGAGAGCGCAGACAGGGAGCTCGGGTCGCGTGTCTGTTTTGGAGAGTGGCGGGCCGCGGCCGCCGCGGAGGATCCTGGGGGATTCCAAGAGCGGCGCGGGGCCCGGCTGCAGAGCTGGGGCCGCGGTGGGGGGGCGCGCTCTCCCCCTACTTCCAGGGAGGTTAATTCCTACAAGTTTTGCAGGCGCGCAGTGGCACCGGCGGGGGCAGGAACGCGCGCGCTCCAGCTGCCTGCAGACCCCCGCTCAAGAAAAACAGATCGTGTAACCACCCTGGCACCAACCAGTCGTTTTCAAGTTTCCGCGAGTAATTTTTTTCTTTGTTTTTAAACAACTACTGCACTATCCAAATATTGGCTGGCGCTCAGGACGCTGGCAGGCAAATCATTGCCCCGGGCTTAGTGTAATTATCTCAGGCGTATTTGGTTTACCCCTTAGGCAATTGTTGGCGACGCTATGCTAGGAAGAGGGGTTCCATGCAAGCTTTTATTGCGTTTAATTGGCTCTATGGAGGGGAGTAAAAAACGATGTGGAACTTTAGGAGAGGTTATTTATTCATTCTTCTCCATGCCCACAGTCCCTGGAGGGTCTCACGCGCTCCTTGGGCTGGATCGAGGCCAGGCCTTCCCACGGCTTCTGCGGACAGCTGTGCCCAGGGCGAGGAGGAACACAAGTTACCGATAGGGCTAGGACGACGTGCAGGGCTAGAAAGAAGGCAAAGGTTTACGCACACATCTCAATTTCCATGGGTTCTCCCTTTACCCGCTGACTTCTGACGTGCGGAAGGTTGCCTGGGTTAGTTACGTTTGGGGTCATTCCAGGAGCCTTCCTGGTCACGCTAGCCTGGCACTTGCCTGACCTTCGGCTGACTTCTCGGCGCATACTTTTCCCAGACGAAACTCCTAAAGTGGATTTGAAGAGGGTGGGAGAAAGCCAGCCCCGGAGATCGGAAACGTGGCTTCCAGCTCGAGTCCAGGCACCACTGGGTGGATAACCCTGGAGGCGTCATTTCATCGCTTTGGGCTTCTTTTTCTTTCCAGGAAATACTCAGCAGTCAGAACTGAGCCTTCGAAGGCTCCAAGGAGTTGAGGTTTGAAGCTGTGATCTCGACGGTGGAGAGGCGCTGGGGGCCTGGACGCTCAGCACGGGGAGCTCAGGACCTGTGCAGCTCGGGACGCGGCCGGGCAGCAG
>NC_045447.1:91031101-91063601 GCF_002776525.5 Piliocolobus tephrosceles | reverse complement strand
ATGGTGCTATGATCAGTAGTTTCTGTTGCATTAGCTTCTCCTTTCCAACTAGGCAAATCAACAAACTTTATAGTGTTTGTTTTTCACCTTTTATTGCCACCGTTTATTCTAGTGCAGACTTGCCATTGTAACTCATACTTCAATTCTGGATAGGCAGTCATATATTTGCTTTGTTATATTGATAAGTTGTTTTGTTTGTTTGTTTGTTTGTTTTTGAGATGGAGTCTTGCTTTGTTGCCCAGGCTGGAGTGCAGTGGTGTGATCTTGGCTCACTGCAACCTCCACCTCCCTGGTTCAAATGATTCTCCTGCCTCAGCCTCCCGAGTAGCTGGGATTACAGATGCACGCCACCAAGCCCAGCTAATTTTTGTACTTTTAGTAGAGACAGAGTTTCACCATGTTGACCAGGCTGGTCTTGCGCTCCTGACCTTGTGATCTGCCGTCTCGGCCTCCCAAAGTGCTGGGATTACAGGCGTGAGCCACGCTTCCGGCCAAGTTCTTTTTAAAAAACAAAAACAAAATCAAAAAGAAAAATGCAACTTGTGCTGGTCCTTTTGTGAAGCAAGAATTTCAAGAGTTTATAATTATAAAAATATCCTCAGCTCTCACTAAAGAAATATCATCTTCCCATTGTACATTGTAGTCTCATCTTTCAGATGGAAAAACAGATAAAATCCCAGGCGTTTCCAGAGAATGGGCTTCATAATGTTCAAGTAGATAGCTGGTATGGATTTTAATTGTCTTCTCCTAAATCATCCTTTATGCAGGGAAAGCCTAACATGTTTGAGTGTTTACTTTTTGTTTGGCATGCAATAGTGCCAAAATGGACTTTGGCATCAGACTGATTTGGTTAGTTTTAGGTGCTTTTTTTTTTTTTTTTTTTTGAGACAGATTCTTGTTCTTGTTGCTCAGGCAAGGTGCAATGGTGTGACCTTGGCTCACTGCAACCTCTACCTCCTGGGTTCAAGAGATTCTCCTGCCTCAGCCTCCTGAGTAGCTGAAATTACAGGCACCCACCACCACACCTGGCTAATTTTTATATTTTTAGTAGGGACAGGATTTCATCATGTTGACCAGGCTGGTCTCAAACTCCTAATCTCAGGTGATCCAACTGCCTTGGCCTCCCCAAGTGCTGGGATTACAGGCACGAGCCACCGCGCGGCCCTAGGCTGTTATTATTTAGTGAGTGACCTTGGGTATGGGACCTAACTTTTATAGCCTCAAATTTCTCATATGTAAAATGGGGATAATAGAACCTGAAATAGAGTGGTTTTGGTGATTACATGAGATACTGGACCTAAAATGCACACGGCGAATGCATCATAAATGTCAGCAACCCATCACTTACTCAGGAGCTTTCTGGAGTAGGTTGCTGTTGTATTTTCACTTGTTGATCACTACTTTGGAAAGGTTAAAAGTGTACTTTTTAAAATCTCATTTGGCAGGGTCTTAAGATGACTTGAATCTATCAGGTTGTACCTGAAAAATCTGGGGTATCCTTCCTCATCTAATTCTCCAGTTTTTCTCTCCTCAAATTCATCTTTCAGAAGCACAACTTTAAGAACACCACTTCTCTGCTCAGACATTTTCAGTGGCAACTTGGAGATGACCTCAGGCATGTGCAAACCTCTTAGCTTCACATTCAAAAGGCCTTCTACAATTGGGCCTCTGGGTCTACCCTTCTAGATTTATCACATTCCCTCTGCTCCTACCAAATGAGGTCAGTTGTATGCTCTTCCCAATACATAGCTGCATTTTCCCCCCGACTTTACTCCCATTGTTCACTCTGCCTGAAATGTGTGTCCTCTTCTATTTTTACCTCCCCAAACTCTGCTCATTCATCAAACAAGACCTTGTTCAACAATTGCCTCCTCTACAAAGCCTTCTGTTACCTTTCCTTGTGGAATCATCTCTTTCTTCTAAGTGTCTAGAACATATTGTTTACACTTCAATTACACAACAATCATAACCTGCCTTTCTTATTAATATGCAAGCTTTATGAAAGCAGGGATCATTTTTTATCCAATTTTTGTTTGCCACAGTAGTTAGTACAGTTAAATCAATGCTTCCCAAACTATCTTTGAAAAGGAACCAACTTTGAAAAAAAAAAAGCTATCTGTTGCAGACTGAGATGTTTGTAAAACACAATAAAAATGAATGATTAGAAAAAAATTAAAATACAGGATAAAATACAAGCCCAAATCTCTCTTTCTTTTTTTTTTTTTTTCTTTTTCTTTTTCTTTTTCTTTTTTTTTTTTTTTTTTTTTTTGAGATGGAATTTCACTCTTGTTGCCCAGGCTGGAATGCAATGGTGTGATCTTGGCTCACTGCAACCCCTGCCTCCCAGGTTCAAGCGATTCTCCTGCCTCAGTCTTCTGAGTAGCTGGGATTACAGGCATGTACCACCACACTCGGTGAATTTTTGTATTTTTGTATTTTTTTTTTTTTTTTTTGAGACGGAGTTTTGCTCTTGTTGCCCAAGCTGGAGGGCAATGGTGTGATCTCGGCTCACTACAACCTCCACCTCCCAGGTTCAAGAGATTCTCTTGCCTCAGCCTTCCCAAGTAGCTGGGATTATAGGCATGGGCCACTCAGCCCGGCTAATTTTGTATTTTTAGTAAGATGGGGTTTCTCCATGTGGGTCAGGCTGGTCTCGAACTCCTGACCTCAGGTGATCCACCCACCTTCGCCTCCCAAAGTGCTGGGATTACAGGCGTGAGCCACTGCGCCCGGCCGAATTTTTGTATTTTTGTAGAGACAGGGTTTTGCCATGTTGGCCAGGCTAATCTTGAACTCCTGACCTCAGGTGATCTGCCTGCCTCAGCCTCCCAAAGTGCTGGGATTACAGGTGTGAGACACTGCACCTGGCCTCCAAATGTCTCTTTATGATAGTCAACAGACATATATTTATTCTCTCAAAGTCCTGTATATATATGTAAACACTTCCTGTACTCTTCTCATTTCCCACTGGTAAAAACAGTTCATAGATGGGCACAGGTTAATGGGCCACATATTGAGTAACCTGACATTACCTACTGCTATGTAAACATGTTGGTTTAATAAGTAAATCCATGGGCCAGAGAAATATTTTATAACAGTTTTTTTCAATTATTGTTTGTTTCAGTGTCCATTTTTTAAAAAAAGGATAATTAATTATTAATAAACTGTCATGAAATTTGCTCACATTGGCTTGCTGATTTTTGAATCTTATTTTGATGCATTTAAACGAACCAACAAATCCAAATATGATTTTCTTTGTAAAAGTGAAAAGGCTGAGTGTGGCTGGGTGGAGTAGCTCATGCCTGTAATCCCAGTATTTTGTGGGGCTGGGATGGGCAGATCACTTGAGCCCAGGAGTTCGAGACTAGCCTGACCAACATGAAACCCCATCTCTACCAAAAATACAAAAATTAACTGGGTGTGGTGACACACGCCTGTAGTCCCAGCCACTCAGGAGACTGAGGTGGGAGGATCACCTGAGCCCAGGAGGCAGAGGTTGCAGTGAGTCGAGATCATGCCACTGCATTCCAGTCTGGATGACACAGTGAGTCCTGTCTCAAAAACAGTAACAATAACAAAAAATACCCCAGCAAGGTTGATGGGAAACTTGCTCCTTGCCAGAAGTTCAGAGAGTTTCCCTATGAAGAAAAAAATGAAAACTCATTAGTAGGCTTAGTGTTCTGCCTTAAATAATATTATTTCAAAAAAAAAATCCAAATCGAAGAGATATACATCATACAATTTACATGGTTAGTCAGAAATTACACTGAAAGTTCATTAAATCACATCTAGGGAATTTAAGTGAACTCAAGTAAGTAAATTAACTGCTGAGTTAATTAAGTTGTTAATTAGTTAATTAACTGTTATAGTTTTAAGTGATGCCATTAATGAAGTGACATGAATTTCAGTTTTACTTTCCTATATTTAGAAGGCCTTCATGGAACTATAAAAGCTGGAGGGCCTAATTCTTTTCACAGAGTTTCAAACCAAATACTAATATATTTATAATAAGATTTTTATTATTTAGGGTTGAAGGCATTTTAAAGCAATTCGTCTAATTGCCTTTTTTTCTTTTTAAATCAGAGGGTACTCTTCCTTTTACTTTTTTTTTTGAGATAGAGTTTCACTCTTGTTGCCTAAGCTGAAGTGCAGTGGTTCAATCTCGGCTCACTGCAACCTCAGCCTCCTGGGTTCAAGCGATTCTCCTGCCTCAGCCTCCCTAGTAGCTGGGATTACAGGTGTGTGCCACCACACCCGGCTAATTTTTTGTACTTTTAGTAGAAATGGGGTTTCACCATGTTAGGCAGGCTGGTCTTGAACTCCTGACCTCAGGTGATCCGCCCATCTTGGCCTCCTGAAGTGCTGTGATTACAGGCGTGAGCCACTGCACCCGGCCTCTTCATTTACTTTTAAAAATATAAAATAGAATATGTAAGTGAAATAAACATGCAAATATTCATAATGTATAGCCAGTTTGATATATACCACTACTTCTGTTTGTGTATTCTTTTTAGCCATGAAGGTTTTGGAAAGGTAGACTGCAGTTATTTGCTATGAAACAAATCATCTTAAAACCTAATGGCTTGAAATGATAACAATGATTTACTTGGTCTATGGATCTGCAAGTTGGGCAGGCTGGGTGGAGACAGCTCATCTGTCTTGACAGGGACTAGGTGATCCACTTCTGAGATCGTTCCCTCACATGGCTCTTGGCCAGGAGCTCAGCCAGGGCTCTCTTGGGGCCTTGTTTCCTCTCCTGATGGCTCTTTCTATGGGCTGCTTGCGCTTCATCACAGCATAGCAGCAGGCTTCTAAGAGTGAGTTCTTAGGAGGTCTGGACAGAAGCTGACAGGCTTTTTATGACCTAGCTTCATAAATCACCTCTGCAATGTTACATTGGTGAAGCAAGTCACCAAAGCCTGCCAAGATTCAAGGGGAAGGAAATGACTCCACTTCCCAGTGGGAGAAATAACAAACATCTAAAGGAGTAGTTCAGTTTGGTAAGTTAAGGAATACTTGTAAACTCACATAGTATGCTCTGATACTGAAAAAGAGGGAGTTTTTTTTTGAGACACAGTTTTGCTCTTGTTGCCTAGGCTGGAGTGCAGTGGCACAATCTCGGCTCACTGCAACCTCCACCTTCTGGGTTCAAGCAATTCTCCTGCCTCAGCCTCCTGCGTAGCTGGACTTACAGCGCCTGCCACCACACCCAGATAATTTTTTGTATTTTTAGTAGAGACGGGGTTTCAGTATGTTGGCCAAGCTGGTCTCAAACTCGTGGCCTCAAGTGGTCCACCCACCTTGGCCTCCCAAAGTCCTGGGATTACAAGCGTGAACCACTACGCCCAACCAAGAGGGAGATTTATAATGTTTTCTTAGTTACGGCTGCCCCCCAATGAGCTGAACATTAGAGTAATGCCACGAGCAGATAATGTAGTAGAAGATAAACTGGATTTGGAGAGAAGATCTGGATTTACATTGAAGTTCTATTGTACTATTTGAGAGGTTTTTGAGAAAGGCATTTAACCTTTCTAAGATTCTGTTTTCTGATGTTTAAAATGATAATAATACCTGACCTATTTCTGTACATGCCAGAGTCTTTGAGTTCAAATAAATTACTGTATGGAAAAGTATATTTTAGATAAAAAAAAACAAATTACATAATGTATGACTGGTATTCTTAGTACTAGAATATACCCATTGTACTCTGTTCCTCATACTTGTCTGTTGTTACATTGTTACATTCATTTATATTGCATCTTTATTCATTTGTGTACATAAGTAACCCCAAATTCTTGAACTACTGTGTTCACTGGGAATCACGACTCTGACCTCAGACAATTTGCTTATACATTGGGAGGATGGAACCAGGAATTTAGGAGACAGGGCATTTCCCCACTGCTGGAAGTTCAGACTTTGGGAGGAGGTGGATTTGCGAAGGCAGAGGTACATAACTGATGTTGAGATGGTACCTGTGAAAGAGGGGTGATTGGGGGCCAGCTGAATTTCTGCATCCATCATGCTTTAAATCTGAGAGTCTGAGCCATGGTGCTGAAGGGTGTCAGAGGTTGTTAAGTGTTTGACATTGTCGGTGGTGGTCATGGGTATGGTCCAACAATGGAAGCCAAAAATGATCTCGCCTGGTGCCAATGAGGTCTTGTCATTAGTGAGCAATGCCAGCCAATAGAGCATCTGAAAGAAGCATTAGAGATCATGGGAACAGAGGAAGGAATTGATTACATGTAGCCTAATGAATTATAGTTGGAGATGCTTGGTGAATAGGACTTTGATGCCCAAAAAGTAAAAGCAAGGCAATCCAATGCCTCCCATGAAGGTTAAAAAAAAAAGTGGAGTATTCAGGACAACCACTGGGAAGGAAGGGGCCTTGTGGGCTGGGGCTTGTTCAAGTGTAACTTAGTAGAAGTAAGGAAGCTATGAACTTTCTTCCATAATCTCTCTAGGCCTTCCTTGTACCCGTTAATCAGTGTCATACACCTCATCTCCCTTCGTAGGTGTGAAATCTTTGAGGGCATTTCCATCCTCTAACAAAGTCAGGGTTTGATAAGTGTTTGGTGAGTTGTATTTCCAAATGAGTCTAAGATACACTGTTGCAACTGTTGTATTGGATTCTGGAGAAGAGAGAACTTTTTGCACCCTTGTAAAAAGCACTGACTGCCTCGAAGATTGTGAAAAAGAAACTGGAGGCAAGCCATCCTGGGCAGTCAGTCAGCTGCTTTTAGCTGCCTGCCTAGTGTGGCTTGTGCTCTCAGGTGCACCTGATTGGCAAAACTTGGTAATAGGACCTTGACCAATATTTCTAAAAGCTCACAACTACAGAGTTGAGTATGCACAGTATGTACTTTGTAGAAGCAGAATTCTGCTCATGGTAGCAACATCCATGTGAGCTTGAGCTGGCACCTGATATAAATGTCCTGGCTAGTGTGTGGCTCGAAATGGAGATACGGAATGAATAAAACAAGTGTTCCACACGGTGTCTAAAACATAGTTGTAACAACTGAACGGCACTTTTGCAAAGCAAAAGATCAATAGATCTTTGCAATATACAGAAATTCCCGGTTATCCAGACCAGTCAGGAAATAAGGTGTGTATCAAATATTTCGGTTTTTAGAATATCCTGCTAAGATTTTAAAAATTTTTTTCTTTTTCTTTTTCTTTTTCTTTTCTTTTCTTTTTTTTTTTTTTTTTGAGACAGGGTTTCCCTTTGTCACCCAGGCTGGAGTGCAGCGGTGTGATCATGGCTCACTGCAGCCTTGATCCCCCCAGGCTCAGGTGATTCTCCCACCTCAGATTCCTTAGTAGCTGGGACCACAGACATGTGCCACCATGTCCAGCTAATTTTTGTATTTTTTGTAGAGACGGGGTTTCACCATGCTGCCCAGACTGGTTTTGGACTCCTAAGCTCAAGCAATCCTCCTCCCTCACCCTCCCAAGGTGCTGGGATTATAGGCCTGAGCCACTGTACCTGGCCAGATTATTTTTTATGGGAAACACTGTTGATTGTCTACTCTACTCACTATCCAGTTTTTCCCTTTTTCTCAGTAACAATAACTCAAAATTGTTGAATCTGGTGCCTAGCTATAACATGATGCTTTTAGATATTCTTACAGATAAGAGCACCAGTGATAAAGTATGTAGAGGTCACTAGGTGGGGCTTTCCAGTAAAGTTTTTCTAAGGGGCCTGAATTGACTGGGAAGCACATGGTTTGTGGCCTTCTCTTATTGTCATCCTGCATTGAATGCTAATGTAATAGTTGGAGCTGCAGCAGCCATCTTGAGACCATGAGGCAAACTTGAGGATGGAAGTCATAAAGTAAGGCTGTTGGACAGAAAGAAAGAGACTGCATCCCAGATGAACCTGGAGTTGCTATTCTAGCCCCAGACTGCCTATCTCTATGAGGAAAAAAAAAACCCAACAAATATATCTCTTGTCTTAACCACTGTTATATTTGATTTCTGTTACTAGTTGCCAAGATCAATATTTTCTTTAGGGTATTACATGTAACAGAGTTATCTCAACACTATGGAGATCACAAACTTACTTTAATTTATATATATTTAAACCTCTCCTTGTTTCAGATTTGACAAAAGGTAAATTACAAGGTTCTTATGGAAGAATATAAGTTTAAAATGATGTCAAAAGACTCCCTGCAAAAAAAATGAAGACACTAGAAAGGATTATCTGAACATACTTTAATCTTTTGTTCCTCTTCATTTTATAATTCCAAGTCATAGCAGGATCTTTTTGTTTCGTTTTGTTTTTCAGACAGGGTCCTACTCTGTCACCCAGGCAGGAGTGAGTACAGTAACGCAATCATGGCTCACTACAACCTCAACCTCCCTGGGCTCAGGCGATCCTCCCACCTCAGCCTCCTGAGTAGGTGGGACTACAGGCACACACCACCATGCCTGGACCACCTTGCCTGGCTAATTTTTGTATTTTTTGTAGAGATGGGGCTTTGCCATGTTGCCCAGGCTGGTCTCAAACTCCTGGACTCAAGTAATCTGCCTACTCCCCCCTCCCAATGTTCTGGGATTATAGGTGTGAGCCACTGCACCCAGCCTACATTAAGAACTTTAATGCCTTACAGACATATTAGGAACATTGTACATGGAAATTTAGGCTAAACATCTCGTTTAATTGAGTGTCACCAGAGAGGGCTCTGTGTAGTATAACCAAAACTCTGCTAACTGGCCATCACTTGTCTGGCTCTTGAGAGTAACTAATGCTCTCCAGTTCTCCGTAAAACCCTTTGCAGCTGGTTGAATAGCATATATCCAGTAATCAGTTGTGTTTCTGCCCAAATCTCTTCATACAAATTATACTTGTTACGTAATTATATAATTTGATGAAATGTGTGGTTTGGTAACTTTATAGGGAGGGGGGAAGAAAAGGATTATTTCTGTGAAACCTAAGTTGAATGCTTGGAAAATTATATATAAATTTCCCATAAGTTTTGCTTTTGGATGAGGTATGGGGAAGCCGATAGTACTGGGAATCTGTTAAGATATTGCCAGCAGATTGCTTCGGAAGGATCTTCAAAAGATAGTGCATTTTGGCTGGGCGTGGTGGCTCACGCCTATAATCCCAGCACTTTGGGAGGCCAAAGTGAGAGGATCACTTGAGCCCAGGAGTTCGAGACCAGCCTGGGCAACATAGGGAGACCCTCTCTCTACAAAAAATAAGAATTAGTTGAACATGGTGGCATACATCCATAGTCCCAGCTACTCAGGAAGCCGAGGTGGGAGTGTCACTTGAGTCCAGGAGGTGGAGGCTGTAGTGGGGCATGATCACATCACTGCACTCCAGCCTGTGTGACAGAGTAAGACAAAGAAAGAAAGAGAGAGAGAGAGAGAGAGAGAGAGAGAGAGAGAGAAAGAAAGAAAGAAAGAAAGAAAGAAAGAAAGAAAGAAAGAAAGAAAGAAAGAAAGAAAGAAAGAGAAACAGACAAAAAGGTGCATTTTGAGTCTGGTGTGAAAAAAATCCATGGAAAACTCCAAACGAGTGGACCCAGAAGCAAAGGGACTTAGCCCTTCTTCTAAAATCGGTTAATTCCTAAGTATGTAAGTGTTTTAATTGAAAATGAAATGTTTAAGGTGTATGTGCTTGTTAGTAATACCTCATTCTGTCAGGCAGTTTAAGTTTGTCATTCCATTAGGATGGATAAGAGTGCTTTTGCTGTATATACAGAATTCACACTTAGTACAGGTGTGTTAAATAAAGGAATGGCAAGCCAAGGGCATTAAGCAGTGATTTAATGGACCAGGTAGCATTCCTACTACTGTGCTACCCTGTGCCACTGGGGGGCAGGTGTTACTAATCTATCACAGTCCTCAACTGGCTTCTCTTTAATATTGAAACACCAAGCAGCCACTACCAATCAATCAGTTGGCCCATGAAAGGAAATCTCTTTGCCAACCATGGCTGACAGTAGGAGAGTGATATAGGTGAAAGTTATGGATTGGCATGTGGTTTGAGGCTGGACAGGTTGGAAGTGTGTCAGGAAGATACACAGGAGACCTTCCCAGGACACCCACTATCACGTGGATTGCTAGGATCCATCCGCCATCCGGCCAACCTTCCTCTGTAGGCAATGGCCCCTACCTCATCACTCCATTGGTGTTTCCTTCATGGGAACTATAGTCTAGTGGAGAGAATGAACTTGTCAGAGAAGGGGAAAGTCATATCAGGATGTTCTCCAGAATCATTGTAGCTGAGTCACCCCTCTGAGCAGAATAGTGTTATAGTTGGGCCCGGTGGGCAGAATGTCTATTTTGACTCTGGTGTCAGCACTTCCTAGCTATGACTAGGGCAAGGTACTTAACCTCTCCAAGTTCCCGTGTTAACGATAGTGGGTTTATAATGACTACATGTAATAGTACGTGGAAGGCATAAAGGACTGGTTCTGAGCACCTTCAAATCCTCCACAATAGGGTTTCGTGAACGTGAATCTATGAAATCCTCTTCAAAATCCTGTGCACACTTTTTTGCCCAGGATCCATGACTTTCATCAGATTCTCAAGGGAGTCTGGGACTAAAAGAAAAAGCAAAAACAGAGCAAAAGAAAGCAAGAGAAACTGAACACTTTCTTGTTTAGAGCAGCTCTTCTCCAACTTTAGTGAACCACCTGCCGATCTGTTCAAATGCCAGCTGTAAGCCAGTAGGTCTAGGGAGGATCAGGCTCTGCATTCTTAAGAAGCTCCCGGTTGCTGCTGCAACCACTGATCCATGGACCCACTTTGAGTAGTGAGGGCTTAAAGTGTCTTAGTTGTTTGGGCTATTATTTGTTACAACAAAATATCACACACAGGGTAGCCCATAAACAATAGATATTTATTTCTCCCAGTTCTGGAGGCTGAGAAGTCCAAGATCAAGGCACTAGCAGATTGAGTGTCTGGTGAGGGCCTGATTTCTGGCTCTTAGACAGCACCGTCTCTGTCCTCACATGGTGGAAGGGGCTGAAGGCATCTCTGGGGCCTCTTTTATAAAAGCATTAATCCAGTTCATGGGGGCTCCACCCCCATAATCTAATCATCCTCTCCAGGAACCACCTCCTACTACTATCACTTTGACAGATAGGATTTCAACATATGAATTTTGGGAGGACAGAAACATTCAGGTCATAGCAGCGTCCACATCTTGATTTTCTTCAGTAGCATGGCGAGGCACTGTAACATGCTGATTAAAAGCATGAGCTATCAGGACAGGCAGCCTAGGTTTGCTTCCTGGCTTTGTCCCTTCTATAATGTTGATGAAGCTACTGAACTCCTCTCTATCTCAATTTCCTCATCTGTACAATAGGGCTGATAACAGTATCTCACAAAGAAGCTTGCTGTAAGGATTAAATGAGTTAAAGAGTTTGTAACAAACTCTTTAACTGGGTGAGGTGCCTGAAGTCCCAGCTACTTGGGAGGTTGAGGTGGGAGTATCGATTGAGCCTAGAAGTTCGAGTTCACCCTGGGCAACACAGCAATACCCTGTCTCTAAAATAAACAAACAAATCCCTATTTTTCTACCAGCAAATTTGAACCCAGAATCCAGAACTGGATTTTCTTCCATGTAAGTCTAATTCGCACACATAGGACCTGGTGCCGTAAAGAGTCATGGTGCATGGCTTATGAAGAGTGGCAATCAAAGCTGGGTCACCATGCAATGTAGCCACTGTCACATGAGAGAAAGTTTAGGGTAGAGCAGAAACTCCAAGTCACAGTTCTGTCTGGCAGCTGAGCCTTCACCCCAGAGCACACACCTTGGTAAGGGGCTGGGCACTGGTGATGCCTTTAGTGGCTCCTGGTTTGGCCTGTGCTACGTGCACTCAGGCCCTGAGCTCACCTGTGGCCAAGCTCTGTCTTGAGGTGTGAGCTGGGGATTCAAAAGACCTCCCACCCAGCATCATGCTCTTGCCACAATTTTATTTCTCCTGTTGGCATGTTGTCTTTGGTACTGAATTATCTTCTGAGAAAACATGTGGAAACTATTATTTCCCTCCCTGACCCTGCCTTTTGGATCTAGGTTTTTATTCTTTTTCAGGAAATCAAAGCATGTGGCCAAATACTGAAGCAAGAGGATGTCTGTTTATTGGTATTTTTATTTATTTATTTTTTTTGAGATGGAGTTTCACTCTTGTCGCCCAGGTTAGACGTGCTAGAGTGCAGTGCATCTTGGCTCACTGCAACCTCTGCCTCCCAGGTTCAAGCGATTCTCCTGCCTCAGCCTTTCAAGTAGCTGGGATTAACAGGGGCATGCCACCATGTCCAGCTAATTTTTGTATTTTTAGTAGAGACGGGGTTCACCTTGTTGACCAAACTGGTCTTGACCTCAGATGATCCGGCTGCCTTGGTCTCCCAAAGTGCTGGGAATACAGCGTGAGCCACCACTTCTAACCTTTTCTTTTTCTTTTGAATAATAGATCCAGGAATATTCAGGTTGAAAGAATTGATTCGAGTTTATGATTTGACTAGCCCAGAACTTTTTTGCTTTAAAACCAACTTTATTGAGGTACAATTTACACCAAATACAAATGCACTCATTTAAAATGTGTACTTCAGTTGGGTGAGGTTGCCTCAATCCCAGCACTTTGGGAGGCTGAGGTGGGAGGATCACTTGAGCTCAGGAGTTCAAGACCAACTTCAGCAATATGACAAAAAGTCATCTCTACAAAAAATACAAAAATTAGCCAGACGTGGTGGCGCATGCCTGTGGTCTCAGCTACTCAAGAGGCTGAGGTGGGAGGATTGCTTGAACCCGGGTGATCGAGGCTGCAGTGAGCTGTTATCGTGCCACTATACTCTAGCCTGGGCGAGAGTGAGACCCTATTTCAAAAAGAAAAAATAATAAAATAATATAAAATAAAATGTGTAGTTCAATGGGTTTTGACAAGTGTGTGTGTGGCTGTGACATTAATATCACAATCAAGATCTAGAACATTTCCATCAGTCTAAAATGTTCCCCTGGGCCCACTGGAGGTTCCTCCTGCCCCAGGCAATCAGTGATGTGATTTCTATCAGCATAGGGTAGTTCTGCCTGTTCTGGACTTTCATGTAAAAGGAATGACTGGAACTTTACACTATTGTGTAAAGTATTGTGTATGTGTACTATTTTATGCCTGGCTTGTTTTGCTCAGCACAATGTTTTTGAGATTCATTATTTTTGTTATGTGTATCACCAGCATCAGTAATATTTGAGTAGCTATGAGTAACTGTGTAATCGTGAGGACTGGGGAACAGTGGGGAGGCTGGCTGCAGTGCTGGCCCTGCCACTGACTGTGAGTTTGAGCAAGGCCCGTCACCAGCTGGGACTCAGTTTCCCCAAGTGGACCAGTCTTTGCTATCTCCTGAGGCCCGTTGTAGGTCTGACACACGTGCTGTTTTGAGGATGGCCACTGAGCAGTGGGGCCAGCAGAGGGAGCAGGAGTCAACAGATGAGCTGCAGAACTCGGCCAGGGCCTTGAAGGGGCCTCTGGGACACAGGCCACCGCAGGCACAGGCACCACGTCGTTCCAGAGCTCAGCATGTCCCGCAGTGGACTGAGTTGTAAAGTGACTTATGACTTTAGATATGATTTTGCAAAGAGGTTTCTTATTAGGGTGAGCTTGAGGGTTCTTTTTATCTTTTTTGTAATCTAAGAAAGATCTTACTGCCAACAAAAGAGGGCATAAACAAATAAGAGATCTCTGTGTGATCCTAGAAGCAAATACAACAGATTCACATTCAAAATATATTTACATTAACCTTTAAAATAAATTAACTTTTAATGGTTATTACCCTAGAGAAGAATTGTACAAAAATGTCAAAAGGGGCTTCTTTAGGGTATACAAGAGGATGTGTGTAGGTTATGTATAAACACTATGCCATTTTATACAAGGGACTTGAACATCAGGAATTTTGGTATCCAGGAAGGGTTCTGGAATCAATTCCCCTAAAATACCAACAGATGATTGTATAGAATTGTCAAAAATAAATTATTTTATAATATGCCATGATCTAAAAATAGTAGTGAGTTTTTAAAAGCCGTAATCTGATTTGCCTCTGAGGCCCTCTCTATTAGCATGGTTAAAGGGATATTTCATCTGAGAGATTCCCCTTGCCTACTCTCCCTACACTGTTAGCTCACAGACCTATTTCTCTTCCCTGTTTCCTTTGCTTCTATAGCCGTAATTGATATTGCATGAAATATTTGTGGTCTTATATTTGCTCCCGCAATTCTTCTCTTTATAATATTGAACCATCCAAAATCAGAGAGGGTAATTAGGGTGCATGTGGCTTGCTGAGAAGCACCCTATAGACATTTAGGATAGCTTCAGAGTACCATCCCTACCTTTCCCACAACAAAACATTGTTTTGGAACAACCACTTTGATGAAAAGTTTTGTAATTTTCTAACTAACTCAGCAATATGACACATACAAATAGAGATGGTAAATACACTATCAATAGCATTTTCCAAGTACAATTAGAAGAATACTAGAAAGGCAAGTTGTAAAAAGGAAGCTTTTGCTGAGACTCGTAGAAGGAGCAGAAGAAAGTGGGTAAGGGTGGTGAGAAGAAAATAAGGCTGGGCACCATGGCTCACACCTGCAATCCCAGCACTTTGGGAGGCTGAGGCGGGTGGATCACTTGAGCTCAGGAGTTTGAGACCAGCCTGGCCAACATGGTGAAACCCTGTCTCTATTAAAAATACAATAAATTAGCTGGGCATGGTGACTTGTGCATGTAGTTCCAGCAGGAGGGAGGCTGAGGTAGGAGAATCACTTGAACCCAGGAGGTGGAGCTTGCAGTGAGCTGAGATTGCATCACTGCACTCCAGCCTGGGCAACAGAGTAAGACTCCATCTTAAAACAAAACAAACAAACAAAAAAGAAAATAAAATGAAAAGGTAGAAATTAAGGAAAGCCTGGCTGGGCAGAGACAACCTATAGCTCCATCTTGTATAAAAAACCTCATTTTTCTTGTCAAAAAGTGACTTGACAAACCTTTATAGAAAAGATGAATGGGTGGGGGTGCAGTGGCTCACGCCTGTAATCCCAGTACTTTAGGAGGCCGAGGCAGGCAGATCACCTGAGGTCAGGAGTTTGAGACCAGCCTGGCCAACATGGTGAAACCCTGTCTCTACTAAAATACAAAAATTAGCCAGGCATGGTGGCAAGCACCTGTAATCCCAGTTACTTGGGAGGCTAAGGCAGGAGAACCGCTTGAATCCGGGAGGCGTAGGTTGCAGTGAGCTGAGATCGCACCATTGCACTCCAGCCTGGGGCACAAGAGCAAGACTCCATCTCAAAAAAAAAGAAAAGATGAATGAAGGCTGGGCGTGGTGGCTCACACCTGTAATCCCAGCATTTGGGAGGTCAAGGTGGGTGGATCACAAGGTCAAGAGATGGAGACCATCCTGGCCAACATGGTGAAACCCCATCCCTACTAAAAATACAAAAGTTAGCCAGGTGTGGTGGCGGGCGCCTGTAGTTCCAGCTACTCGGGAGGCTGAGGCAGGAGAATCACTTGAACTGTGGAGGCAGAAGTTACAGTGAGCTGAGATTGTGCCACTGCACTCTGTCTCGAAAGAAAGAAAGAAAGAAAGAAAGAAAGAAAGAAAGAAAGAAAGAAAGAAAGAAAGAAAGAAAGAAAGAAAGAAAGAAAGAGAAAAAGAAAAGATGGATGAGTTATTTTAGCTATCTCATGCCACAGAGAAAGAAGGTGTCCTGATTTTTTGTATTAGGCTAACATAACACTGATATAAAAACCTGATCAAAAAAGCACAAGGAAGAACGCCCCAGAATAACCTCACTTAAAACTCTTGATGCAAAAATCCTAAGTCAAATACCAGCAAGTAGATTCTAACAGCACATTGGAAGAAAGTAAACCGTGACCAAAGAAGCTTTTTCTAAACATTCAGGGTAGTTTCATTAGTAAGAAATCTATACAAATAATTAATCACATTACAATGTAGAGAAGGGTCTGATGTACAGGCTGGGCTTTTTTTTTTTTTTTTTTTTTTTTTTTTGAGACAGAATCACACTCTGTCACCCAGTCTGGAGTGCAGTGGCGTCATCTTGGCTCACTGCAGCCTCCACCTTCTGGGTTCAAGCCATTCTGCTGCCTCAGCCTCCTGAGTAGCTGGCATTACAAACACCTGCCACCACGCCCAGCAATTTTTTTGTATTTTTAGTAGAGCTGGGGTTTTGCCATGTTGCCCAGGCTGGTCTTGAACTCCTGAGCTCAGGCACTCTACCCTCCTTGGCCTCCCAAACTGCTAGGACGATAGGCGTGAGCCACTGAGTCCACAGGCTGGGCTATTTTAAGACTTTTCTAGGGCTTGGTAGTCTTAGTTTTAGATATTAGATCATATTAAGAAGGAAAAGGCGGCCAGGCACAGTGGTTCACGCCTATAACCCCAACACTTTGGGAGGCTGAGGCAGGTGGATCATGAGGTCAAGATATCGAAACCATCCTGGCCAACATGGTGAAACCCCGTCTCTCCTAAAAATGCAAAAATTAGCTGGGCGTGGTGGCTGGGCGTGCCTGTAGTCCCACCTACTTGGGAGATTGAGGCAGGAGAATTGCTTGAACCTGAGAGGCGGAGGTTGCAGTGAGCCGAGATTGTGTCATTGCACTCCAGCCTAAGTGACAAGAGTGAAACTCTATAAGAAAGAAAGAGAGAGAGAGAGAGAGGGAGGGAGGGAGGAAGAGAGAGAAGGGGAGAGAGAAAAAGAAAGGAAGGAAGAAAAAGAAAGAAAGAAAGAAAGAAAGAAAGAAAGAGAGAGAGAGAGAGAGAGAGAAAGAAAGAAAGAAAGAGAGAAAGAAGGAAAGAAAGAAAGTTATTTAGCAGATAGTGAAGGCAAAAGATTCCTTGGCAGAATTTCCCTTTTAACAAAAAAGGCAGCCCCTGAATCATTTCTTTTCTAACAAAGAGCAGCCTGAAAAATCGGGCTGCAGACATAGACAAGCAAGACAGAAGCTTGCACGGGTGAATGCCAGCAGCTGTGCCAATGCACAAGGGCTACTTGAGGGCCAGGTATGTTCAACATGGAGAGTTCATCTTCCCTTTTTCACCATGGTACAGTAAAAGAACAGGCAACATGGTGCCGGCCAGGTAGAGAACCCATCTGCATAATAAAAGATGAGAGTGGGGATGGCCAGATTTTCACACGCTATGCAAATGGCACACCTGGTCCAACTAGTCTTTTGTGCCGTATGTAAACCAAACATCACCTCCCCAAGCTCATCTATAAAACCTCGTGCACTTCACTATGGAAGCAGCAACCCATTTCTCCAGGCACCCTCTCTCTGCAGAGACCTCTTCTCTATCTTTTGCCTATTCAACTTCCACTCTGAACCTCACTCTTTGTGTGTCCACATCCAGTTTTCCCTGGATGTGAGACAATGAATCTCAGGTATTTACCCCAGACAATGGTGTTGCTTCATCAACACCACCATGATCTGCCGGGTCATCTGTCATAGTGGCTTTTAACCCCCTCCAGGCACCACACATTTCTTCTGTTTGGCTTTGCTTTGCTTGCTTCTGTTTTTCACTGTAAAGCATAGTTGGTGAATTGGTAACATTTTTCAAGTCATCAATTTCCAGTGAAATACACACATATCCAACTAAGACTTCCAAAAAACTGGCATAATATAGTGACTTTTCATATTGTATAATTTTATATTTTAGTAACTTTCCAAACTCTGTAAAGTCATCTCTTAAAGATGGGTTCATAGCATTTATTCCATGAACTGTATTATTATTGTTTGAGATGGAGTCTCGCTCTGTCACCCAGGCTGGAGTGCACTGGCGTGATCTCAGCTCACTGCAACCTCCACCTGCCAGGTTCAAGCGATTCTCCTGCCTCAGCCTCCCAAGTAGCTGGGATGACAGGCACATGCCACCATGCCTGGCTAATTTTTTGTATTTTTAGTAGAGATGGGGTTTCGCCATGTTGGTCAGGCTGATCTTGAACTCCTGACCTCAGGTAATCTGCCCACCTAGGCCTCCCAAAGTTCTGGGTTACATGTGTGAGTCACTGGGCCCTGTCTGTATTATTAACTATGAAAATTTCCTTTGCTAATTTGAGGTCTGACTCTTCCTGTAATTTCTTTTTTTTTTTTTTTTTTTTTTTTTTTGAGACGGAGTCTCGCTCTGTCGCCCAGGCTGGAGTGCAGTGGCCCGATCTCAGCTCACTACAAGCTCCGCCTCCCGGGTTCACGCCATTCTCCTGCCTCAGCCTCCCGAGTAGCTGGGACTACAGGCACCCGCCATCTCGCCCGGCTAGTTTTTTTTTTGTATTTTTAGTAGAGACGGGGTTTCACCGTGTAGACCAGGATGGTCTCGATCTCCTGACCTCGTGATCCACCCGTCTCGGCCTCCCAAAGTGCTGGGATTACAGGCTTGAGCCACCGCGCCCGGCCCTGTAATTTCTTTAGCACGGTTTATCTGTTAAATTATTCTTCTCGTTTTAGAACTTTAGATTCTTAAGTTCTTCTAACCTCTTTTTAATTTCAACTTGCTTTTTCTTCTGTTGTTGGTCTTTCTCTTTTATCTTCTCTGCTATTTTTTTTTTCTGAAATGTTAATCTCTGGTTTTACTTGTGCTTCCTCTTTTTTTTTTTCCCCCTTTTTTGTCATTATCTTCCCAATTATCTTTGACATCCTCATCCTCAGCTTCCCAGTGGTCCCCACCGACAGTGCTGCCACCCGCCACCTTCTGCACCAGGGCTCCCATTGAGGACTCATCCCCACCCCCACCCTGGGAGTCAAAGTCCTTCACCACTGCCACTGGGCTTGGGGGTGTGAGGGGGAGAGCTAGTCAGGAGTTAGTGCCATGGAGGGGAGTCACTCTATTCTCTATCTTGATTGTGGTTGTGGATATAGGCCTCTCTGTATTTGGCAATAGAACTGCACATCCAAAAAAGTAAATTTTACTGTGTGTAAATACAAATATTAAAAATAAATGTAAAAACCAGGCTGGGTATGGTGGCTCATGCCTGTAATCTCAGCACTTTGTAAGGCCCAAGCGGGTGTATCACCTGAGGTCAGGAGTTTGAGACCAGACTGGCCAATGTGGTGAAATCCCGTCTCCACTAAAAATACAAAAATTACCCAGGCATGGTGGTGCATGTCTGTAATCCCAGTTACTCGTTAGGCTGAGGCAGGATAATTGCTTGAACCTGGGAGATGGAGGTTGCAGTGAGCTGAGATCATGCCACTGCACTCCAGCCTGGGTGACAGAGCGAGACTTCTTCTCAAAAAAATAAAAATAAAATAAAAAAATAAAAAGTAAATGTAAAAACCAAGCAAAACAAAAAAACCCAATGAAGCCAATGATTGACTTGGTAAGAAGGTGAAGTGACTATAATACATTCAGTTTTCTCAAGTGTAAGATGGAGCTAATAATAGTTCCTATCTGATAGGGTCATTATGAGATTCTATTTACAGAATATCTAGCACAGAGTAAGTTCTCAACACATGTTAACCGTTGTTAGTATTAAAATGTACCCATTAAGTGCAACAACTTTCTTTCTCTCTCTCCTTTTTTTTTTGATGGAGTCTCGCTCTGTCGCCCAGGCTGGAGTGCAGTGGCACAATCTCGGCTTACTGCGACTTCCGACTCCCTGGTTCAAGAAATTCTCCTGCCTCAGCCTCCTGAGTAGCTGGGATTACAGGAATGTGCCACCATGCCCAGCTAATTTTTTGTATTTTTAGTAGAGATGGGGTTTCACCATGTTGGCCAGGGTGGTCTCGATCACCTGACTTCGTGATCTGCCCACCTGGGCCTCCCAAAGTTCTGGGATTACAGGTGTGAGCTACCAAGCCTGGCCAAGTGCAACAAGCTTCTAAAGCAAGAATGCGGACTCCACATTCTGATTTGCCCACTTACTAGTAGTGTGGCTTTGGTTGGACTTGTGCTAGTCATTTTTGCTTCTGCTCCTCTGTGTTCTCTTACTTTTAAAATGTGGATAAATAGTACCTAGCTGAAAGGGTTTCCGTGAGAGTTAACTGAGTTAATCACCGCAAAGTACTTAGAACAGTGTGCTCTAAAGGGAGAAGAAGAGGTGTGGAGAAATGGAGTAGGGTTGAAGAAACTCCTGAAGCTCCCTTGAGTTCAGAAGGGAGATGAGGCCAGCTGGGTATAGAGTGTGTGTGTGTGTGTGTGTGTGTTTAGGGGAGGTTGGTGTTGGTCTCAGTGTTATCTAAGTGAGTTGTATAGGCAAGGTAACTGGAGTAAAGGGCAAGGAAAGGCAAGTCTTAAAATTTCCTAGAAAGACCTTTCAAGAGCCAGGTGCGGTAGCTCACACCTGTAATCACAGCTCTCAGGGAGGCAGAGGCGGGAGGATAGTTTGAGCCCAGGAGTTCGAGACCAGCCTGGGCAATGTAGAGAGACCCCATTCTCCATAAAAAGGAAAAAAAAAAAAGACCAAAAAAAAAAAAAAAAGAAAGAAAAAGAAAGACCTTTCAAAAATAATTTCCACCAATGAGTGAATCAAGAAAATGTGGTATGTGTGTACCATGGAATACTACTCAGCCATAAAAAGAATGAAATAATGTCTTTTGCAACAACCTGGATGGAGCTGGAGGCCATTATTCTAAGTGAAGCAACTTGGGAATGGAAAACCAAATACCATATGTTCTCATTTACAAGTAGGAGCTAAGTTATGAGTATGCAAAGTCATACAGAGTGACTTAACAGACTATGGAGACTCACAAGGGGGAGGTTAGGAGGGGCACAAGCGATAAAAAACTACATATTGGGTACTACATATGGGGTACAGTGACAAGTGCACTAAAATCTCAGGTATTACTAATATACAATTCAACGATGTAACCAAAAACCACTGGTACCCCCAAAATTATTGAAATTAGGCCGGGCGTAGTGGCTCATGCCTGTAATCCCAGCACTTTGGGAGGCCGAGGCAGGCGGATCACGAGGTCGGGAGATTGAGACCATTCTGGTTAACATGGTGAAACCCCGTCTCTACTAAAAATACAAAAAAATTAGCCAGGCATGGTGGCAGGCGCCTGTAGTCCCAGCTACTCGGGAGGCTGAGGCAGGAGAATGGCATGAACCCGGCAGGTGGAGCTTGCAGTGAGTCGAGATCGCGCCACTGCACACCAGCCTGGGCGACAGAGCAAGACTCCGTCTCAAAAAAAAAAAAAAAAAAAAAAGTCTTGAAATTAAAAAAATATTTTTAAAAAAGAACTATATCCACCTGTAGCAGAGAAAATGGGGTATAGGGTCTGGACAGAAACAGATCTGGATTCTCCAGAGACCAAGAAAGCTGAAAGAGAGTTTAATTTGGTTCTATGTTAGTGTGGTGTCAAAGCAGGGTGAATTTGCGTTAAAGAAGTGTGAAAGTTTAAAGACAAAGTAGGTCAGGAGACAAGAGAATTAAAAAGGGAGATATGGAGGCTGTTTAATGATTTAAACCTCCATCAAGCGAATTGAACGAAGAGAGGCTGTTTCTCTGTGTTTGCATGGTCATGGTCATTGTGATCACTGCTCATGTTGGTTGCAGCAAGCTGTCTTTGCAATGGCTGCTGTAGCAGTGACAGGGGACTGGTCAGCAAATGTGCATTGCATCAATGACATGGAGCCCATGCCCTTTCACTGCCCTGTTGGTAGTGGTTGCATGGGGCCGGGGATCCTCCTCTTGGATCTTTATTGCTGGCCTCACTTCTCTGTATCACACAAGTCTCAAGAAGATAGAGAAGACAATAATACTTGATAAAATGAGAAAATTGTTTTATCAATATGTTAAGTGAAAAAAGCAGAATATGAAACTATGTATATGAACCTAATTGGTGAAACATATGTGTAGAAAAATGACTGAAATAAAACACATTAAAACAGTAAATAGTAGTTGTTTAAGGATGGAAATTACAGACGACAATCTTTCCTTTATATTTAATGTCTTGTTTTCATTGATAAAAACGTTTTACTTTTGCAATTGGAAAAGGGGAAATAAATATAATTAACGTATAAGAAATATAAGTTCCTCTTCCTCGTTCTGAGCTCTACACATTGCTCAGCAACAAACGGTTGTTTGCTAATTGGTATGTAAAGGGCAATAAACAAGTTAATTGCTGGCTACATTCTCGAATCGCTAGAGGAAGTTCAAAACTTCTTAACCTTATTTCAGCTCCAAGAAAGGGGAACTCTGATGTGGGTCAAAGACCTAGTGGAGTCCTCAAAAGGACTCAGAGAGCAGAAATGAGCCATAGTGGGTGAAGGTTGGGCAGGAGGGAGAAGCGTCAAAGCCCCCTCTTTCCATGACATGCTTCTTCTTTATATCAATTTCCATCACTTCCTTTTCCCTCTCTCAGCTACTGTTAAAAGATGGACTTTTGTATTAGGTTGCTAGGGTTGCCAAAGTAAAGTGCCACAGACTTAAATAACAGAAATTTATTGTCTCACAATTCTAGGGTCTAGAAGTCTGAGATCGTGGTGGCAGCAGGGTTGGTTTCTTCTGAGGCCTCTCTCCTAGTTGGCAGATGCTCTTTTTCCTGTGTCTTCACCTGGTCTTCCCTCTCTGTGTCTGGGTCTGAATCTCCTCTTCTTATAAGGATATTAGTCATATTGGATTAGAACCCATGCTAATGACTTCATTTTAATTTAAAGGTTCTATCTCCAAATACAGTCATTTGGAAATACTGGGGGTAAGGGCCACAATGTGTAAATTTTGAGGGACACAATTTAGCCTGTAACAGGACTGAAGTGTCTCCTTTCTTAAGGAGCCATATCTCTGCTCAGAGAGAGTCCAAAGAAAACCAAGGTAGGGCTTAGGAGAAAATAAGCAAAAGTAGAGGCTGCTTAAACTTTTGGGGTTCGGTATCGCCCACCAGGTTAAGAAATCTGAGAGGAATTTGAATAATCTGAACCCAATCTGCATTTACCCAGAGTGCTCCTTCTGGACACATAACCCTCTTAAATGGCTGCACTGAGGCTGCTTGAGAATTTGAAATCTCAGTCATCTCCTCCTTGGGGACATGACGAATGTGTCATCCTGTTGAACCGATCACCAAATTATTGGATGTTTCTACAAAAGCAAAACAGAGTTGAGAGCAGAAATGTTAGAATCTTAGAAAGTGACAGGGGCACATCACTTTAATGTGATGAAATGAAAGAAATTATCTCTCTCCTCTGCCTAAGGGATGACTATCCATAGAATGTGCTTAGACTTCTTTCCAATCACAGAGACAAATTCTGAAAGTTTTGCAGTATGGTACTGATTTCCTTGACCTATCAGAGTCCAGGTCTATAAAGTTTGCCTTTGCCCAGCCAGCAGATGGTGCCATTTTTCTAGGAAATTGAGGCCGATTCAGCTTGAACTGCCATTTGGCTTTTAGTGTTCTAGGCACTGTGCTCACAGCACGTTGTATCGTGCTTCAGAGGTAACCAGTTTCCGTTCTAGGAAAGTCTAGTGCTCTTACCTGCAATTGAACACACTGAAATCTTCAAGTTTCTCAGTTTAAGTGAAAACTTTTATTTTTAAAATTTAGGGATAATTAGAAGAAAATCTTAGTATTTCTTTCAGAAAAATATTCCCCCACCCCTCAACTCCCTCTTTGTCTCTCTCTCTCTCTCACATCTTGTTCCAATATACCAGGTGGAACCATCTCATCTTTCCTTTGAAAGGCCCTCTCACAGTCCTTCACTCTTATACATGGCGGGTGGACTAAATTCTATAGTGAAATTGTATCTTTTGAGGAATGAGTACTTCTGAACAGCTGCTTTACTTTTTGGGGACATGTAACTGTGTATTTATCTTTTAAGGTATAAATACTTTCCTTCAAAAAATATATATACATATTCTGAAATATTTGGAAGCCAGTTGCAGATATTATGACACATCAGCCCTAAATATTCAGCATATAACTCCTAATAATAAAGACTTTCTTCTACTTAACTGATGAACTATGACCATATCTAAGAAAATTAACAGTAATTTCCAAGTGTTACTTAATATCCAGTTCATTTTCAAAATTTCCTAGTTATTTCCTGCCACCACGCCTGGCTAATTTTTTGTATTTTTAGTAGAGACAAGGTTTCACCGTGTTAGCCAGGATGGTCTTGATCTCCTGACCTCATGATCCTCCCACCTTGGCCTCCCAAAGTGCTGGGATTACAGGCATGAGCCACCGCACCCAGCCCATAGGGTCATTCTTAACCTGCATTGTTCCTCAGATGTTAAAACCTGAGGCAAGGCCTCTATGCTACAATTCTCCTTGGAAGTGTAGGCCTGGGGAGCAGGAGTGGGTGTGTACAGTTGCTAAAAGGTAGGGAAGGGGAGTGAGATGATATGACTATGTGCTATCACGCTGCCGATTCTCTACTATTAAGTAGGTTGGCTACTTTATCTTGTGGGATCATCTGAGACAGCATGTCACTGGCTGTTTCTTAAGATGATCTGTTTGAAGGAGACAACAGGGAAGAATGTATTCACCGGCTTTCATATTCCACTGATGCAAGACTCATGTGCACTCTACAGAGTGTAAATCCTGCCCTCCTTTCAATTTGTGCATGAGCAAGCCTGGAACTGGCTGCAGAGTTTCATATCTCTGTCTCAGGGGAAGTCTGGGATGAGAAGCAGCACTGTAGGGTGCTGCCCACATAAAGTCTTCTGGAGCCCAGGCAGACTGTTTCTGCAAGGATGCCTGGAGCTGAACACAATGTCCCTGGAGACAGGTGAGGCTGAGAGGATCTGATACATAAGTGTGTCTGATGTGATATCTTATCTTTTAACTAGTTCCTCTCTCCCTTGTAGCTACTATAAACTGGAAGTCAGCTCTAAAACCTTGATGAGATTCAGGTAGAACATTTTGGCCAGATAAATGATGTTGTGTACTTCATATTGCACCACATCAGGAGGCACAAAATGCCAGGTTGTTTCACTATTAATGATGCTAAGTTACTTGGTTTTGCTGTAACAGATAGATCTCTGATTGTAAAGACCCATTTTCCCCTTTGCAATTAGCAAGGAACTGGAGATATATAACACTGTCCTCTTCCCAGCAATCTTTTAACTAATGATTTTAACATTCATTGATTATCATTTTCTGAATCAATTATTTCATTGGGGGTCGCAAACATTAGCCAACATTCTTCTCTGAAGAAGCTTTTCTAGACCACCTGAGGATTAACTACCATTGCTCTTAGGAAGCAGGGAAAATAGTTCTTTTGTTTTAATTTCCAATTTTCAGAGTAAGGAGTTGAAAGTTGAAATAATAGTTATAATCTTGGTGCCAAATTAATTTTGTTTTGTTTTGTCTCCTTTGAGTATTGTATGTGGACTTATGCCTTTTCATTTATTCAGTATTTAACAATTCATTATACTTATTAAGGCTACAATTTCCCCAAATTTGACAAGTAAAAGCCCGGAAAACTGGTTGCTGTGTTTTACTGATATGCCCTTATCATTTCTTTAGTAAAGGCTTCCTTGCTTTCTGGCAAAACAAGATGTCTCATCTTGTCCTTTCCTTGTCTCAGACTTGGAATCCAACATTTTACTGAGGATATTTGATTCCTTTTACTGGGGAATGGTATTTAGAAGCCAAGACCCAGATACTAGGTATGCTAATTGCTACTGGAGTTTTGGTACTTCTAGACTCTTTCAAGGGTCAGAACTAGGAAACCTATTTTTAAAAATCATGAGTTCATCTGATCTCTTCTTGTGATGAAGCCCCCGGAGGAGGGGTGGCCACCCTGTCTGGTTCAGTGGACATAGCCTTCCCAACCTCTTGGCTCTAGAGAGTCTGGGCAGTCTGGATGAGGAGGGCTCCCCCCAGCACAGCACACCTGCTCTGCCAAGGGGCAGCCAGATTGCTTCTTTAAGTGGGTCCTTGACCCTGTTCCTCCTGACTGGGTGAGACCTCCTAACAGGGGCCTCCACATGCCTCCTATAGGAATGTTCAGGCTGGCATCAGGTCAGTGCCCCCTGGGATGGAGCCCCCAGAGGAAGGAGCAGGCTGCCATCTTTGCTGTTTCATAGCCTTCACTGGTGATATGTCCAGGGAGGGAGTGAGATGACTCAGATCTGGAGTGGACCCCCAGCAAACCACAGCAGCCCTATAGAGGAGTGGACTGACTGTTAAAGGAAAACAAACAAACAGAAAGCAGCAACAAAACAACAAAGACTCCACAAAACCCCTATTCACAGGTCAGCAACCTCAAAGATTGAAGGTAGATAAGCCCACAAAGATGTCAAAGAATCAACGCAAAAACACTGAAGACTCAAAAAGCCAGAGTTCTTCTTCTTCTCCAAATGATCTAACACATCTGTAGCTAGGGCACAGAACTGGGCTGAGGCTGAGATGGCTAAATTAACAGAAGAAGGCTTCAGAAGGTGGGTAATAATGAACTTCAGTGAGCTAAAGGAGCATGTTTTAACCCAATGTAAAGAAGCTAAGAATCAGTACAGGAGCTGATAACCAGAATAGCCAGTTTAGAGAGGAACAGAACTGACTTGATGGAGCTGAAAAACACAACACGAGAACTTCACAATGCAATCACAAGCATCAATAACAGAATAGACCAAGTAGAGGAAAGAATCTCAGAGCTTGAAGACTATCTTTCTGAAATAAGACAGGTAGACAAGAATACAGGAAAAAGAATGAACAAAACCTCCAAGAAATATGGGATTATGTAAAAAGACCAAACCTATGACAGATTGGAATGTCTGAAAGTGACAGGGAGAATGGAACCAAGTTGGAAAGCATACCTGAGGATATCATCCAGGAGAATTTTCCCAACCTAGCAAGACAGACCAACATTCAAATTCAGGAAATCCAGAGAACCCCAGTAAGACACTCCATGAGAAGATCAATCCCAAGACACATAATCTTTAGATTCTCCAAGGTTGAAACGAAAGAAAAAATGTTAAGGGCAGCCAGAGAGAAAGGCTAGGTCACTACAAAGGCAAGCCCATCAGACTAACAGTGGGCCTCTCAGCAGAAACTCTACAAGCCAGAGGAGATTGGAGGAAGACCAAGTAAAAGATGTTTGTACTACCATGTTCATCGCAGCATTGTTTACAATAGCCAAGATATGGAAACAACACTATTCAACATTCTTAAGGAAAATAATTTCCAACCCAGAATTTTATATCTGACCATATTAAGCTTCATAAGCTAAGGAGAAATAAGATCTTTTTCAGACAAGCAAATGCTGAGGGAATTCATCATCACCAGGCCTACCTTGCAAGAGCTCCTGAAAGAAGCACTAAACATGGAAAGGAAAAACCACTACCTGCCACCACAAAAACACACTGATGTACAGAGACCAGCAGCACTATGAAGCAACCACATAAACAAGTCTGCAAAATAACCAGCTAGCATCATGATGACAGGATGAAGTTCACACGTAACAATATTAACCTTAAATGTAAATGGGCTAAATGCTCCGATTAAAAGACAGAGAAAGGTAAGCTGGTTAAAGAGTCAAGACCCAATCGGTATGTTGTCTTTAAGAGACCCATCTCACATGCAAAGACACATATAGGCTCAAAATAAAGGGATGGAGGAAAATTTACCAAGCAAATGGAAAACAGAAAATATCAGGGACCACAATCCTAGTTTCTGACAAAGAAGACTTTACATCAACAAAAATAAAAAAATACAAAGAAGGACATTATATAATGGTAAAGTGTTCAATTTAACAAGAAGAGTTAACTGTCCTAAATATATATGCACCCAACATAGGAGCACCCAGATTCATAAAGCAAGTTCTTAGAGATCTACAAAGAGACTTAGACTCCCACACAATAATAGTGGGAGACTTTAACACCTCACTGATAATATTAGACAGATCATTGAGACAGAAAATTAACAAAGATATTCAGGGCCTGAACTCAGCTCTGAATCAAGTGGACCTGATAGGCATCTATGAACTCTTCACCCCAAAACAATAGAATGTACATTTTTCTCATCTCCACATGGTACTTACTCTAAAATTGATCACATAATTGAAAGTAAAATGCTCCTTAGCAAATGCAAAATAACTGAAATCATAACAGTCTGTTGGACCACAGTGCAATCAAATTAGAAATTAAGATTAAGAAACTCACTCCAAACCATATAACTACATGGAGGTTAAATAACCTGCTCCTGAATGACTCCTGGGCAAATAATGAAATTAAGACAGAAATCAAGAAGTTCTTTGAAACTAATGAGAACAAAGAGACAACATACCAGAATCTCTGAGATGCAGCCAAGGCAGTGTTAAGAGGAAAATTTACAGCATGAAATGCCCACATCAAAAAGCTAGAAAGATCTCAAATCAGCAATCCAACATCACAACAAAAAGAACTAGAAAGCCAAGAGCAAACAAACTCCAAAGCTAGCAGAAGACAATAAATAACCAAGATCAGAGTGGAACCAAAGATGATAGAGATACAGAAAACCCTTAAAAAAGTCAATGAATCCAGAAGCTGTTCTTTTGAAAAAACTAGTAAAAATAGACTATTAGCTAGACTAATAGAGAAGAAAAGAGAGAAGAATCAAACAGACACAATCGGAAATGATAAAGGGATGTCACCACTGACTCCACAGAAATACAAACTACCATGAGAGAATGCTATAAACACCTCTATACACATAAACTAGAAGATATAGAAGAGATGGATAAATTCCTGGACACATACACTCTCCCAAGACTGAACCAGGAAGAAATTGAATTCTTGAATAGGCCAACAACACGTCCTGAAATTGGGCAGAAAATGCCCAAGACCAGACAAATTTACAGCTGAATTCTGCCAGAGGTACAAGGAAGAGCTGGTGCCATGTCTACTGAAACTATTCCAAACAATTGAAAAGAAGGGACTCCTCCCTAACTCATTTCATGAGGGCAGCATGGTGGTTGTCAAGGGCTGATGGTAGAAGGGAAAAATTGTTTTCAAGGAGTTGAAAGGGAACTTCTTACAGTGAGATAAATATTCTACATATTGTTTGTGATGCTGATTACTGTATGCATTTATCAAAAATTATACACTGAAAATGGGTGAATTTAATTATATGTAAATTATATAAAACCAATTAAGGAAAAGAAAAAAACATCATGAGTTCGTAATAATATTTCTAACTTAAATTTAACATTATAGATTATTTCTTACCTTCTTTGATTCTATATTTGTATATCTTTTTTGTTACACTAAAAATCTTAGTTACAAATAACACTGAACAATTTATTTACAGTACTCCTCTCTTCCGTGTGGGGGATATGTTCCAAGATTCCTGTTCCATGGTGAGCTGAGGCTGAAGAAAAAGGCTGACAAATCCAGTTTCTCAGAAAGAAACATTTAATAGAAACTTAGGAACAGAAGCCATGCCTCCAGTGGGTGGATCCCCACACTGTTACCCCACAGACCAGGGGTTTATATACTATAGGAAAAGGGTACACATGTTCTATAGGGCAACCTACCAGGAAAAGACAAGTAGGCTATGTATGTCACAGCCAATAATTTGTGTGATAACATCAAGGTTATTGTGACCTAGGGGCAGAGCTTACAGTAAGTACATGCTCCTACACAAGGAACAGTAGGTAAAGAGGCATTCCAGGAACTGGGATTAATCAGAAGTCAACATGGTAGATTAGCATCCAAGATGGAGTTACTTTAGCCTCCATGACTCCCCAATGGATTCCTGAAACTGGGAATCATACCAAGTTCTGTATATACTACATTTTTATCAATTTGATAACAAAGAAGGCTACTTAGTGACTAATGGGCAGGTCGCGTATACAGCATGGATGTGCTGAACAAAGTGATGTTTTAAGTCCTGGACAGGATGGAGTGGGATGGTGTGAGATATCATCATACTTCTCAGAATGGCACATAATTTAAAACTTAGGAGTTGTTTGCTTCAGGAATTTTCCATTCAATTTATTTGGACTGGGGTTGACAGTAACTGTGGAAAGCAAAACGACGGATAAAGGAGGACTACTGTTATTTGCTTCACTCTATAACATTTAAAACAACAGCACCCGATATTACTACTACTACTAACTAAGTGAAAATTAAAATTTCTTGTAGTTCCTTTTGTCTTCATAACACACCTAACTAAAAATGTATAGCAGTGTACTAAGCTTAAAAGTCACTTGAAATATTTTTTCCTCTTTGTGATTATGTGAAAATATCAATATCTATACAAATTTGTTTCATTTTGTTTTATATAAACATTTATTGGCCAGGTGTGGTGGCTCACTCCTGTAATCCCAGCACTTTGGGAGGCCGAGGTGGACAGATCACTTGAAGTCAGCAGTTCGAGATCAGCCTGGCCAACATGGTGAAACCCTGTCTTTACTAAAAATACAAAATTAGCTGAGTGTGGTGGCACACACCTGTCATCCCAGTTACTCGGGAGGCCGAGGCAGAAGAATCGCTTGAACCTAGGAGATGGAGGTTGCAGTGAGCCGAGATCACATCACTGCACACCAGCCTGGGCAATAGAGTGAGACTCAGTCTCAAAAAACCCCCCAAAAAGAAACAAAAATGTATTTTTGAGTTATATGTGTCAACATAAGAATCAAAACTTAAATTATGTGAAGATATTCAGAGAAGTCTCATCTTCATTTTTATCCCTTCTACCTGATTCCACCTCTGTCCCCTGTAGATGACCACTTCTTTATTAGTTTTTGGTTTATCCTTCCAGGTTTATTTTTGCAATAACAGACAAGTATGTATTAATCTTGTTTTTCCTTCACAAAAAGTAGCATACTGTTCCACAATTTGCCTTTTTCACTTAATAACACACCAGGAGATAACTCCATATTGGAATACTGAGGTCCTTTTCATTCCATTTTCATGGTTGCATAATACTCCATTATATAGATCTGTTATAATTGATTCATCCCTTTCCTTATTGGTAGGCCCATGGGTTGCTCAGAATTATTTTTACAATTTTTTATTATATTGAATAACAATTATAGAAACTACTTTCTTGTCTTTATGTAGTAGTGTTTTGTCTTAATGCCTCAATTCTGATCAATTTTTGCTTAATGGTTGCTGCTAGTTTGCTTTGAATTTGAAAATTAGATTCCCACACTTGTAATACTTTTTTTTTTCTCTTTGAGAGAGTCTCCCTCTGTTGCCCAGGCTGGAGTGCAGTGGCAGGATCTCAAATCACTGCACTCTCCACCTCCCAGATTCAAACGATTCTCCTGCCTCAGCCTCCTGATTAGCTGGAATTACAAGCATGTGCCACCACGCCCAGCTCATTTTTGTGTGTGTGTCTTTAGTAGAGATGGAGTTTCACCATGTTGGCCAGGCTAATCTCGAAATCCTGACCTCAGGTGATCCACCTGCCTCAGCCTCCCAAAGTGCTGGGATTACAGGCGTGAGCCACTGCACCGGCCAGTAATAATTGTCTGTATAAAACAGAACTGAGTAGACGTGCACAAGACCTCGGGGAGTTTATTAGGTAAACTGTCCTATTCAGACCTATTCAGAAGCTTATATTCGGAAGGCCTTTTTATGTCTTAGTTTGCTCTTTTGTTTAAAGCTACTCTTTAATTATCAGAGGAAAGTAAGTTTCTACAAAAATAGTTGTCAATCTGGAAATTGAATCATGTGCACTTCCATGATTGAGGTAGCAAAGCTTTCCCACTTCAGAGACAAGTTAGATTTGTTGGAGAGAGAGAGAGAGAGTGAAAAGTGAAAATGCTAGGCATCTAGGGAGATGGTCAACACATCCATAAAGCAATATGCACAAATATACAGGTAAAAATATGCCTGCATATACCTGTAATACCTGAAAACATGCCTTTAATACCTAATAATTTTTTCTGCTTTTTTCACTCAGTGTTGTAAGTATTTTCCCACATTATTAAGAACTCCATTGGGTATGATTTTTAAATAGCTGGAAGTAATGCATTGTATAGAGCAGAACATTAAAATTTTTCCTTTATTAGTGAGTCTCTTTCTATTCAAACAGAATCCACATAGAAATCCCACATATGGTTCAGACAAGATTCTGATGATTCATTAGGCAGTTTTGGCCATTATATTTTGATCTTTTATAGCTTTTCTTGCTTTCTTTCTTGTTTCTCCTTTGTTCTTATTTCATCGGTGAAACACCTCATCTCACTGAAGTTATCAATTCATTTTGTAGTTTTCTTCTATTTTCTGCATTGTCTCTTTCCTCCAAGCTGTATTTTTCTGTTTGTTTCAGTCTATTTCATGAGGGAGGCTTTCCTCACGTCTAGTGGTTTGTGGCTGTGCATTGATATTTCAGAGTGAGGCACTAACTTGCTGACTGGAATCTCTGTGCAGGTGGGTGAAACCTGGGAGGGTCCCAAATGCCTGAACCTATAGATGTATTCTTTGGGACCATTCAGTTCTTCCAGAGAAAGGTCCTGGAGTCCAATCCTGGAATCCAGTCCTGGAAGATGTATTAATAAGCCTGGTGTCTTGAACACAAAGCTGAGGAAGAGAGCTGAGGGTCTTGCAGCTCAGTGTGCAGACTGTCAATTAATTCCCTTTTTTTTTTTTTTTTTTTTTTTTTTTTTT
>NC_045447.1:90946815-91031001 GCF_002776525.5 Piliocolobus tephrosceles | reverse complement strand
TTTTTTTTTTTTTTTTTTTTTTGAGACGGAGTCTTGCTCTGTCACCCAGGCTGGAGTGCAGTGGCCGGATCTCAGCTCACTGCAAGCTCCGCCTCCTGGGTTTACGCCATTCTCCTGCCTCAGCCTCCCAAGTAGCTGGGACTACAGGCGTCCGCCACGTCGCCCGGCTAGTTTTTTGTATTTTTTAGGAGAGACGGGGTTTCACCGTGTTAGCCAGGATGGTCTCGATCTCCTGACCTCGTGATCCACCCGTCTCGGCCTCCCAAAGTGCTGGGATTACAGGCTTGAGCCACCGCTCCTGGCCCATTTTTAATCGGAGACATCATCACAACCCTCTGCCATACTTGAGTCTTCAAGTACAGTCTTTCTGTTTCAGTTCTCTAGAGATTAAATCTGTCTCTTTGGGGGAACAGTTGAAGATGGTTGCCTGACTGTTCAAAGAGATGGAGGGATGTGGGACTTTTATTGTTTTCCCTAGGGATTTCCAATCAGTATTTTGCAATATGCTCCCCCATTGAGGCTGAGACTGCCAGTTTCTTCTTTTTTTAATTTAGACAATCTTCGATGCTTTGTACATATGTATGGAGTATAATTTGATATCTTGATACATGTATACATTATATAATGATCCAATCTGCGTATTTAGTGTATCCATCACTTCATGCATTTAGCATTTCTTTGTGGTGAGAACATTCAAAAGCCTCTCTTTTAGCTATTTAGACTGCCACTTCCTGAGTCTTTCAGGGATTCTGTGGGGGTAGATTAGCTTTTTCTCATTGGTATCTTCCTTCATATGCACTTGCATTTCAGCTTCTTTCAGCTCTGCCAAATCAAGTCTAATTTCTCCATCTGTTTTCCACTCCTGAAATTTTATCAAAAGATCACGTCCACTATTATCCCTTCTATAGTTCTCTTTGTACTTGTCATTCATCCTTTACTGTTATTTAATGGAGTTTTAGAAGCACGCAGAAGTCTATGTATCTGTCGTTCATATTTACCTGAAAACCTCAGCAGTTTAACTCTCCACTGTTTGGGACAATGCATGTTGTTTATGAAATATATGATGATCCCCCAAAGCCCACCATAAATCCTAGTATACATTGTACCATAATCACCGAACCATTACCCTAGTGTTGTGCAGTTAGATGATCTCCAATCTGATACTATGGCAAGGGCACAATGAGCATTTTGTGTGTAAATTATCATCCACAGTTATGGCAATTTTTCTGTTTAAATTGTTTGAATTTGCATTTCTTCAAGTTTATTTTTTCTCCCAAATATATAGTAGAGATCCGCTTTTCTTCCTTTGTAAATTATTATAGATCATATTTATATTGTATATTATTATAGCATTTATATATCATGGATAATATGTACGCATGTATATTATATATTTATATGTGTCAACTTGTAATAACTATAACATTTTTCTGGATTAGTGTTTGCCTTATAATTTCTACATACTTTCGCAGATGGAAGTGATATTTTTAATTTTTGCACAAACACATCAGATTGTTTCTTTTAGATGCAGGGTCTCGCCTACAGACATGTACCACTATGCCAGGCTAATTTTTAAATTTTTTGTAGCGACAAGGTCTTACTATGTTGTCCAGGCTGGTCTTGTACTCCTGGCCTCAAGCAATCTTCCCACCTCAGCCTCCCAAAGAGTGAGCCACTGCATTGGCTAATACTTAGTAAATATGTCTGATTTTGGAGATAAAGAGGTGAGAATCAGAGTCAAAGGTCAGATTTCTGAGACTGCTGTAGCTTACTATGGGAAACGTGGAGAGTGAAGCACTGGGAGAGTGGGACAAGAACTGAGATTTGGGAAATGCTTACAGCAAAGGGGAGGAGGAGAAGTGGACTTGGTGAAGATGAGGCAGAGAGGTGCCTGAGAGGGCTGCATTGGGGTTTAAGTACTACGCTGAAGAGTTAAGGACTTATGAATGGGGGCTGGGAACGGTGGGTGGCTCAAGCCTGTAATCACAGTACTTTGGGAGGCTGAGGTGGGCAGATCATCTGAGGTCAGGAGTTCCAGACCAGCCTGGCCAACATGGCAAAACAGTCTGTACTAAAAATACACACACACAAAATTAGTTGGGCATTGTGTACAGGTGTTCACCTGTAATCCCTGCTACTCAGGAGGCTAAGGCAGGAGAATCACTTGAACCTGGAAGGCGAAGGGTGCAGTGAGCCAAGATGGCGCCACTGCACTCCAGCTGGGGTGATAGAGTGAAATTCCGTCTCAAAAAAATAAAAAATAAAAAATAAGACTTATGAATGGGTAAAATGATCTTGCCCAATCGTACGCTTTCTTGCCCATATGTTAAAGCCTCAAAGCCATTCCTGCAGATGCTGCTGGGCACATCTGAAGACAAGGTGGTGAGAAAATGTGTTAAATTTTCTCAGTGATATAAGTTGATCTCACCGGAACTGCCTTTAGCACTTAAAAGCACTGTCTTCTCAAGTGAAGCTAATGCTGTAGATTAAAAATGCCAGGGAATCCCAGTCCTCAACCATTCCTTTTCTCTTCCTATTGAAGGAAGAGTTATTAAGTAGCTGAATTATCAAGGCTATTGTTTCTCAAATAGAAAGTTTAGTTCCACAGAGGAGTAGTGTGTGCCTTCCATTAGGAAGTGTGAATAGGAGCTACAGAACTCCCCACAGTTGGTAGGGAACTGAGTTTTCAAATTGGACATTTTGACTTTGCTTCTTCCCATTCTTGGGCTTTTCCTTGCTATCTTCCTCCGCCTCCTATCTTTAACGCCACCACTCTAATAAGAAGCACTCTAACCCACTGTTTTGCGAGGGTGGCTCCTGGCAAAAGCCCACTGTGTTTTGTTGCGGTGAGGGTGTTGGGGGATTACTTAGGATGCAGAAGCAATGCTGGATTGATGAGGTTGTAGAACTTTTCAAAAGGGCAGGGCAGACCGAGGAAGGGAGCACAGGATGAAAAGGTTTGTGAACCATATCTTTGTTGAAGATAATTCTTGCTCCATCCTTTATCAAATGCACTTAGTTACTTCACAAATATTTCAGTAAAAACTGTATTCATAGAAAAGATTAGAGGCTACATTGTCTTTAGTCTTCACAAATATTTCAGTAAAAACTGTATTCATAGAAAAGATTAGAGGCTACATTGTCTTTAGTCCCGTAGCCTAAGTTTTAATAGTATCACAGCCTTGTTTATGTTAGATTTCTGCTGATTTCATTCAGATCAGTGACATATGAATACATCCTTAATGGTATAGCCTCTCATCTTTCAGTGTCTAAATGTAGGGTATTCTCACAAAATGACCCCTGTGATGATTCCTTGGATTTTCTCAAGATTGCTTTTTACTAACAACTTGATCACATGTATTTCCATGGCCTTAAAAATCAATGCCTGTTAAAGTGACCCAAGCCTGAATCTCGGCTCTTGATTTTTCATTCTAATGAGAATTACTGTGATGAAGGAGCAGTGATTTGAATAAACAAACATTTACTGAGTGCCAACTGTGTGCAAGACCTAGTGATGCTGTTCTTGTTGCGCTGTTTGTTTGAGTAGAACGCTATGTGTGCGCTGATGCAGGGAACAGAGGCAGGCAGGGTAGAGGAAAGCTTGGAAAGTTTTCAAGATTAATTAGCACGAAGGTGGGGCATTTGGGATATCTGGCACCAGATAGTAATCAACAGTACTAATTATACTCTCATATTAAATCAGTTATGGTGGATGAATTGGAATCCATCAGCCAGTAGGGCTAAGGATGCTGCAGCTGTTGTGAGTTCTCGTTACATGCTTCCATAGCTCACGTGTTGGTGGGATGCATTTTATTCTTCCGGATTTCTAGTAAAGAAAATAATCCCCAGTTTTTTCAGTTTTACTAGAAAATTTCTAGTACAATAACATTGTGGTAGAAATTAAACTTTCTACTTAAAATCGATGCCAGTAACCCAAGCCTAAATCTTGGCTCTTAATTTTTCATTCTAATGAGAATTACTATGATGAAGGAGCAGTGATTAGAATGAGAGAAAGATGTGTGAACATACAAATCACCTGGAATGATGCACTCTCAGTGGAGTCACTGTGCAGTCAACACTTTGTATTTTCAGCTTCTTGGTAAATAGGTAAGGGTCCTTATATTACTACACAGAACGTGTGAATGGATCTTGGAGCATGAGTTCTAAATTATGTCATTTCATGGCTAGATGCTATAATATGTTCTGTTTATTAATATTCCTACTGAGAAATTAGATGGCAATTGGAGCTGAGTGAGCGGGCTGGTGGGGTCAAGAATGGGTGCCTATTGGCCGGGCGCGGTGGCTCAAGCCTGTAATCCCAGCACTTTGGGAGGCCGAGACGGGCGGATCACGAGGTCAGGAGATCGAGACCATCCTGGCTAACCCGGTGAAACCCCGTCTCTACTAAAAAATACAAAAAACTAGCCGGGCGAGGTGGCAGGCGCCTGTAGTCCCAGCTACTAGGGAGGCTGAGGCAGGAGAATGCCGTGAACCCGGGAGGCGGAGCTTGCAGTGAGCTGAGATCCGGCCACTGCACTCCAGCCTGGGCGACAGAGCAAGACTCCATCTCAGAGAAAAAAAAGAATGGGTGCGTATTTCAGCAGCAACCTTCTGGCAGGTTCAGGTGAATGGCATGTGAAGGCTGATGTGGCCTTTATTTGGTTTGGCTGGAGCTATTTTTCTCTAGGTTCATCACACTATAATTTGGGCATTAGCTGTAGGGCACTGAGAAGATATTTGTGCCATTTTGAAGGGAATTTAACTCCACTGAATGTGTTAAATGCATATGATTGGCATTCAATACATTTAATAGTCAGCATCCTAGGACAAGACATAAAAATGTAAAATGTACACCTTTCTTTTTTTAAGGAAAAAAATCAGTGATTAAGAATGTTTTCAGTGGCTGGGCATGGTGGCTCATGCCTCTAATCCCAGCACTCTGGGAGGCCGAGGTGAGTGGATCACCTGTGATCAAGTGTTCGAGACCAGAATGGCCAACATGGTGAAACCCTGTCTCTGCTAAAAATACAAAAGTTAGCCTGGTGTGGTGGTGGGCACCTGTAATCCCAGCTACTCAGGAGGCTAAGGCAAGAGAATCGCTTGAACCCGTGAGGTGGAGGCTGCAGGGAGCCAAGATAGCACCACTGCACTCCAGCCTGGGTGACAGTGAGACTCAAAAAAAAAAAAAAAGTTCTTAGTAAGCAGCCAAATGTATTCACATAAGATGATGCCTTGAGAGGGAGAATAGTCTGTCCTCTGTATTTTCTGTAAATTGGTAGTTAGAGCTAGAGCCTATCAACTCTAGAGGATAACTCAGATTTGGATTAAATTATTTTTGACAAAAATATTTCTTTATTTTATTTTATTTTTTTCGAGAAGAAGTCTTATTCTGTCACCTAGGTTGGAGTGCAGTGGCGCAATCTCGGCTCACTGCAACCTCCGCCTCCTGGGTTCAAGTGACTCTCCTGCCTCAGCCTCCCGAGTAGCTGGGATTACAGGAATCTGCCACCACACCTGGCTAATTTGAATAGTTTTAGTAGAGATGGGGTTTCACCATGTTGGCCAGGCCGGTCTCTAACTCCTGATCTCAGGTGATCCACCCACCTTGGCCTCCCAAAGTGCTGGGATTACAGGCATGAGCCACCAGCTTGGCCAAGAGTATTTCTGTAGGTGGTGGTGAGTATATGTACAACAAGTCATAGAATGCTTGGTCATTTCTCTTGTTCTGTTAGCAGTCGCTGATGATATTTTCCTACATCTCTTCCTTATTAGAATTTGTAAAATGTTGATATTTTAATTTTTTTCTTTTTTTTTTTTATTAACTGGCATATTGTAAGAGAGAAACTTCCCCTTCCCAACTATTTGGTTACCCTGAGATATAGTTTACATGGAAAAGTCAGGATAAATGCTTACTTTGGGGGCTAAAAAGGGATGGACGGTTTTTCAAACTAACAAGGTGTTATTATATTTGCTTCAGATAGTGAATAGTATTTTAAGAAGTTTAAAAATATTAAAATAAAGATAAGAAAAGCCATTTTACACTAACCCAGGTGTTTACTTTTTTGGGTGCCCCTAACTTCTTCTTACACCTCAGGGCTCCCCTCTGGGATCATTCGACTCCAGCCTTTGGAATTTCTTGTGATGCAGGTACTTGCAATGAATTATTTAACCTTTTGTCTTTTTGAATATATCTTTATTTTATCATAATTTCTGAAGGATCTTCTAGTGGGATATAGAATTATAGGTAGATAGTTTTTTTATTTCAACACTTTAATAATGTCATTTCATTGCCTTTTGTCCTTCATCTTTTTTTACTGATGACAAGTCAGGCATCATTTGTTTCATTGATTCCTGCATATAATATGTCATTTTTCTCTGACTACTTTAAAGCTTATTTTCACTATTGGCTTTTAGCTGTTTGGCTATGGTACCGCTAGGTGTTTTTATTTTTAATTTTTTTTTTTTTTTAACTTGCTGAGGTTTGCTGGTATTCCTATATTATTCTGCCTGAAGTTGATGTATTTAATCAGTTTTGGAAAATCATTGGTCATTATGTCTTTAAATATTTCTAGTGTCTTTGCTTCATCTCTTTTTCTCTTCTTTTGGAACTCCAATAGCACATGTGTTAGACTGTTTGATATTGTTCCTCAGATGTTCTATCCCACTTTCCCCCATTCTTTTTTTTTTTTTTTTTTTTTTTTTTTTTGAGACGGAGTCTCGCTCTGTCGCCCAGGCTGGAGTGCAGTGGCCGGATCTCAGCTCACTGCAAGCTCTGCCTCCCGGTTTATGACATTCTCCTGCCTCAGCCTCCTGAGTAGCTGGGACTACAGGCACCCGCCACCTCGCCCGGCTAGTTTTTTGTATTTTTTAGTAGAGACGGGGTTTCACCATGTTAGCCAGGATGGTCTCGATCTCCTGACCTCGTGATCCACCCGTCTCGGCCTCCCAAAGTGCTGGGATTACAGGCTTGAGCCACCGCGCCCAGCCTCCCCCATTCTTTTTATATTTCCTTTGGTATCGTTTCTTTGAGGAAACAATTTCTTTAATTTTGTCAGAATTCAAGATACAACAAGAAAAACACCCCGAAACACATGGAGACAGAAGATGAGACACAACTCCTTCCCACTGCCTCTGTGTTTAGAGTGGGACAAACTGGGGATGAGACAGCTGGGGGAGACCCGAACCTCAGTCAGCAGGCTCCAGGCCTGTGTGCGGGAAGGGTAAGGGGGAGGCAGAGCCTAGCCCCACAGTGAGGGGAAACAACTGAGGAAAGACCCCCTTGAAAGTCTTCACCTCCTCACCAACACTCTTGCCCGGGGATGGGGAGTCCAAAGCAGCAAGGGGGCTCTGGGGCCATGGCCATGTTTATGATTGAGAAGCACATGTTTGGGGGTTTGAGAGACAACTGGTCTGGTTAGTATGAGGTATACAGAGGGCAGGAAGCTGGGTGATGGCATCGATACCCACGATACTGATTGTTGCTGTGTGAAAGTGGGCTTGACTGCTAAGGCAACATCTTTGTACTTCTGTCCTGTTGGTACTAGGAAAACACTGCCTGATTTTGACAAAGAAAATGACATGCTCCAAATGACATTTTAAAGAGATGAATATTGCCGAGTTGTGCATGATAATTGGAGAACTGTCTTGAGCCATGGAAACTTAAGTGATTAATGGAATATTCCATTCATACGGATGTTCAGAGCTACTAATGGGACAAACAGAGAAAATGGTCCCAAATCTCTGAGGAATTCTTCCCTTCTGTAAGCTGTTCATGCTCATGCTTCCTTCTCCTAGAAGTTTCTGGCACTTACGTGCACGTTTTTCCTTACGTGCACGTTTTTCTTTTCCTTCACGAGCAATTGCGTGTGACTTATGAAGGAAGAAAGAGCAATGCGTCATATGCTACCATAGGGAGAAATGTTACTCAGAGGTAATTGGAATACTAAGGAAGAATTCAATATGGTATATGGCTGTCATCGGTATGAAGAGAAGAAGAAATTCTTCCTGGAAATCATCTTCTGGTAGGACTTCATTCATTAGGGTTAAAGTAATCTTTAACTTTTGAGGGGTTACAGAGGTTTATCAGCAATGACAAATGAGGGTGTGCTGTAGGAACAAATAGCCGTATGATCTCCTTGAAATAAAACATCAAAGCTTTATTTTTTCCTCACACTACATGTCCATTTTGATTGGCAGGAGAGACTGGCCGACTGCAGACCCTCAGAGGCCTGAGCTTATGGAGTTACTGCCATTTTGACCATTGCCAACCATGATACCAGAGGGAAATGAAATGTGGTGAGCTTTGTCTCTTAAAGTTTCTGTCCAAAAGTGCCTCAAGTTACTTCTCACACTTCAGTGCCCCAAGTCACATGGGCGTATTTACTTCTAGAGGTGGGACAGTGCCATCTTCTTATGGGCCAGGAAGAGAGAAAAGCAAAAGATGTGTGATCACCCTGATAACTAGCAGAGAATTACTCTAATAATCTCATAAAAGTTGTGGACTCTCCCTCCCACAATTTGCACAGATATACACATTCCTGGTACAATTTCATTTCAATTTCAAGTGGTTCACAGGTGTCCTGAAGCCTATATACTGATTCTCTAAAGATTCAACTAGAGAATGAGAGCTATACTTCCAAAGTATATATTCATTGCTAATTTCTCTACCAATATTTACCTATGAGCTTTCTCACTCTCTGTCTCTCTTAAAAGCAATCTCAGTTCTTTTCACTTACTATGTGAAGTGCTATAAGGATCTAAACAGTATTAGATTCTGGGAATATATCCTAGAGCAGCATAATATGATACAATAAGTGAAACTGTCATTTGACAATACTATCACTTCTTAGCAATGTGATTAGTAAAATTGTCAATGAGATTGTGGCAAAACTACTTAACATTCTGCATCTCAATTTTGTCTCCTCTAAAACAGAAATCGTAAAACCTTCTTCACAGGGTTGTTGAACATTTAAAAGGATGGATATTTATGGGTTAGGACCAATATGTACTTTGTCCCCTGTAACTTTGCAAAGTTGGGTGGTATTGTGTAGGTATGGGGTGGAGAAAAGTGGTGATACCTGTGTATTTAAAGGGTTATTAGAAGAAGGTGGTCTTGTGTAATACCAGAAAAAGGCATAGGCTGTGCCCCTCCTGTTGATTGATGGCCAAGTTGCAGGAGCAAACATATGAGACCATTGAAAATGGAAAGAAATCATAAGACTCGTATGGATCATTGCCAAGTGATTACTTCAGAAAATAAGTGCTTTAAATTCAGACCAGGAAGAGATTGCTATTAGCAGGTGGGATCATGGGAAGACTCTGTGGAAGAGGTGAGGTTTGAACTTGAAGGACTGAATTTGGGTTGGTGGTGTACAAGAGGCAGCCATTTTGCTCAGAGGGAATGATGGACCAAAGCACAGAATTAAGTGAGACAATGAATGTAAATGTATATGGGCTTGTTGAGCATCTGGGAAATGCCTCACAGGATTGTAACGACCAGGCTCAGGCCAGAAGTGGGGGAGTAGGTGCTTAGGCGCTGGGACACTTGGAAGGGGCTTGGTGTGGGAGAAGATGAGATCCCACAGGGGTAATAGGCTGGGGCTAGTCCTGGGCAATTCTGAAATTTCAGTCCAACTCAAGCTGCCACCTTCTATTACCGATTAGCACCATTGTCCCTCAGGAAGCCAGAGGTCCAGCAAGTTCTTCCACTTCTTCTAGGAAAACCTAAGTAATATCTGAAATCCACCATTCCAGGGGTATTTGCATTTTAGTAGGGAGCAAAATCATAAGCTGAAGTCATATATTCACATGATGAATGAGTGAAGTGCTTTAAGTGGTGATAGGAGTTTGGGTGGCCTTCCAAAGCCCGCATCTTGTTTGCAGCTGCCCTTACCAAAGCTACCCACACTTCATTGACACTCTGAGGCTCGCTCCTTGAATCAAATGCTTGCCATTTCTGCCCTCTGATAACTGTCATTATGAACAGGAGGCTCGGAAAGCAATACTGAGCATTGAGTATTCATATACTGAGGGTTCATCCCCAGCTTTGAAGAACCAGTTCAGTGTTAATACCTTCCCTAGTTTACCTAAAGTGAGTTTTTAAAAAATTTTTTCTTATTATTTTTTAGAGATAGGGTCTTGCCCTGTCACCCAGGCTGTAGTGCAGGGGTATGATCATAGGCCACTGTAGCCCTAAAGTCCTGGGCTCAGCTGATCCTCTCTCCTCAGCCTCCAGAGTAACTGGGGATACAGACATGCCACCATACCCAGCTAATTTAATTTTTTTTTTTTTTTGTAGAGATGGGGTTTCTCTATGTTGCCCAGGCTGGTCCCAAACTCCTGGCCTTTAGTGATCCTCTGCCTGGGCCTCTTAAAGTACTGGGGTTATAGGCATGAGCCATGTCATCAAGCCTGCAGTGATTTCTTTTTTTAATCAGTTAATCTGCTTCATAACTCAAATTAGGCATTTTTAGCAAAGAGGCTATATGCGCACAAAAATGTTATTACTGCTCTTTCTATATATGATTTCTCCCAAATGGTCACTGTTCGTTAATCTTTTATGGCCCCTATTCCTGCATTTTATCAGGAGGGAGTATTGGAGGTCTATAAGAAAAAGATATCTAGAAAGGCATGTGGAACACTTTAAGACTGACCCCATTAGATTTTAATATAAGAGTGAGGTCTCCTCTCTGATTTTTCTATTCCAGCAATAGGCCAGCCTAGGGAACCTAAAATGATAAGATGGGCAAGTGCTCATTTCCCTTTTTCTCCTTGTGCACAATTTACTTTGATGAACTTGGCAAAACATCTCAACTGCTTTTATACTTTGATGAGAGTGAGTTCAGTGTATACCTATGATAAATCATACGTATTTATCACACCTTTCTTCTGCTTAAATTTATCTGCTAGAGCAATTAAGAAGATATGTTTGTTTGAGTAAGAACAGTGCTGAAGGCTGGGCACGGTGGCTCACGCTTGTAATCCCAGAATTTTGGGAGGCCGAGGTGGGTGGATCACTTGAGGTTGGGAGTTTGAGACCGGCCTGTCCAACATGGTGAAACCTCATCTCTACTAAAAATGCAAAAATTAGCCGAGTGTGGTGGTGCCTGCCTGTAGGCCCATAATCCTAGCTACTAGGAAGGCTGAGGTGGGAGAATCGCTTGAACCCAGGAAGCAGAGGTTGCAGTGAGCCGAGATCACGCCACTGCACTCCAGCCTGGGTGACAGAGTGAGACTCCAACTCAAAAAAGCAAAAACAAACAAACAAACAAAAAAACAAAAAGTGTGCTGAAAAGTGTTTTGGCCACTGAAATACTGAAATACAGACTCACTTCAGGACACTGAAGGGTGCCCACCAAGCTAGAGGGGGATGGAAATTCCAGTAGACATTCAACATTCATCTACTAGACAGATGCCTCTGCCCTAAGAGCCTTGGGAGCTTTTCAGCACTCATGGCTATTGGAAGAGATGGCAATCAGTCCTTCCAACTTAAATATCATCTCTAGGCTGAAAAAAACCAACATTACTCTGGAATAATTGGAGGCTAAAAACCCTAAATTGACTTTTTAGGCATATATGCCATGAATATTAAATAGTGTTCTTAGTAATGCTTCCCCAGTTCAACAGAATTTTCCCCATATTTGGTACTGATGAAAATGTGCCGTACCAGTAAACACTAAGTGTTTTGTTTAAATATTAAACTTTAAAGTGCTGCATCAATTTTTAATGTGTCAGCTCTCCTTGAAAGTCTCCACCAGGCTGCTCTTCCCTATCAGTGAAACACTTGAGGGGCACTAGCCAAGCTCTCAGGTTACAGGGAAAAGGCTGACCACACTGAAACCCTCCTCAGAGCACCTCTGAAAAACCGATCTGTGAGCAGAGGGCAGGCTGGCTCTGAATCACTTAAAGCCTCTATTTCCAAAACTGTGTTAACCAGTCATGTACTCAGGAAGTTGCAACCCCAGGAAGTTCTTCAGTCAACAGATTTTAGGGCTTACCTCTTGCAAAGAAATGCTGATTGGAAGAGAATCATCTAGAACATGCCAGCACAGCAGTTTGTATTGATGGTATTGGAGGCCCTAGTGAAATGTCTCTGGAGGGATAATCACAGCCTTGCCTCAAGGATGTCATCTGAGGAATTACTGCACTATTTGAATGAGGAGTGGTGATTGTCCTGGCTAACTGGATTTCTGTTAAGGATCACTGCAGATGGACACTTCTTGTTCTTTATCCTTATGTGATTGAGAGAAAGGGCCTAAAGGGAGTGGGACATGAATTTGTAAAGAGCAGGTATAAGGAGAAGGACAGGATCATGATGCCTGACTTGGTACTTGGGCAGAAATATCCTGGTCGTAAAGGTGGGAGGGGCACCGAACATGAACATTTCTAACCTCTTGCATTTCTCCATTGTTCTGTTTATTCACTTATGGAAGTAATTTATTGAGTGCTCCATGGCCAGAAAGTCTTTGCTGGGTTTCAGAAATGTCAGGTAGCTGGTGTATTTGGAACTTAGGAAGATAGGTAGACAGTGGTAAGAAATGAGGTGGGGTCATCAGTCTGTGATTGAGTTTGGAAGTTGTTCTGTCACTGGCCTGAGGACCTATTAGAAGAGCCTCAGCCCTTCAGCCACGCCATGAGAGTGAGTAGGCTCATGCACCATCCAGAGTCGCTCTGGGCTTAGAAAGTTTCCAAAAAAAAAAAAAAAAAAAAATCACATGTATGTTATTTTAGACCTTCTAAGGCTATATTCAATAAGACTTCACTGCCAAGTAGTTTGGGATATAAGTGCAACAAAGATAATTTGAAGTTCAGAAATAATCGTAGATGGAATTGCTTGAAAGTTGGCTATTGGAGCTTTGAGAACCAAGGATTTCCTAGTGACTTGCAGTTTCAGTACAAACTGAATTCTGAAAAACATAGAAAGGGAAGAAAATGATATACTTTGAATATAGGGAAGAAAATGATGTACTTTGGATTTTAGGCCTGGATCCTTACTAACTATCCAATAGGTCTACACTGTGGTTGGACATTTACGGCTCCTATATGATGTACAACTGTTAGCTTCACTGTCTAAGTGGTTAGGGTGGCCACTAACCACATGTGACTATTTACATTAAAATTAAATACTATTAAACATTTACTTTCTGTTTTAGTTCATGTTGCTCTAACAGAATACCACAGACTGGGTAATTTATAAAGAACAGAAACATATTTTCTACAGTTCAGGAGGCTGGGAAGTTCAAGATCGAGGGTGAGGGCCTTCATGCTGCATCATCCCATGACAGAAGATGAGGGGGTGAGAGAGAAAGCAGAGACAGAGCAAGAAGGGGCTGAACCGGCTTTTATAACAAGCCCACTTTCGCAATACCTAACCCATGCCTGCAATAACAACATTAATTCATTCGTTAGAGCAGAGCCCTCATGACCTAATCCCCTCATGTTAGGCTGCAGCCCGCAACACTGTTGCATAGGTTGGAAACGTCTGGGGGACACACTCCAGCCACAGAACCTCCTCGGTTACATTAGCCACATTTCCGGTGCTCAGCGGTTGTTGTATTGGACAGCACAGGTACAGAATGTTTCCATCATTTCAGAAAGCTCTACTAGACAGCACTGCAGACAATGTGAGGTTAAGAAATTTGAGAACTACGATGTTTTTATTAAATGCATTTTCTGGCTGGGTGTGGTGGCTCACGCCTGTAATCCCAGCACGTTGGGAGGTTGACTTTGCCTCTATAAAAAATATTTTGTTTAATTAGCTGGGTGTGGTGGCACGTGTCTGTTGTTCCAGCTACTCGGGAGGCTGATGCAGGAAGATCACTTGAGCCAAGGAATGCAAGGTTACAGTGAGCTATGATTGTGTCACTGCACTCCAGCCTCAGTGAGAGAGTGAGACTCTGTCTCTTAAAAAAAAAAAAAAAAAAAAAAAAAATTATAGAAGAAAGAAAGATAAAGTGGCTCACGTCTGTACTCCCAGCACGTTGGGAGGCTGACGCAGGTGGATCGCCTGAAGTCAGGAGTTCGAGACCAGCCTGGTCAACATGATGAAACACTGTCTCTACTAAAAATACAAAATTAGCCAGGCATGGTGGCGCATGCCTGTAATCCCAGCTACTTGGAAGGCAGAGGCAGGAGAATCACTTGAACCTGGGTGGTGGAGTTTGCAGTGAGCCGAGATTGCACCACTGCACTTCAGCCTGGGTGACAGAGGGAGACTCCATCTCAAAAAAGAAAAAAAAGCATTTTTTCATTTCTTCAATAGTTACTCCAAACTTTCAGCTCACTCCAGCTTTGTAATCACCACCCTCTCCTCACTTTTGACAGGTGGTTGTGACTCCTCTGCTATAAGAAATGTAGACAACATTAGGTGTGGATCTTCTTTTTTATATTTTTGTATTTTGTCCTTCTATCCCCAGCACCTACTTCCTTCCATCTGCTGCTATTTCCTCATTCTCTCTTAAAGGAAGAGGCATCATCCCTCCTGTTTTTTGCTAATCCCTCCATCTGTGCACTAGAATCAACTCTTCTGTCTTTCAATGAACAGGCTTTATCTGTTATCTGCTTTCTCTTTCATATATACTGCAAAAAAGTCTGTAAATGTATATCTCTCTCTATTTAATAGATGCACAGAAAGTTTGAAAAAAATAAAAAGGGAGGTCCTGTGTACCCTTCACCCAGTTTTCTCTAATGGTAATATGGTGAATAACTATAGTGCAGAATCAAAACTAGGAAACTGACATTGGTGCAATCCTCAGAGCTTCTTAAGATTTTACCAGTTTTACATGCACCCGTTTGTGTGTGTATGTATATATATCTACATTTATGTCATTTATGTAACATTCAAGAATATTAATAATATAGTATATAACCTTTTGAAACTGGCTTTTTCATTCATCCTAATTCCTGTGAAACCCATCCCAGTTTTTTGTATCAAGAATTTGTTCCTTTTGATTGCTGACTAGTGCTCCACAGCACAAATGTGCCACTGTTTGTTTAGGCTGTTTAGGTATTTATTCATTGAAAAACATCTGCTTTTTCCCCACTTTTGGCTGTTACAATCAAAGCTACTATAAACATGCATGGTTTTGTGTGAACAGAAGTTTTAATTTCTCTGGGATAAATGCCCAAGCATTCAATGGCTGGGTTGAATTTTAAGTCCAGATTCAATTTTGTGAGAGTAAGAAACTGCCAGACTTTCTCCCAGGGTTGTTGTGCCATTTGTGTATTCCCACAGCAACGTATGAGTGATGAGTTTCTCTGCATTTTTGCCAGTGTTTGGTGTTACCATTGTTTTTTATTTTAGGCATTCTGATATGTGTGTGGTGATACTTTAATGTGGCATTAATTTTCATTTCATTTTTTTTTTTTTTTTTTTTTGAGATAGGGTTTAGTTCTGTCACCCATGCTGGAGTTCAGCAGCATAATCAAAGCTCAAATGCAACCTTAAACCCCTGGGCTCAAGCCATCCTCCCACCCTAGCCTCCAGAGTAGTTGGAACTACAGGAGTGAGCCACCACACCCAGCCTTAATTTTCATTTCCTTAATGGTCCATGATGCTGAACATCTTTTTATGTACTCATTTGCCATAAATCCTCTTTGGTGAAATATCAGCTCATGTCTTTGGTGAAATATCTTGACCATTTTCGAATTGGATCGTTGATTAAATTTTGAGAGTTCTTTATATATTTTAGACACAAGGCCTTTGTTGGATATGTGGCTTAGAAATATTTTCTCCAAGGATAGCCTGCCTTTCCACAGAGTCTTTGGTAGAGCAAAAGTCTTTAAATTTTGACAAGTCTCTCTAATATATATATATGTGTATATATATGCGTGCACGCGCGCGTGTGTGTGTGTGTATATATATATATATATAAACATTTTTTTTCTTAAAGAAGGAGTTTCACTCGTATTGCCCAAGCTGGAGTCCAGTGGCACAATCTTGGCTCACTGCAACCTCCGCCTCCCTGGTCCAAGTGATCCTCCTGCCTCAGCCTCCCAAGTAGCTGGCATTACAGGCGTGCATGACCATACCCGGCTAATTTGTTGTAGTGTTAGTAGAGATGCGGTTTCACCATGTTGGCCAGGCTGGTCTTAAACTCCTGACCTCAGGTGATCTACCCACCTCGGCCTCCCAAAGTGCTGGGATTACAGGTGTGAGCCACCACACTCGGCCTCTCTACTATATTTTAAATTTACGTATTTAACCTAACCTGTTCTGCTGCTCTTTTTCCATTAGTGCAAAAATTGCATCATGGTCATCTAAATGGAAACATATTTCTTTTCCTGTCATTCTATGTGTCAACAATGCCATAATCTGCTTAGTGGTACCCCAAACATACTTGGAAGTCATCTCTGACTCCTCCAATTCTTTTGGCTTATATCTCTAACCACCAACTCAAAGCCCTGTCTATTCTTGCTAAATATTTCTCAAATTCATCCTATTTTGTTGTTGTACCCTCATTACCATTGTCTTAGTTCAAACCCTTATTATTTCTTGCCAAGATCATTGGACTCAACTGTGCTCCTGGTCTCCAGTCCTGCCTGACACAAAGCCAATTTCCACATTGCTGCAGAGTGATCTATATGAAGTGCAGTCCAATCATATTACTCCTCAGCTAAAAAAATCCTTAAACAGCCTACCATCATCTGCAGAGTACAGCTGAGATCTCTGAACACGATGTACACCTTCCTTTACAGTCCCTCCTCAGCCTCATCTCTCCCATCTCCGCATACCACACATCAGCCCCAACCATTCTTATCTACCTGCAGTTCCTCAAATGCATTGAGATTTCTTGATTCTGATACTTTGCTTGGGATGTTTCCCAGGCCTCTGTACTTTAGGCTTCTGTTCTGCATTCAAGATTCAACAAGAGGGCAACTCCTCCACGGAGACTTCCCTGATTGCGCAGTCAGGATTACCTCCTCTTTGCTCACGTCACATGCTGTACATAACTCCATCAAGGCAGGGACTATATCTGTATTTATTACTGGGGCTTAACAAAATACTTGGCCCATAGCTTACAAACATTACGGAGTAAGTAAATGAATCTAAGGAACTGGATCTCCTCTGTATTGAGACTACCTGGTTTTTCATCTTCGCTAGCCTGTAATCTCTTGCAGGCTGGAACTGTCTCTAGTCTCTGTCCATAGCACCTGCAGAATGCCCAGCTCACAGGACAGTTTCAGTAAATATTTGCTGGATAAATGAATAAAGCAAGGTGGATATTCTTGCAATTGGTGTGATTTAAGTTAACCTTTTTGCCTTTGCTTATCCATATAGGTGGACACTGAGCCTGACAGTAAAAACGTACAGAAGGCCGGGCGCGGTGGCTCAAGCCTGTAATCCCAGCACTTTGGGAGGCCGAGACGGGCGGATCACGAGGTCAGGAGATCGAGACCATCCTGGCTAACACGGTGAAACCCCGTCTCTACTAAAAACTACAAAAAACTAGCCGGGCGAGGTGGCAGGCGCCTGTAGTCCCAGCTACTCGGAGGCTGAGGCAGGAGAATGGCGTAAACCCGGGAGGCGGAGCTTGCAGTGAGCTGAGATGCGGCCACTGCACTCCAGCCCGGGCGACAGAGTGAGACTCTGTCTCAAAAAAAAAAAAAAAAAAAAAAAAAGTACAGAAAACAACAGATGTTATTGATGCTTTAATACATTCACATGGGCTGAGTGGGCATTTCTGGCTCGGGTATGGTTGTTTCTGCCCTAAGCAGCCACAGGAAGGCAGGAGGCTACTTACGTTGTTCATAATTTAACAAGAACATACTGATCTTTCCACTATTGGGCAGTTACTGAGTGACAAAAAGAATCTCTTCTCGCCTAGCTTGAAGTCAGGTCCTGTTTTGAGCTACTGTGGATAGCTCAAAAAGAGATGTTAACCTTTTGGGTAATCCTTTCTGAAATAGATGAGGTTCTTTAAGGTATTATTAAAATAACTGATTACTATGAAATCAAATTTATCTGACTCATTTTAGGTTATAAACTTCTTTCAGATGCATGTCAAATTCAACGTGCAGTATGTGAAAATTGGCCAGGGCTGGCTTTAAGGTGCCATTGATGGAGTATCCCTGATTTCTCCATTTCTTCTTCAAGCTTTCTTGCCTTGCTGCAGAAAAGCCCCATGCCACCTCCCTGCTCCCCAGGCTCCTCCATACCCCACCTAATCCTAGCATCCTGAATGAAATGAGATTCGTCAGGCATTCATGTAACATATGCATGTCATCACATGTTCCTTCAGAAGCAGTCGTTTGCCTTTAGTAAAGGGACTGTGGAAAATCAAGCAGAAGAGGAAAAGAAAGGCTGTTTGCACTAATGCTGGGTCTCTGGTAATCACCTACCTTACTGCTTATTAACTTCATTCCAGTTCAGCCACTTGGTCCGGTGGTCACACCTTGGACGCTGTCATTTCCAGAAACTACTCCATCTGCAGCCTTAATGTCAGATATCCCGTTTTCTACTGAGACCTCCTGTCCTTCCAGTTTGCTTGCTCAGATAACCCACGGGCATGATCCTTTGATGTTCTTTAGACAGCCAATCAATCCATTGATCTTCATCACCTTCTTGTCACTTTCTTTCTTATCCAGGCAGATTTCAAGGTTCAACACAATCATTCCTTTGCAAATGCTGTCAGCTTTGCTCCCCGTTTTCTGTTCATCATACTCACCTGACAAAACCCCAACCTTGGAATAACCCTCCCATCTGTCTTCCCTGTGCCTCCATTTGAGCAGTTCATTGTTGCTGGACAAAATTGTACAAGTGAATGGACCTGGCTCACTTAAATTGCACAAGAGAATGGACTTAGCTTAATGAATGCTGATTTGAGGCTTAAGTTTATTCATAAGCCTCAAATCGGCATTAATCCTACTTAGTGGCCTTCTTCCTGGTATTATTTTTTTCTTTTTTTACAGGTCCAATGGCCCTTCTTCCATCATTAGTCTTAGCTGATACCTCATCCTCAGACTTAGAGACCCTTAGCGTCCCTGCTCATCAGAACCTGTAGACTCACAGTTTCACCCACCTTCACCTTTCCTGCCCTTGCAACCAAAGCCAGTCCTTCCCCTTGTCCCTGGATCTTATCCACATCACCTTTCATTTCTCCCATTGTCATCAATAGCTGGGAATAATTGTGTTAGCTGCATGACAAAAATAACACCATAATTATTTTCTCCTAATATGGTCATAATTGTTAATTTAGACCTAATAGGATAATTATTTTGTATTGAATATTTTTCTGTAAAAATCCTCATGCAGACTACTTACAGAAAATTAATCTGTCCCTTAAACTACAGTGCTCTATTTTCTATCATAGGAAATTTTCACTTCTCTGCCTGACTTTTAAGTAGCTCCTAACCTGGGCCTGCCTTTTTCTAGTTCTATTTTCACTCATTTTGTGTCCCAATCCATTAGTTAGGGTGGTCTCCTCATTTTCTCATGACATACCTTTATTAATATCTTTCCTTCACCCAAAACACTCTGTGTCTTCTCTTCAGCTATCAAGTGGCACAGAGGAACTCCATCTGAGATGTCTCTGACTCCCAAGCCCTTAAACTCAGAGTCTTTTTAAAATTATTATTATTTTAACTTTTTGAGATGTAGTCTCACTCTGTTGCCCAGGCTGGAGTACAGTGGCGCGATCTTGGCTCACTGCAACCTCCACCTCCCGGGTTCAAGTGATTCTTCTGCCTCAGCTTCCCGAGTAGCTGGGATTACAGGCACCCACCACCACACGCAGCTAATTTTTGTATTTTTAGTAGAGACAGTCTTTCACCATGTTGGCCAGGTACTCTTGACCTCAGGTAATCCCCCCATCTCAGCCTTCCAAAGTCCCGGGATTACAGGCATGAACCACGTGCCCAGCCCCAGCATTTTAATAAAATTATTGAAATGTAAATAATATCTATTTTATTTTGTATTTTTAAGAAGTACACAGATTGTAAAAATGCCAGAAATGTCTTGCTTTTAAAACATAATTCAAATATTTTAACTTTATATTACAGATAATTTCAAATACACAAGTAGAGACTAATATAATGAACACCCATGTAATTATTACTCAGCTTCAAAAATTAGCATTTTCCTCCATCTTATTGAATTTATCCCCTTCTATTTTTTTTTTAAAGAATTTTAGGTCAAATCTCAGACATCATGCTTTTTTATTCTTGAATGCTAAAATACGCAGTTCTAACCAATAAGAACTTTTAAAAAACCTGACCACTATGCTGTCATCATGCCTTATAAAATTAATAATTTCTTAATGTCATCCAATATAGGGTTTCTCAACCTTGGCAATATGAAATTTGGGGCCAGATAATTCTCTGTTATTGGGGACCATTGTGTGCATTGTAGAAAGTTTAAGAGCATCCTGGTCTTTACCATCAGATGTTAGCAGCACACCCCTCATCATGACAACCAAAAATGTTTCTAGTGTGTGAGGAAAATCACACCTGGTTGAGAATCACTGATCCAGTACCAGTTTCTATTCAAGTTTGTACCATTGTTTAAAACAAATTTTTTAAATATGTTTTATTTATTTATTGAGATGGAGTCTCGCTGCTACCCAGTCTGGAGTGCAATGGTGCAATCTTGGCTTACTGTAACTTCCGCCTCCTGGTTCAAGTGATTCTCTTGCCTTAGCCTCCTGAGTAGCTGGGATTACAGGCATGTGCCACCACACCCAGCTAATTTTTGTATTTTTAGTAGAGATGGGGTTTCACCATGTAAGCCAGGCTAGTCTTGAACTCCTGACTCAAGTGATCCACCCACCTCAGCCTCCCAAAGTGCTGGGATTACAGGCATGGACCACTGCGCCAAAGACTATTTTTATTATACATTGACAGATTACAGTTATGTGTATTTATGGGGTACACAATGGTGCTATGATTTTTGAATACAATGTGGAAAGATTAAATTAAGCTAATTAACATATCCATATCTCAAATATCTAACATTTTCTGATGCAAACATTAGAAACTTACTCTTTTAGCAGTATTGACATGTGCAGAACTCACTTATTAGCTATATTCACCATGCTGTGCAACTGAGCTAAAATAAATCAAACTTATTTCTTCTGCCCAACTGAGGGTTTGTACTCTTCTATGGTCATCTCTCCATTTTCTCCATCCCCCTAGTTTCTGGTAACCACCATTCTACTCTCTGCTTCTATGAGTTCAATAGTTTTAGACTCCACATGTAAGTGAGAACATGTGGTATTTGTCTTTCTGTGTTTAGCTTATTTCACTTAGCACAATCTTCTTCAATTCTACCCATGTTGTCACAAATGACAGAATTTCTTCCTTTTCAAAGGTTGAATAATATTTAATTGCATATATATACCACATTTTCTTTATCTCTTCATTGCTTGATGGACACATAGGTCAGTTCTCTATCTTGGCTGTTGTGAATAATGCTCCAGTGAACATGGGAGGGCAAACATCTCTTTGACATGCTGATTTTAAGTCTTCCAGGTTAATACCCAGAAGTGGGATGGCTGGATCACATGGTAATTTTATTTTTAGTTTTCTGAGGCCCCTCCATACTGTAAAAAGGGCTCTCACTCCTGCCAGGTGTTGCCAGTCTTCCAGGGCATAGCCCTAACTCTCTCATCCAAACACCTGCTGTCACAGGTGCGTCTGTGAACAAGCCCCTCTGCTGCTGAGCTGCTGAGCATTTTCCATAATGGTTGTACACAGTGGTCCTTTTTTTTTTTTTTTTTTTTTTTTGAGAGGGAATCTCGCTCTGTTGCCCAGGCTGGAGTGCAGTGGCACGATCTCGGCTCACTGCAACCTCTGCCTCTTGGGTTCAAGCAATTCTGCTGCCTCAGCCTCCTGAGTAGCTCGAACTGCAGGTGTGCACCACCATGCCCAGCTAATTTTTGTATTTTTAGTAGAGATGGGGTTTCACTATGTTGGCCAGGCTTTTCTTGAACTCCTGACCTTAAGAGATCCTCCCTCCTCGGTTTCCCAAAGTGCTGGGATTACAGGCATAAGCCACCATGCCCGGCCTACACAATCGTTTTAATGGTGTCTTTTGTAGGTGAGTTTACTTGCATTGAAATCCAGAAAATAGTGATCATTCTTATCACTACACACTAGGAGAGAGAAGGCAGAGAGGAGAATATGGCCAGGAGAAGAGGGATGGAAAAGGTGAGAGCAGCAATGAGGATGGTAAAATCTTAAAGGTTAAAGAGGGACTATCCCTGGTGTAACCAGGAGGGTGGTTAGTTGGGAAACAATATTCTGGTGTTAAAGAGTGTTGACACCTCTTGACACACTTTTGCCAAGCACTCAGCAGCAGAGGGGCTTGTCCACGGATGCACCAGTGACTGTTGGTGTTTGGGTAGAAGAGTTAGGGCTGTGCTCCGGAAGATTGGGAACATCTGGCAGGAGTGAGAGCCTTTTTACAGACAGCAAACTGTTCTTGGATCCTACCTTGTTGTACAACCTGCTTCTCTCTCCTAGTCTCCAGAAGTAGACTGAGAAAATGTGAAAATATGCTCACATTTGAAAGGGAATCTCAAATTCAAAGCTGAACCCACAGTCCAGAATCATCGAATGTTTAGAAACAACGAATGCCATGAAAGACAGCTGATGACTCAACGAACAGAAGAACTTACACCTAAGGAAAGAAAAAGTAGAAGGAAACTTTGAAAGATGCATAATTAGAACATATAGAAGAGGGCCAGGTCCGGTGGTTCACACCTATAATCCCGCACTTTGGGAGGCTGAGGCGGGTGGATCACCTGAAAGTATTCTCTTGGAAACAGCATAAGGGTGCTAATCACCACTATGTGTACTGTGTGTATTGGCCAATGTAATAACACACAGAAATAAATCAGGCAGGTAAATACTTGAAAGGAAGAGCAGGAGGAACTATGATTGCATTTGCAGAAGCATGATTGTCTTCCTAGAAGATGTAAGACAATAAAATGGCACACTGATAAACTCTTTACTGCAAAAGTACTTTAATAAATGATTACAACGCAACATGAAATAGAGTTTCCATATATGGCCGTAACCAATGAGACCATCCAGTTCCTGATAGAAAAACAAATAAGAAGTAGCTATGAATAAACCTTCAAGTATTTGTGCCATACTATCTGAAAGCAACAATGACAACAATGACAATACTAAAAAATGTTATTGGAAGACAACAGAAGACCTAAGGAAATAATGAGAAATACCATATTCCTGAATTGGAAAATACAGTATTTTGAAAATAGTAATTCTTCTCAAATATATTTATACATTCAATGTATTACAGTCAGATTCTATCAAATGTAACAATCATCTAATCTTATTTTAGAAGGTGAACTAAATATACAATAGCATTTTCCTACATCTCTTTTTGGAAATTATCCCAAAGCAAAACCAACCCAAACAAAACATAATAACCCAGAGAAATGGAAACATAAGCACTATTTTCTTTTTTTTTTTTTTTTTTTTTTTTTTTTTTTTTTTTTTGAGACGGAGTCTTGCTCTGTCGCCCAGGCTGGAGTGCAGTGGCCGGATCTCGGCTCACTGCAAGCTCCGGCTCCTGGGTTTACGCCATTCTCCTGCCTCAGCCTCCAGAGTAGCTGGGACTACAGGCGCCCACCACCTCGCCCGGCTAGTTTTTTTGTATTTTTAGTAGAGACGGGGTTTCACCGTGTTCGCCAGGATGGTCTTGATCTCCTGACCTCGTGATCCGCCCGTCTCGGCCTCCCAAAGTGCTGGGATTACAGGCTTGAGCCACCGCGCCCGGCCCTCATAAGCACTATTTTCAATGAACCTGGGAGACACATCTGTAACTCTGAATCACAGTATAAGAGAACGGCTAACAAATTTATCCAAATGGAAACAGGATGTGGGAAGATGCAAAGACGACTCCTGTGAATGCAGAATTCAAATGAAACTGATAAAACACAGTTCTCTAAAGTAAGGCTACACCTGAGAGGCGAAACCAACAAATCCAATAATGCCAGGATGGGTTTGTTAGTCCCCATGCTTTGCATGAAGAAGAAGGGGGTTGGGGCCGGACAAGAAATCACTGAGACCGCCATATTTTCAGTTCAGCTTCCTGTCAGGTAGGCAACATAGAGGAGAGAGCCTACCTTGTGAACAACCCCAAAGCTGCTGATTTTTCTCATCTCCTCAGGAATATTATGAGTAGGCCAGGTGCGGTGGCTCACACCTGTAATCCCAGTGATTTAGGAGGTTAAGGTGGGTGGATCCCTTGAGCTCAGGAGTTCAAGGCCAGCCTGGGCAACATGGAAAAACCCCGCCTCTACAATATATATAAAAATTAGCCGGGCTCGTTGGCACAGGCCTCTAGTCCCAGCTACTTGGGAGGCTGAGGTGGGAGGATAGCTTGAGCCTGGGCGGTCAAAGCTACAGTAAGTCGAGATTGTGCCACTGCACTCCAGCCTGGGCGATGAAGTGAGATCCTGTCTCAAAAACAAACAAACACCCCAGAACAACAACAAAAGAATATTATGAGCAAATTCAAGCCAATACATTTGAAAATTTAGATGGAGAGAAATTATTAGAAAAACCGAACTTACCTAAAATTGTATAAGAAATATAAACTCTGCACAGTTCTATGTCTGTTGAAGGGATTGAATGGGTAATTAAAAACTTGTCACAAATAAGACTCCTTTCTTTAAAGGAAAACTCTTAAAAAAGAGCAAGATGGGCCAGGAGTGGTAGCTCAAGCCTGTAATCCCAGCACTTTGGGAGGCCAAGGTGGGCGGATCACGAGGTCAGGAGTTTGAGACCAGCCTGACAAACCTGGTGAAACCCCATTTCTACTAAAAATACAAAAATTTTGTATTTTTTTCCTTAGGTGTAAGGCATGTGTGGTGGCACATGCCTATAATCCCAGCTACTCAGGAGACTGAGGCAGGAGAATTGCTTGAACCTGGGAGGCAGAGGTTGCAGTGAGCTGAGATTGTGCCACTGCATTCCAGCCTGGGTGACAATGTGAGATTCTGTCTCAAAAAAAAAAAAAAAAAAAAAAAAAAAAGCAAGATGGAACACATTCACAGGTAAATTCTATCCCTCATCAAAGGATGAAATAACACTAAGGTTGACACAAGCTTTTCCAGAGAAGAGAAAAAAGGGAACAGCTTTACAAGTTTTTGATGCTTATACAACGTTGATCTCCAAATCTGCAAAGAATGTTACAAAAAATGAAATTTAATGTCTTTCATGAATACTGACGCAAAAAATCCTAAGCAAATTATTAGCAAATTGAATCTAGTGATACTTAGAAGGATGATACATCATGACCAAATGTAATTTATTTAGAAAATGTGAAACTGGGTTAGCATTCAAAAGAGAGTGGAATGATGCTTACCAGAGGCTGGGGAAGGAGGGTGGATGGGAAAAAGGAAGATGTTGATTGAAAGGTATAAAGTTTCAGTTAGATAGGAGGAATAAGCTTTTGTCATTCATAGCATGGAATGATGACCATAATAAATAATAATGCATTGTATATTTCAAAATCACTAAAATAGTAGATTCTAAATGTTTTCAGCACAACAAAAGTATGTGGGGTGATGGATTTGTTAATTACCCTGATTTAATCACACCACATTGTAAACATATATAAAAATCTCATCGTACGCACTATATGCAATTATTATTTGTCAATTAAAACAATTTTTAAAAATCTATGTAACTCACCAGATTAACAGAATAAAGAAAAGAAATCATGGCCATTTTGGTAGATATAGAAGAGCATTTGATTTAAATTCAAAATCTATTTATATTTTAAAACAATTTTAAATGGAAAAAATCTTTAATTTGATAAATCTAAAAAGAACAGTGCCCCAAACCTGCAAATAAACCAAATATCATATCTGATGAGAAATATTACAAGACTTCCCTCTGAGACTGGTAATGAGAGAAAGATACCTACTAAAATTGCTTTTATCAGTGTTATACTAGAAGCCCTAAGTGGCAAGATAAAAGAAAAGAAATATTAAAGCTACGAGCATTAGAAGGCAAAACTTAGAACTCTTACTATTCACAGATGATAAGATTGTGTATGTAGAATTTTTTTTAAAAAAAACTACAGATAAACCATTAGACATAATAAGGGAAATTCAATAGGTCAATTATATTTCTATATACAGTATTTGCAACAAATTTTAAAATAATCATTGAAGTGTATTGTTTACAATATCATTAAAGCTTCAAATATCTAGCAATAAATTTAATGAAAGTTATCTGAGACCCCCTTCCCAGAAATTTATGATACACTCTTAAGAGCTACCAAAGAAAACTCCATACATGAATAAGACTGATGAATAGATTGTTTAAAAATCTACAGAGCAACTGTCTAGCAGAAATAGAAAAATGTTAAAAAGTAAATCCTCCCAAAGCATTTGGTTTTGCTTCTGCAATAAGAACTCAAATATGCGTCCATTATTGCTCCAACTGGCCCAAGAAGGAGAGAATCTTCCTTCTTGCATTACCAGCTTCTGGCATGAGCTCATCTAAATGAACCAAGCCCAGATCACATGCCTGTACCCTCGCAGCAGTCAAGGCTAGGGGAATATCTAGCATTTTCACCTTTAGAAGAGGTAGCCTTTGTCTACCAAGCCCCATAATGTAGGTATAAACCCAAAAGGAGATGCACAACGTAGGCACTTGAAGCCATAACATACACATGCTGAAAACATTCGTGTTCCTACTAATAATGATGCCTTGATTACTCTGAGAGTACTTGCAAGCACAATGAGAAAAAAATGCGCAAAAATCAATTAGGAGATTAAATACTAATATATCACAATTAGTTTCCTAGAAAATTCATGAGAAACAACTAAAATGTTTTCACAAAGTTTGAATTTAGTTAGCTGGCTGCCACAAATTAAAAAAACTTATGTCTTCATGTATGTGGCTCACTAGATGACATAATGGAAGAGAATGTGGCACTTACACTAGCACGAAATGTGAGGCATCAATAGAAAATTGAAAAATGGCTCTAAAGGATGGAAAAAGAAGACTTAAATAAGTAGAAAGGCACATAATGTTTTTGAACAAGATATTCAATATCATAAATATGTCACTTCTCCCTAAATTAATCTATACTTTTTTTTTCTTTTGAGACAGAGTCTTGCTCTGTCACCCAGGCTGGAATGCAGTGGCATGATTTTGGCTTACTGCAACCTCCACCTCCTGGGTTCAAGCAATTCTTCTGCCTCCGCCTCCTGAGTAGCTGGGATTACAGGCACACACCATCATACCCGGCTAATTTTTGTGTGTTTTGTAGAGATGAGGTGTTACCATTTTGGCCAGGCTGATCTTGAACTCCTGACCTCAAATGATCCACCCACCTCAGCCTCCCAAAGTGGTGGGATTCCAGGTGTGAGCCACCACACCCAGCCTAATCTATACATTTGACATGATCCCCTCCCTCCAAAATGACCAGTAGGATTCTTATTGGAACTTGACAATCTAATCCTAACTAACATATGGAAACACAAACAGGCAAGAATAACTAGCAAAATTTTTTTAAAAAAGAGTAATGGGAGGTTATTTGTCTTAGGCCTTAAAACATAAAATCATCAAAAGGATAAGATACAGTATTTACATACTTACAGTAACTTGAAATATGAAAAAGATGACATTTCACATCATTGGGGAGTGATATATTTGCTCTTTTGATTGGCAGAAACTAAAGATTACTAATATCCAATGGTGGAAAAGATGCAGAGAAATGCCTAAGTGTGTAGAAGGGCATGATCTTTGTGGAGGCATTTTCTTAGCCTCTGTTTTAGGAATATATTTATGCCTTAACCCAACAACTCCATTTTTAGGTATTCATGCTAAAGAAACAGTTGCACCTGTGCACAAAAGGGCCTTGGAGAATTGTTTTAGTTGGAGGAAAAGTATATTATAATCTAAGCATTCTTATCAATAAAGGATTATATATCTATATTGTGGAATACATTGTAACAGGTAAAATAAATATGGTTTAAAAATAAGAAAGATCATATGAGTAAAATGTGGCATTTCAAGGACATATTTTAAAGTTGAAAAAAGAATCATAGCATAATACACATAGTGTGATTCCACTGATGTCAAAAGGGTCTGGCTTACACACACATGAGTTGGATTGTATTGTTATCTCAAGTTTATCAGTTTACCAATGAGGAAACTGAAGCACAGGAAGGAAAAATGAGTGCTTGGAAGACTATCTGGGGAAAGAGCATTTCAGGCAGTGAGAACAACCTGTATCGATGCCCTGGAGTAGAAGCAAACTATGCTGATTTGAGGAAAAGTAAGGAGATCACTATGGCTGGAGTAAGATAAGTGAAGGTGGTTAGTGAGAGATCGGAACAGAGAAGTGGCCAGATCCTGTCTTTGCCTTTTGTTTGAGAGAAGTGGGAGCCACTGGAAAGTTTTGAGCATGAAGGTGGCATTATTTGACTTCCTATTTAAAATAATTTGCTGCCATGTTGAAAATTGGTTGTAGAGAGGTAAGGGTGGAAGTAGGAAGACTAGTTAGAAGGCTACTGTGATAATCCCAAGGACAGATGACAGTGGCTTGGACCAGCGCCAGTAGAAGTGTTGAGAAGCAGTCAGATTCTGGATATAGTTTGAGGATAGAGTCAACAGAAATTTAGAATAAATTGAATGAGTAAGAGAAAGAGAGAAGACACAAGATTTTTGGTCTGAGCAGCTAGATGGAGGAGATTTTCATTCATTGAGATGAAGAAGGTCAGGACTTTGGTTTTTGACATGTTCCGTTTCAGATTTCTATGAGACATTCAAGTGGATATGTGAAGCAGGTGAGTGGACATAAGAGTCTGGAGTTCCAGGGAGAGGTCTAGGGTGAAGATGTAAACTTGGGAATCCTTGAGGTATAGATGTTACTCAAAGTTGTGAATACTGGGTGAGGTCAACAAGGGAGTGAGTGTTGACAGACAGGGCAACAGGTACAAGCCTGAGTCCTGTGTCTCTAAGAGGGAGAAAAAGAGGATTCAGCAGAGGAGATTGAGAAGCAACCAGGAGGTGGGAGGGAACCAGCGGTGTGTGGTAACCTGGAAGTCAAGTGAAAAATGTACGTCAAGGAGAAGGGAGTGTTCAATGGTGTCAAATCCTGTCTTTGGGTCAATAAGATGAGGATTGAGAATCAAGTTTAGATTTAGCAGTGCTGTGGGCATTGTTGACCTTGAGAAGAGCAATGTTGGTGGTGATGTGGGAGGAAGCCTCACTGGAGAGAGAATGGGAGGAGAGGAATGAGAGATAACAAATATAGCCTGTTTTTCTGGGCATTGTTTCGTTTTGAAGGAAAGCAGATATATGAGGCAGTTTCTGGAAGTGGGAGGAGTAGAATTGTTTAGTTGTTGATGACGATGTGGTTGTTATTGTGTTGTGATTTTTAGAGACTGACTAAACAATAGCCTGTCTGTATGCTGAAGAGAATGACCCAGTAGCAACGGGAAAATTGGTAATGTAGGAGAGAACAAAGAAATGCCATTCCTGATAGCCTTGAGAATACATGTGTGTACAAGGCATGCTGGTGTTAACTAGAAAAGTGGACTGTCGTCCATCTAAAGTAACGATGAGGAAGGCAGAGTATATGTATGGATGCTAGTAAGTGTATGCATTTGTGATGGGTGGAAATTCTCTGCTGATTGCTGCAATATTCTTAGGGGATTTGGAAGCAACATCTTGAGCTGTGAGCAGAAGTATCCAGGAGGTATTAGAGGTTTGAGGCTAAAAGAAAATGGTGAATTAGAATGAGAGGGTGAAGAGACTAGGGAAATAAAATACGACTTGTGATAAAGTCAGAGAATAAGCATCTATTATAGAGAGCAGGCTTGAACCAAAATAGAGTTTCCCTTTTTCCGGACAAACAAAACCTATGGATCCTTGAGTCCCTTTCTTTTGTTTTTATGAAAACAACCACTAAAAAACAAACTGCGGTTCTCAGTTGGAAGACGGGACCACTTAGAGAAGATGATCCAAGGCACTTTACATTTTCTGTCCTAGTGCTTGGGAAGCACAAAGCGTTGCACACATCACTCCTCAGACAGGAATGTCCAGAGATCTTAGAGGAAGAAAATTTATGGCTTGTTGACCAATCTTGAGCCACACCCCTGTGATCACAAAGTCACTGCTGCGCATGGGTAATGACAGAATATTCCCCATCATTCAAACTAACGTTGCAGGAAGGAGTCATGGGCAGGGAACGATGGGATGAAGTGCTGTTGCTATACACTCTGTTCCTGCCTGAAGCAGTGTGATGAACTGAATTACTTTAAGTAATTAAATAAGAGTGAGGTGTTTCCAGAGCTATCCAGACACAGCCAGTCCCTCAAGGTCTTTGGTAGCTTAATGTCCAGCTTCGTGATCTCTGTGACCTGATTTTCTCCAACAATCTTATTAGCACATCCTTGATAATAAACAATGACTAAGAACAATAATTTATTTTGGCTTGTTCAAGATTTGAGTAGAGGTGTGGTGAGAAGCTAAAACTGGAAGTACTTTGAGAGTGGTTAGGAGTTTTCAACAAACTGAAGTTAAGTCAGCGATTTCAAAGAAAGCTCAATTCCCTTGGATAGCACAGTTAATACCACTTTTACACCAGTAAATAGTCAGGCAAGTTTGTCATATAAGTAGTCACTGTTTGAATGTTCTCAACTATTCTAATTTTGTTATTGTTACCTGACAGCTTCTTTGTTTCCCCTGCCACCTAACTTATTGATTTGATCTCTTTTCCTTTTTTAGGGAGTTACGTTATTTTGGGTCTTTTGGGAAGCAAATGTCTTGATGGTGTTATACATGCAGGAGATTTATGGGGAGAAATGCTTGTCAGAGAAAAAATATGAAGGAGCTGAAGTTGCTTGGAAGGGCTGTCAGACCGGAATGTCAGACTGACTGCTGTGTAGGAGAGAGAAAAGGAAAAATCTTAAGACCATAGCATAGTTCTAAGAAAGTTTTGGTAAGGCTGATGTGGAGTCTAGAAGCCCAGATGGCTCATCAGAGGAATCCCACCTCTCCCGGGATTTCAGTGTTCCTGCCATGTTCAATGACTGGTGAGGAGCAGCCAGCGGGGAAAGTGGCCGTGGTTCTAATACAGTGATGAACTTCAGAGTGGGCAGTAGCTGAGGCTGTCAGGTAATTACACTGCTCTTTTCATCTGTGTGGTCTTCTGATATGGTTTAGCTGTGTCCCCACCCAAATCTCATCTTGAATTGTAGTTCCTATAATCCCCACATGTTGTGGGAGGGACCTGGTGGGAGGTAATTGAATCATGGGGGTTGTTACCCTGATGCTGTTCTCATGATAGGTGAGTGAGTTCTCCTGAGATTTGATGGTTTTATAAGGGGCTTTTCCCCCTTTTGATCAGCACTTCTCCTTGCTGACACCACATAAAGATAGACACATTTGCTTCCCCTTCAGCCGTGAGTGTAAGTTTCCTGAGGCCTCCCTAGCCATGCTGAACTGTGTGTCAATTAAACCTCTTTCCTTTATAAATTACCCAGTCTCAGGTATGTCTTTATTAGCAGTGTGAGAATGGACTAATACAGCTCCCATAACAAAATACCACAGACTGAATAGCCTTTTAAACAACAGAAATTTATCTCTCATAGTTCTGGAGGCTGGGAAGTCCAGAATCAAAGTACTAGCAAAGTAGGTTTCATTCTGAGGCCTCTCTCTTGGCTTTTAGATGGCCGCCGTCTCTCCGTGTGCTCACCTGACTTCTTTATGCGTAGCTGAAGAGAGAGCTCCCTGGCGTCTCTTCTTATAAGGACACAAATTCTATTAGATCAGGGCCCATCCTTATGACTTCATTTACTCTTAATTATATTCTTAGAGACCCCATATCCAAATACAATCATACTGGAGTTAGGGTTTCAACATGTGAATTTTGGGGGCCACAAGCATTCAGTTTATAACTAACCATAGTCAGAGATTTGAGATATTCATCTTTAAAAAATGCTTTATTGCAGTATATAGCACAAAAAATTGTATAGATTCTATGTTTATAGCTCTTTAATTTCCTAATTCTGAGAACTTTATTCAAGTATAATTTATATACAGTAGAATGCACAAATTTTAAGTGACAGATCAAGGTTTTTAACAATGTATATGCCTATGTAGCCATTACCATGTCAAGATGTAGAATATGTCCATCACTACAGAATATTTCCATCACTACAGAAAGTCTCTGATTTTACTGGGGCACTAGGTGGGTTTCCTTGACTATAGTGAGTGCTACAGAGGAAAGCAGAGAAGAAAAGGTGACAGGGAGTTCGGGCATGGCATTGGGGTGTGTGAGGTTGTCAATTTTAAGGAGAGTAGTCAGCTGAGGCCTCTCTAATAGGGTGCTTTTACCACCTGAAGGGGGTCTTGTAACAATTACAGTTACATGTAGCAGTGCTGGTATACTGATTATAGCTGATTTTCAGTTGTAATGAGTTTGGAAAACTGCACATTTCCTCCGTTTGACACTGATGAGTATGTGAAATTCCCAAGCAACTTATAGTAAACAATCTTATGCTTTTTTTTTTTAACATTGTCATGAGACAACTAAAGCTTCCTAAAGAAGGGATAACAGTTCTTACGGGAAACTTTGCTGGCTTCTACATTAATATTTAATGGATGGAAAATTGCATTTGTAGACTCTATTGAGCTTCTGAGAAACAGATTCATTTATTCATTCAAACTTTCATTTCATGTATTTATTCAGTAAAAATTTGTTGAGCACCTTCTATGTCCTGTGTTTTGAACTAGGCACTGAGAAAGACAAAAATGAATAGAAAACTCTAGGATCTCACAGTCAAGAGTGAGGAGGCAAAACTGCAAATGAATTGTTTCTCTTGTGACTGGAACAACTAAAAAATGGTGGTCATCTAGAGGAGACAGGAAGAAGGAGGCAGCTGAGCAGGGTACAGGCGTTAACTGAGAAGAACTAATTTAGTTAACATTCAGTAGCAAATATTTGCTAAAATGGTCTAGCCACTTGACTTAGTACCAGGCCTGTAGAAGTAAACACAGTATTTGGACAAAAAGGAAAAAAAAAAAGAGTCAGCCCTTTTTCTTTAAAATTTTGTTTTTAGAGATGGGGTCTCACTATGTCATCCAGGCCAGTCTTGAACTCGTGGGCTCAAGCAACTCTCTCACCTTGGCCTCCCAAAGTGCTGGAATTACAGGCACAAGACACCATGCCCAGCCGTGTCAGCCCTTTTGCTGATGGTATTAATTGACAAATTTCTAGGAAACGGGTAAATTAGAGTCAGCTCTAGCCTAGAATAAGTATCTATGAGATTTAAGATGAAAGGGCCTGGGTGGGATGTGGTGCTGAGGACTTCTGAGCTCTACACAAGGAGGAGCCTCATTCTCAGAGGAATGCCAGTGTCTCAGGTTCTGCCAGGACTGTGAGGTACACATGTGCAGACACCAGTGAGCTGCTGGGGCACAGGTAGGAGTGGAAGGAAGATTGTCGGAAGCACAGTCCACCCTGAAGATTCAGAGGAGCTAAACAAGAGTGAAAGATACTAACTATGAAGTTTGGGGGTCCAGAAATAGGCTGTAATCATAGCAAGGCCCCTCAGTGGGGAGCCGAGCAAGGAATCTATGTGGAAATCAAACCCATCAGGCTCCCCACCCACATGGGGTGGAGGAGGAGAGAGGGGACTGGCAAGTGGCATGGCAGCCCTTTCCTCTCCCAGGGGTTGATTCAAGGCCTGTGTATAATTAGACCTGGAGAGACTGATTTTTCTCATGGGAAGGCTGCCCTTCACATCCTATCAGACTAGGCTGCTTTAGGTGCCGGGTGAAGTCAGCTGAGCTAGGGAGCGGGATCCACCTGGGCAGGCAAGCTCAGCAGGAGCTGACCATCACTGTGAAATGTGAGGAGCACTTGAATGGAGGCATGCACAGTCTTCCTGCGGCTCAATGGAGGAAGAAATCATTCCCTATGGGAACTGCCCAAGGACTCACAAGAAACACACTTTTCCCTCTTATGGATTATTTTCTTTACAAATGCTTCACAAATATTTTTAATAAAGGTTAAAAAAATCAAATACTACCAAAGGCATTATAACCCCCAATAGCAGTTCCCTGGACCAGTCACACTGTCACCTCTACTATCTTCCCTGGAGGCGAGCAGGGAACTATCTGAGCCTACTTCCTTTTATATTGATCTATGCGCTTCTTAAGACTGTGCTTATAATGATAGTTCTTGATGTATTATCATCTTGAATTGATCTTGTCAAGATCATTCATGTTGTCATATATTTATGCAGCTCATCACTTCTAATTGCTGCCTAGAATTCTAACACATTTCATTTATCCATTCTTCCTAATGATATACATTTAGGTTGCTCCCAACTCTCTACTATAAATGACACAGTGACGAACTTTGTGCATGTTGCCTCAAGAACCTGTGTGAGACTGTCTCTGAGAATATATGCCATGTGTTAGCAATCTGTAAATTTACTTTCAAAACATATTGCCAGATATATGTCTAGAATGATTGCACAAATCCACGCTCCTACCAGGAGTTCCAAAAAGCCCTTATAACTTCCAACATGTATATTATCCAGGCTTCAAATTTTTTAACAATCTGATAGGATAGAGTGATTTCTCTTTGTTGTTTCATCTTTCTTTTTCTTTTTCTATTTTTATTTTTATTTTTTTCCGAGACAGAGTCTGGCTCTGTTGCCCAGACTGGAATACCGTGGCACGATGTTGGCTCATTGCAACCTCTGCCTCCTAAGTTCAAGCAATTCTCCTGTCTCAGTCTCCCGAGTAGCTGGGATTACAGGCACCCACCACCACATCTGGCTAATTTTTGTATTTTTAGTAGAGACAGGTTCTCACCATGTTGGCCAGGCTGGTCTCAAACTCCTGAGCTCAGGTGATCTGCCTGCCTCAGCCTCCCAAAGTGCTGAGTTTACAGACCTGAACCATCTTATCTTTCTTTGTTTTTTTTTTTTTTTTTTTTTTGAGAGACAGAGTCTCACTCTCTCACTGAGGCTGGAGTGCAGTGACACAATCATAGCTCACTGTAACCTTGCATTCCTTGGCTCAAGTGATCTTCCTGCATCAGCCTCCGGAGTAGCTGGGACAACAGACACGTGCCACCACACCCAGCTAATTAAACAAAATATTTTTTGTAGAGGCGTAGTCTTGCCGTGTTGCCTAGACTGGTCTTGAACTTCTGGCCTCAAGCAATCCTCCCACCTCAGCCCACCAAACTGCTGGGATTATAGTGTGAGCCACCATGCCTGGCTATTTTGCATTTGATTAATCACAAATGGGTTTGATTATTTCTTCTTACATTTCTTAACTTTTTTGTGCTTAATTTTATGTAGCTTGCTTGTTATATTTTTTACCCGGTTGTGTTTCCTGTCTTTTTTTGGATTTATAGGAGTTACTTGTTTTCTATGTATGTCTCTTTTTGGTTTTAGATATTGAAAATATCTCTCAATCCATCAGTTTGTTTGTTTTGTTTTGTTTTGTTTTGTTTTGAGTCAAGATCTTGCTGTTTCCCAGACTATATAGTGCAGTGGTGTGATAATAGCTCACTGCAACCTTGAACTCCTGGGCTTAAGCATCCTCCTGCCTCAGCCTCCCAGTTAGCTAGGAAGACAGGTACATGCCACCATGCTTGGCTAATTTTTAAGTTTTTATAGAGGTGAGACTTTGCTATGTTGCCCAGGATGGTCTTGAACTCCTGGCCTTAAGCAATCCTCCTGCCTCGGCCTCTCAAAGTGCTGGGATTACAGGTGTGAGACACTGAGCCTGACCCCCATCAGTGTTTTGAACTTTGCCCACAGTGTTCTTCAGGGAAATGAAGTTCTTAATTTTGAAGTAATCAAATTAATCATTTTAATTGTAGTTATGTTTGCATAACTCTGTGAATATACTATAAACCATTGAATTGTACACTTTAAATGAATGAATATGTGGCATATAAATTATATCTCACTAAAGCTATTATTGTTATTTTTAAAGATATTGGCCAGATTGCCCTCCAAAACTAAAAGGCCATACCTTGGCCAAAGTCCTGGCCAATCCTAATAGATCAGAAAAAAATGAATTATGAATTAGAAAAAAGGAATAAAACTCTTATAATTTATAGGTAATGTTATCTTCTACATCAAAAAATCTAAAATAAACAGCAAACTATTAGAGTTTCTGGATCTAAGATCAACTTACAAAAACTGTATAACAATGATCAACTAGAAAAATAATTTAAAAATTCTGGCCAGGTGCGGTGGCTCATGCCTGTAATCCCAGCACTTTGGGAGGCCAAGGCAGGCGGATCATGAGGTCAGGAGTTAGAGACCAGCCTGGCCAACATGGTGAAACTCCGCCCTCTACTAAAATATACAAAAATTAACCGGGTATGGTGGCTTGCGCCTGTAGTCCCAGCTCCTCAGGAGGCTGAGGGAGGCGAATCGCTTGAACTGGGGAGGCAGAGGTTCCTGGGAGCCGAGATTGTGCCACTGCACTCCAGCCTAGGTGACAGAGTGAGACTTTGTCTCAAAAAAAAAAAAAGTTCATAGTAGCAACAAAATTAGTAAAATATCTAAGAATTGATAAATATTTATAATACCTCTGTGAGGAAAAAGGTAAAACTTTACTAAAAGACATAGAATAAACCTGAATAAATGGAGTTTTCCATGCTCTTGGTTGTGATGACTTCATATTATGAAGCTGTGATTACTCCCCAAATTAATACATGAATGTAATGAACTTCCAGTCAAATTTTCAGGTGGATTTTTCTTAAAATAATTTTTTTTCTTAAAGTGTGTATTTTTGTCTTGTAGCCAGTCTTAAGAAAGATATCTTTAAAATTCTCTATTGAGTATTTAACGTGCATTTTTGGTCTGTAACTCTTTCCTAGTTAAGGACGTTTCCTGTTTGCCAAAATGTTTTAAAATAGTAAATTTACATTTATGTTTTAAAAATATACTTTCAGCTGGGTACAGTGGCTTATGCCTATAATCCCACCACTTTGGGAGGCCAAGGCAGGCAGATTGCTTGAGTCCAGGAGTTCCAGACAAGGCTGAGCAACATGGTGGAACCGGTCTCTACAAAAAATACAAAAATTAGCCAGGTGTGGTGGTGCACACATGTAGTTCCAGCTTATTGGGAGGCTGAGGTGGGAGCGTCACTTGAGCCCAGAAGGTCGAGGCTGCAGTGAGCCCTGACCTGATCATGCCACTGCACTTCAGCCTGGGCTGGAACGAGACCCTGTCTTAAAGAAAAAAAAAAAAAAAAAAAAGATTATACCTTCTTTCAAAAATAATCTTTTGTATTTTAAATAGTTTTGGAAGTCATTCATGGAGGTGAGTGATGGAGTCACCTGACGGAGCCAGGTAAACTTCATTGTCAGAGAAGTGTGGTTTGAGGGCAGCTTCAGCCCAGCATGTCTCTTCTTGACTTGCAGAGGTGAGTCCCAAGCAACAACAGAACTTTAATTTTGCTCAGTCTCTGTTTATGTAGATTATCCTCCTTCTACTAATTTCGGGTTTTGTTTTTGAATTTTTGGTTTGTTTACAGATGAAAAGTTATTCCCCATTGGCGGCAGCAATGATTGGGAATTTGGTTTCATGCTCTGACCATCCGGTGACCTGTATAGATGGATTAACAGATTACAGAGATCTGTTTTCCGCTGGGTGACAGATAGGAGATAATGTGGATTGCTAGTCATTTGTTTTTATGTCATTATGCCTATTTTGAACTCAAATCAAGTGAAAATTTTGTAGTCATCAAAGAGGAGTTTAGCTCCCTGAGATACAGTGAAGGCCAATTACATCCCTGCCAAACAAAAAAAATTTCCAGGGAAACTACTTTGATTCTTCATTCTCAGTGCACATGTGTTAAGTATGTGACTCAGCCCAGCCAAAAGAAGTATATTCCATCCCTGTGACTGTTTTAGTGAGGGGGTTTGTGGCCCACCTGGAGCCAGCCAGAAACAATAAGATGTTTGCAGGGACTCTTGTGAAAGAGGCAGTGCATTTTCAGCTGCATTTGCATCTAAGAGAATCTCACTTTCAGCTTGCTGGCAGATATGTTGCCACTCTTGAAGCCTGCTGATGAAGAAATACAACAGAATAGAGCCAAGTCAGAGTGAAACTGAACCCCAAGAACATCATTTGAGCCTCTTCAACAACCTTGAGTCCCGAATGCAGCCCTCATCCCAGATTTGTCATTCACAGGGTCAATACTTATTTTCACTTTTGTTGTTTAAAGCAGTTGAATTGGGCCAGGACTGGGGGCTCACGCCTGTAATTCCAGCACTTTGGGAGGCTAGGGTGGGTGGATCACGAGGTCAAGAGATCAAGACCGTCTTGGCCAACATGGCAAAACCCTGTCTCTACTAAGAATACAAAAATTAGCCAGGCATGGTGGTGCACACCTGTAGTACCAGCTACTCGGGAGGCTGAGGCAGGAGAATCGCTTGAACCCGAGAGGTGGAGGTTGCAGTGAGCTGAGATCATGCTACTGCACTCCAGCCTGGTAACACAGTAAGACTTCGTAAAACAAAACAAAACAAAACAAAAGCAAACAGTTTAATTTTGTTTTTTGTTTTTGATTTTTTTTTCACTTGCATTCAAATAATAAAAAAGATCTTCTCCATTGCTGGCTCCTTCTATGGTAGCCGGCTAAATATATGTTTACCTCTCTGTGACTCCATTTCCTCTCCTGTTTAAAAAAGATAAATGGCACTTACTATCTCAAAGAGTTGTAAATATTAAATAATGTAATAAATAGAAAAGCATAAATTTGTTTGACAATGCTGAGGTGAGAGAGGCAGCATATAAATTTTCAAAATTGAATTCTATCAGTCTCTAAAACTATTTACTAGGATGAGAATACACCTCATACCAGGCACTATTGTAGTAGTAAAGTTTCTGTAGCAAAATATATGCCTCAGTAAAATTCTTGGGAAGGATCTCCTGGTCTTTGGTCCATTATTGTTGCTACTGGGAGCTCATAGTGGAAGCCATTTGGTCCCCTGAAAGATAACTGAACAGTCTCTGTACTGAATGTGGGCACCAGCATCTTTTACATAGCCCTCAAAACTATGATGATTATTGTTTTGTCCTCCAGCAACTACTCCAGCGTACCCATCAGAGTCCTGCTGTGTCCTTAGGCACTTCCATGCAGGACACTGATGCTTTTTAAGCCTGTCTCCTCCACATTCCTTTTTTCAAGTCCCTGGAGCCCCCGATAACCTTGGGCAACTTCTCCTCTTTCAACCCACACCAATTTCAGCCCCTATCTCCTTTGTTTCAGGATCACTTAGCTAAATTCTCCTCCCATATGAGAGCCTGGATAGGGATGTATAACAGGCATCTAGCCACTTATGCATTTTCATTGTCCTGACATTAGGCATGGAGTGTAGGGCGTGGCATTCTATAACTCCAGAAATTCCTATTCCTGTTGAGTTAAAAGACACCAGCACCTCCTGAAGCAAACTTTGTACAGGGTGCATGATGGTCTCTCAGTTCCTGCCACACTGTGAGCTCTGATTATGAACATCAGGCATTTGAAAATGTTTCTAGTCAATATGTTCTTGTCTCCCCCACCATTATTTAGTCCATGAGCTTTTCTGTTTGTTTGGGCTCTCCTGTTTTCCCATATGGGCAAGATTGGGCAAGGAGAGGAGAAACAGTGTTGGAAGCAGAGCAAGACTGGGTGGTCTGTTTTGGACACTTCTCCCTCTTCATTTGGGACAGGTATCATACCAGGGCCCATAAGTATGAAAATCCAGTTTGACTGCTTCACTCCCTATGTGTTTATGGAGATATGCAAAGATGTGAGTTCCAGGAATGCTTTCTGTGTGACCCAAGGCCAGTCCCTGAGCTCATTCAAGCTACAAACTCCCCTTTTGTGATAAGTCATTGAGCCTCAGATACATGAAAAAGATCACTGGCAGGGCATCTCAACCCCTTTCTCTAAGCCTTTTTTACCTAATGGGTGACTGAGTCTCTCCGAACTTCAGGTTGGTGTAATCAAATACAATGTTGGATGTGCAGTATTATTAAATAGATTATTAAAAGCGGAAATGAATTTTCCAGGGCTTTAGGCTTGCCCTCTAAGCTTACCTCACTGTATAGGAGCCAAAGTTTGCTTTTCTGGGACTGTGATCAAGAGCCTAGAATGGAGCCAGGATGAGCCACAGTCCCCTTAACTTCTCCACCCCTCTAGGTGTAGAGAGCAGCATTTGTACATCAGATGGCTTCAGTGGCTTCTTTCATTACACATTCATGTGGATTCCACCTTTGCCTTGTTCATTAGTGGTATCAGCCCCTTCTTAATCTTCTTTGTGAGTGGTCAGCTCACCTAGCCCTTCAACAGCTATATTCCAGATGACATGGATATGGGTAGAAATGAGGAACTATTGGTGTCTTTGGCCATGCTTCCTCAATGAGCTAAGTGGAGATTCACAGCAAGTACCAGGACCTCTGTTTTCTTGGCAGAAGGGTCAGGACTGACCTGTGGTTCACATGGTGCAGGTGTCTCTGGAGGAAATCTATCATGGCTCCTCCAAGTGCACGAAGATCATAAAGTGGTGACCCAACCCTGATGGGAAAGCTGTTGGGATCGAGAGGATATTGTCATCCCGCATGGCTTCCCTTAGCAGGGCATTGCCTTGTCTGACAACACCTATGCAGATATCACTTTGGGTTCAAAGGTAAACTCATTCATACTTCTGTTGGAATGGCACCCAAGTGTTCCGTGTTAACCTGATCAGGCAAAAAGTCCCGGGGCTTGGATTTGGTTGTGTGTGTTTGGGAGCCATGATTAAATATGATGGGAACATTCCTGTTTCTTTCCATCTGCCTTATTCTTTCTCCTTTTCATCCCTTTTCCTTTTTTTCCCACTCAAGCACCTCTCAAGCTTTCTCTCACTCTGTCCCATTTTTCTCCAGGTCTGTGTGGCTGCACAATGAGCACTTCCACCATGGAAGGGCAGGTGATCCCTTTGTCTTGCATGAAATCATCAAGAAGGTACCATGGAATGACTCTGTGAGGAGCATTCCCCTGAGAAGATTCCCACCTGGTAGGGAAGCCTCATGGCCCAGTTCAAAATTTGCTCCCAGACAAATTAATGCTACAAATATCATGTGAGAACATAGCAAGAAGGTGGCCATCTGTAAGCTAGAAAGAGAGCCCTTAACAGGAAGCGACCATGCTGGCACTCTGATCTCAAACTTCCAGTCTTCAGAGCTCTGAGAAAATACATTCCTGTTGTTTAAGCTACCCAGTCTATGGCCCTTTTGTGGTTCCCTGAGCAGAACAAGACAAGACAATTTTTATATTCTTGGCTTTGAATCCAGTTCTCACATTGAAGCTGGAGAGTGATCAGAGTGCCACTTGGAGATCTATAAAGATGTCTTGTTCAAGCTTGAAAATGGAATGTCCTCCTTTTCCTCTTAGTTCTGATAAGACCTTTACCCTACCTCCAATCCCACACTCCATAATCCTCCTGTTGGGGAAGCAAAAGATGAGAAAGGGGACTCTTCACCCTCCCCACCTCATGTAGGTCTAGTGCCCAGCAGGAGGTAGTTGAGGTTCCTACACATACATTCACCCACCTGCACCACCCACTGAGAATTTTGCAGGATTACTGGGGTTGATATAGAAAGGAAGGTAGGTCACTGATGAATACCTTCATTTGGGGGAAGGGGATGGACAAGGCCCAGAGCCGCTTCCCTTGCAGCTCTACATCAATACACCCACAGTGCTGGAACTTCTATATTCCCACTGTTCTAGAGTATGCACAAGGGTAGAGAAAGGGCAGGGTGGACTACTCTCCTTTTACATTAATACTAAGTCAAGAGGTGGGAAGCAGTCCCCAAATCCCCAGCCTTCATCGATAAGGAATCAGGATCTTGGGGAATGACACTTACCATTCTCCAATAGGAGATTCAGGTCAGAGACTGCTCCCCAGCTTCTGAACTCAGGCTCAAGTACTCCCAAACTTCCAGTGTCTGCAGTTGTGGTATGTGAAGCTACTTGGCTCTTACCCTTCCTGAAAGCTTAATGGGGGCATTTGGCCCTGTGAAGGCCTCCACAGGTGCATAAAGAGTGAGATGTGAGAATGGGGGCAGGGATGGCTGAGGTAGTTTCTACGGGTGGGTCATTACTGGATTTTTTCATTTTGAAAAGTTCCTGAATATTTGTATAGAAGGTTTCCTTAGTTTTTCCCCATTGACAACTTTATGCAATTATTATATATTTCAAAAAATAGGTCACCTTAGCAGATTGAAGTAAAGGATCCTGGAAGGTGGTGGGAACACAGCCCCTCTGACTTCCCTCCGTCTGCCTGGCCACAGCAAGCACTCAGCTAAGCTGGTTCCTTCCTTCCCACAGCCCAAGTTCCTGGGATATGTCAATCTGCAACCCACATCATCACACAGAGAACCCCGCTTTCCTACTTGAAGAGACAGTGGTAATTTAGAAAGGTAAATGTCATTGATTACAAAAGGTGGAGGTCACCCTCTTCAGAGTTTGTGTTTGTGTGAGAATTAAAGTTGCTGAAACTAGATGGAAATATTTATTTGAGCAAAAGTTTCTTCAGTGGAGGGACTGGAAGAGGTCTTTCTGGTGGACAATGAAACGTACAGCCCCAAAGATGAAGACGAGGTCCTGAGCTTCCTGCCACCCTTGGTGTGTCCTGGTGGCTCCTGGATGGGAACACAGGCTTCCCAGTGGCTTCTGGGTAGGTGGGCACCTCAGCACAGTTGTTGATCTTGGGATTTCAGGATTTTCCTGGCATGTCTGTCTCTTAAAATTAGCCAGGTGTGGTTGTGGGCACCTGTAATCCTAGCTACTTGGGAGACTGAGGCAGGAGAATTGCTTGAACCTGGGAGGCGGAGGTTGCAGTGAGCCGAGATGGCGCTACTGTACTCCAGCCTGGGTGACAGAGTGAGACTCTGCCTCCAAAAAAAAAGGATTTTATGATTTTGTGAGATTTCCTATTTCCGTGAGCTTAACAAGACTAGATATGTTGAAATGCCCTGCCACTACAAAATACCCAAATAATGGATAAGTTAGAGTAAACACACTTTGAATTTTGTTACTAAGCTCAAAGGAGAATAAGGAAAGTCCTAAATTTTTTTAAAAGACAAAAACAAATAAAACAGAAATGAAACTAGTAGGGTAAGCCTGCACAATTACTTGTTCCATACGTGACCTGGGGGCAGAGGTGGGGCCAGCAACTTGTGGTATTCCAGCATCTTTTCAGGGACGGAAGTTCTTTTAGTTTTTGTTTTATCTCATTTAACCTGATGCGTGTCTATGAAAGTGCAATGCTACGATTACTAAGGTTTTATGACTATTATCAACAAAACATTCTATAAGTATGAGGGGTAACTCTTTCTCTTCAAGGACATCATTCCACTGTACTGAGGCTCCCTGTTTCTTTCTTTCTTTCTTTTTTTTTTTTTTTGAAACAGAGTCTTGCTCTGTCACCCAGGCTGGAGTGCAGTGGCGGGATCTCAGCTCACTGCAAGCTCCGTCTCCCGGGTTCACGCCATTCTCCTGCCTCAGCCTCCCGAGTAGCTGGGACTACAGGCTCCCTGTTTCTTGTATGCTTAGTGTAGAAGTTCTAGCAGCTGCCTGGCATTATTTTCTTGCAGATAAATAAGACCATCTAAGTAAATAATGTAATTAGGATCATAATGGCACATTTTGATTGCTTTTAATAAATAATACCAACCAGAATTTTTCTTAGATGTGACACTAATGATCACTAATGGCCAAAGTGTTAGATTTATATCAGAAATTCTTGACTGAACATTTTTATCAGTACAGGCTACAATATTATCGAAGCAGAAAATGATTACAAAACTTTCGGCAGTTGTCTCATTATCTTGTCGTAATCTCCAAGAATTCATAAGAGAAAAATTCAAGGAATTAGGAGCTGGTATAGCTCAGCAGGTGTTTTGTGAAGAGAATATGGGTAAAACTAGAATCAAGAGAACAGGATTGGAGCATGGTTCACAAGTCTAGGCCCTGTTCGGTCTTCGTGTTTTGGAAACGCTAGCAAACTTTGGGTAAAAGTAAAAAGTTGACATTTGTATAAGGTTAGAATTGAAAACCATCTTGTCCACTTAAAACTTTAGTATTATAGAACTTTGCTTTTTAATTATCAAAGTGGTCAGATAAAGATGGCTTATGTTGACGTAAGTCATAGCAAAGCCATGACTCATTTCTTTTTGTGATTAAGTCATGTTGCTTTTCATCTTGAGAAAATTTAGAAAGATGACAACACTGTCATTTATTTGCAATTTGCCCTTCCACTCTCCTTCCTAAAATCCAGTCTTTCCATTTCTTTTACCTTCTTGAGCTTCTTTAATTATGAGCAAACTCTTTATGGGCTCAATGTTTATTTTAGCTTTCTATTAATAAAAAGAAACAGGAAAAGAAATTAGGACTTTAATGAAAAATGTTAAAGGCTAGGTCTGTTAGGATTTCCCATGACATAGCAGTGGTGACACGGTCGTGGATGTGCCAAGGAAAGCCTGAGCTGTTGACTGCTGCCCCAGTAGCATCAGAGAACCACTGTGCTTGCTGAGACCATTCCTCTGGACAGGGTAGGCTTTGGCAACATTGAGAAGCAAGCTGTTTGTCTTCAGTCCCCTCTCCTCAGCCTCCACGTTTGCCATTATTGCTTGGTGGATGGGGTACCCTATACTACCCCATGGCTCTCCAAAGCCCGTTTCTTCCCCTTTCCTCCCAGCCAGGAGGCCCAGGTCTGCGTATTCATTCACTCGATTCTGTGCATATGTTGCTTGTGTGCCATCCACTGCCCTCATCTCACTTTCCTGGGGAAAGAAAAAATGACACTGAGCTGAGGAATGTGCAAAAATCTAGATAGAGATGTGGGAGAGGCTGTGCTAGTTGGAGGGCGTGAACAAAGTCATGGAGGTTTACAACTGTCTGACTTTTCCAGGGAAAGGCAAGTGATCTGATGTGACTAGAGAAAGGTTAGGTGACATCTGGAAGCTGGTTTGGGTGTAGAAGGATAAAGAGGTGGAGTGGGCAGGGTAAGAGGCAGCTAGACTGGGAAGGGCTGAGTACCAGGTAGAAAAGACAAAAGAAAATTGTTTCTCCTCTCCCAGGAAACACTGAACTTTAGGAGGCAGCATCTCCATCCTGGCTCTGTAAACTAGTCTTTATCAGAGGGAGAATTTTGGGGTAAGTTGGAAGGGACAGGGCCAGGCTTACAGCAGGGGTTGGCAAACTATGGCCTGCGAGCCAAATCCAGTCTGCTGACTGTTTTTGTGTGGCCTGTGCCTAAGAATAATGCTTACATTTTAAAATGGTTGATTAAAAGTGAAAAGAAAAATAATATTTTGTGACTTGTAAAATTGTACAAAATCCAAATTTTACCATTCACAAATAAGTTTTCTTGGAACACAGCCACGTTCACTTGTGATGCCTTCACTGCTTTGGTCATACAAGGGCAGAACTGAATTGCTGTGAGAGATCATCTGTCCTGAAAGGCCTAAAACCTTTCCTGTCTGGCTCTGCTTAGAAAAATATTGCCAAGTTTCAGCCCGGGCATGGTGGCTCACGCTTGTAATCCCAGCACTTTGGGAGGCTGAGGAGGGCAGATCTCCTGAGGTCAGGAGTTTGAGACCAGCCTGGCCAACATAGTGAAACCTCATCTCTACTAAAAAAATACAAAAATTAGCTGGGCATGATAGCAGGCACCTGCAATCCCAGCTACTCAGGAGGCTGAGGCAGGAGAATCACTTGAACCTGGGAGGCAGAGGTTGCAGTGAGCTGAGATCACACCACTGCACTCCAGCCTTGGAGGCAGAGTGAGACTCTGTCTCAAAAAAAAAAAAAGAAAAAAAGAAAAAAATATATTGCCGGATTCTGTCTAAGCCCTTCAAAGACAAAGGAGTCAGCTGGGTGTGGTGGCTCAAGCCTCTAATCCCAGCACTTTGGGAGGCCAAGGCGGGCGGATCATTTGAGGTCAAGAGCTTGAGACCAGCCTAACCAACATGGTGAAACCCTGTCTCTACTAAAAATACAAAAATCAGCCTGGCATGGTGGTACACACCTGTCATCCCAGCTACTCACGAGGCTGAGGCAGGAGAATCACTTGAACCTGGGAGGCAGAGGTTGCAGTGAGCTGAGATTGTGCCACTGCACTCCAGCCTAGGCAACAGAGCAAGACTCTGTCTCAAAAACAAAAAACAAAACAAACAAAAAAACCCAAAGGAGTCGAGCACTAGACAGAAAGTTCAAAACAGGATGGAGCTCTACAAAGACAACCTAAGTTTTATGGAACTGAGTTCCCAAATCGCTTTAACTAAACGTATTAATTCCAGTGACCATGATTTCCCTAGCACTTATTCTCCTGTAGCATATTTGGAAATTCTAACAAGCCATTTTTTTTTGGTGGGGGGTGGGGGAAGGGGCGGAGGGATTGTTTGTTTTTAGTGTGAGACGTGGATTAAGCCTTTAAAAATTTTTTAAATAATTTCTGGGAAATTTGGAAAACTGTGTTGACAGGGTGATTGCCATGCATTTTAAGGAACCTTCACATGGTTGAAGAGTCATAGAAAAAACATTGTCTTTCAGAATCACACATCCAAATCAATATAAATAAATTGCTGAGACCTTTTCTAACCTTTTAAACATTCATCTCTCTTCATGAGAACAGCAGTAAATTTCCTTTGTTTCTGGAGTCTGCCAATCACCTATTTCTTCTTTAGTGTAGGTAACTTAAAAAAATATTTTCATAAGGCTAAAAGACATTATGTTACACAATATCTTTTTTTTTTTTTTTAATGACAAGGCAGACTTCATTCAAGGGTGGGGCATTGTGATAGGTATAGGAACCACTGCAATGGGTGTTGCAGTGGAGGAGAGACATTGGAATTAACTCACTACTGTGTCTTTACAATTTTATTTTTCATTTCAGAGACAGGCACTCATTCTGTTGCCTAGGCTGGAGTACAGTGGCGTAATCATGCTTCATTGCAGCCTTGAAATCCTGGGCTCAAACAATTCTCTGACTTCAGCCTCCCAATGAGCTAAGACTATCTTTAAGTTGTTGTTGTTGTTTTTTGAGACAGAGTCTCACTCTTTATGATTTTTAAAAAGCAATCCTTACTTCCTGGGTGCACCAAAATTGTAATCCCATTTTGATCCAATTAAGAGAAAAACTCAAAATTGAGAAGGCCCGGTTAAAGAAAAGTGAGTAAAGGATGTAATACAGTGATTGGCAGGAAACACTGGTTGGTTGTGAGACACAGCAGTGGAGTTATTAGAGTCACCTCCAGTTGATGTATGCTATCTCAGAATATCCAGGATTCCCAGCTGACAGCTCCTGTCTCCCCTGGGGTGGTGTGCAAATGGAGACTGTATCAGTCAGGGTTCAGTTGCAGCAAAAGGAAGCAACCCTAGTTATTTTAAGCAGAAAGGTTTAATACGAAGAATTAGCTGCATGGAAGTGCTGGTGGAAGAGAGGGTTTTGGGAGACTCCCAGGACACTTGAGAGCTTACCAGCTAGGGGAACAACTACCTCTTCCATGAAGGTGGAGAGTCAGAAAGTTGCTATAGGATCAGGAATCTGCCATTGCTTCCTCACAGATGCATTTTGAATCCCATGAAGCTGGGAGTTACAAGTACCCTGCTGAAATGCTGCTGCAGAAATATATCTGCACTACCATATTTTCTAGTGAAATTCAGCCAAAAGCAGCTGGAAAATTCTCTCTGCCTCACTTCCACTTTCCAAAACTTGCACAAGTGCATCCAAGTGGGGATAAGTAGGTGATCAGAACCCTAGCTGCAAGAGATTCTGGGAAATGTAGTTTTTTTATTTCTAGCCTCTCTATGTGGGGAGGCCCACTGGAAGGAAGTGAAAGAAAATGTTGAGATTAATCACCTGTATTTGTTTCCTATTGCTGCTGGAACAAATTACAACAAACTTAGTGGCTTAAAACAATACACATTTGTTATCTTTCATTTCTGGAGGTCAGCAGTCTGATGGAGGTTTTACAAGGCTAAAATCAAATTGTCAGCCAAAGTGTACTCCTTTTGGAGGCTCTATGGGAGAATCCATCCATTCCCTACCTTTCCTAGCATTAGAAGACTTTCTCACATTCCTTGCTCATGGCCACATTGCTCTGACTTCTGCTTCTGTCATTACATCACCTTCTATGACTCTAACCTTCACATCTCCTTCTTATAAGTACTCTTGTGATTACACTGGGCTCATCTGATAATACAGGATAATCTCACCTCTCATGATTCTTAACCACATTTGTGATTCCCATCTTCCATGCAAGAAACACATTCACAGGGATTGGGATGTTGACATCTTTTGGGGGTCACTATTCAGCCTGCCACATCGTTGATATCCAAATTATTGAGGGAAGGAGCTGATGTTTATTAACTATGTGCTATGTGCTAGAAACTTTATATATATTTTCTCATCAAACATTCATGACAACCCTTAGATGTGGCACTATTATTCCTACTATAAATGAGGAAAGGAGATTCAAAGAATTTTAAATACGAGCTCACTATTCAGTGACACAAAGAAATAAACTATTAAGCCACGAAAAGACATACAGGAAACTTAAATACTTATTGCTAAGTGAAAGGAGCCAGTCTGAATAGGATACATACTGTATGATTCCAATTATGTGACATTCTGGGAAAAGCAAAATTATAGAGTTTATAAAAATATCTGTGGTTTCCAGGAGTTAAGGTTAAGGTTGGGGGCAGGGTGTAGAGGGTAAGTAGGCAGAGCTATATTACCCTACTTATGAGCAGTGAGTTCTCCCCCACAAAAAATTATTTTTCTGTCACCCAGACTGGAGTGCAGTAGAATAATCTTGGCTCACTGCAACCTCTGCCGTCTGGGCTTAAGTGATCCTCCTGCGTCCACCTCCCAAATAGCTGAGACCACAGGCATGTGCCACCACATCCAGCTAACTTTTTATTTTTGGTAGACTTGGGGTCTTGTTATGTTGTCTAGAGTGGTCTCCAACTCCTGGGCTCAAGTGATCCACCTGCCTCAGCCTTCCAAAGCGCTGGGATTACAGGTGTAAGCCACTGTACCAGGCCCAAATTTTTGATATTATAAACAACCTGTGGCAAAGATTCTTGCGTTTGCGTTTTTCACACTTCTTTGACTATTTTTTGCTAATATATTCCTAAGGGTAGGTTTTCTGAGTCAGATGGTAGGCACATTGTAAACACCTTTTATATATATATTTAGAAAGTGTCAGTGGTGTGCTGGAACTCCGATACAAATTAGAGGTTTCCTCCTGTTCCATGGAGAGCTGACTACTAAACATTTAGCATACTGCTGGAAAGTGTACAAATCTCCAGTCCTAACAGTATATGAGGACCTCAAAATCCATACTGATGCCAATCAGGCCCCAACACTGAGGATTACAATTCGACATGAGATTTGGGTGGAGATGCAAATCCAAACCACATCAGTGTGTGTGTGTGCATGTCTGTGTAAACAGTAATATGTGCTAGTTGTAATTTGTGTATTCTAATACTGATGATTCATAATACCTGTTGCTATCTCTAGTTTTTCTTTTCTATAGCTTATTTAGAGGTTAAAAGCAATTTCAGGTATATTTGGGCATATTTCTTACTCAACCAGGTCAGTATGGTCCATTAAGGACAAGCAAATTTTGTAGGGATTTGGCACAATTATTCAATAACGCCAAGGAGTCTCTGCATTTTGGAAAATTGTTATTTATAAAAACCTTTTAACTAATTGTTTTGGCACACATTGTTGATCTGCAAGGAACTTGGTGACACACAGAGAGGGAAGGAGAGAGAGTGATTAGAATCTCCAGGAGTCCTTTATCTAATTTTCCATGATCATCCCATGTACTCCATTTAAGCCCACAGGTAGGGATCTTCCTGACCTTGATGGTGGTGCTATACTGGTAGCTAGTAAACCACTCTTTGAATTTGGTTGTGTTGCTTGTGTTGCAGTGGAATAAAGATTTGGACCACTGAGTAATCTAGTTCTAAGAAGCTATGATTCTATCCGAAATGATCAATGGGGGGAGTCAGCTGGCATAATGAAAATAGCATGAATTTGGGGGTCAAGGTCTCCAGAATTCTAAGTCCTGCTTTGCCACAGGGCTATGCAAGCAATCTGATAGCCTCTTCCGTCATTTTCTACTTCACAGCTTGATTGGCTGATCTAGCCAACTAGTTTCCTGCTTCATTTTCCCTCATCACTCCTGGTAGGTCTTTTCTCCAAGGATCTACAAAGGAGCTACTCAAATTCCCATGTGGAAGTGTGATAGTCTTCTACTTGATAAAAGCCTAGGAATAGCCCCTTTGCCTCTAAATAACTGAATACTCTTAGACAAGCCTCAGTTTTCACATGAGTAGAATGAGTATGTGTGTGTTAGTCCGTTCTTGCATCGCGATAAAGAACTACCTGAGACGGGGTAATTGAAAAGAGGTTTCATTGGCTCATAGTTCCACAGGCTGTATAGGAAGCATAGCTGGGGAGTGCTCAGGTAACTTACAATCATGGTGGAAGGTGAAAGGAAAGTTGGCACATCCTGCATGGCTGGAGCAGGAGGATGGGCAGGGAGGATGCTACACACTTTTGAATAACCAGATATCATGAGAACTCACTCGCTGTCATGAGAATAGCAAGGAGAATTCTGCCCCCATGAACCAATCAGGCCCCAACACTGAGGATTACAATTCGACATGCGATTTGGGTGGGGACGCAAATCCAAACCATATCAGTGTGTGTGTGTGTGCACGTGTGCACTTTTAGAGGCCGGGGGGAATTGCACTCAATGTGTGAGTCCTGAAGTTCAATGATTCTATGAAACCAATTCACCTGCATAGCAAATGTGGTGGAATCACACTAGCGCCTTCAATAGAAACTAAATTCCCTTAAAAGAAGCATTTGAGCTAGCTTCCAGAGACTGCTACGTGAGAACATGATGTTAAGTTGTCATATGTATGCTATAATTTGGTTCTCACTGGAAAATGCAGCAGTGATGTAAGAGGCTGTTTATGAAATTATGCATCAGGGAATGCTTGTGCCCCATGACTGTAAGGGCTATAATTCTCTTACCCACAGATATCAAATGTTATTGCAAAGCCATTGGAAAAATTCTAATTATTTTAAAGGCGTATATAAAATACGTACCTTTTATTAAGTAATATGAATATAAAGTAAGATCAAGTTCTGGCTCTGAGCTGTCCATGCTGATGACCTACAGAGCATAGGTCTGTAGTCTCTGCATTGCCTTCTTTTCTTGTAAGTATCAATGGCAGTTGCCCACTCCGTATAAATTGAAGGGTGCAGCTGAAATCACTACTGCATCCCCAAAATATCTTTTTCACCAATGCTTTTGAAATGAAATGTTTCCCACTTGAGATGAAGAAATCCTTTTTCTAGGTTTTTACCTCTAGCATCACCTTGTTAAGAATATTGTAATGTCTGTTGGTCATTACTAATGGCCAGAGATGGCCAATGCAATCACCAAGTGTATCAGTGTATTAGTTTTTTCTTTCTTTCTTTTTTTTTTTTTTGAGACGGAGTCTCACTCTGTTGCCCAGGCTAGAGTGCAGTGGCATGATCTCGGTTCACTGAAAGCTCCACCTCCCAGGTTCACGCCATTCTCCTGCCTCAGCCTCCCATGTAGCTGGGACTACAGGCACCCGCCACCGCACCCGGCTAATTTTTTTGTATTTTTAGTAGAGACAGGGTTTCACCGTGTTAGCCAAGATGGTCTCAATCTCCTGACCTCATGATCCCCCCACCTCGGCCTCCCAAAGTGCTGGGATCACAGGCGTGAACCACTGCACCCGGCCTTTTTTTTTTTTTTTTGAGACTGAGTCTCACTCTGTTGCCCAGGCTAGAGTGCAATGGCAGGTATAAGCTTGGCTCACTGCAAGCAACCTCTGCCTCCCAGATTCAAGTGAGTCTTCTGCTTCAGACTCCCTAGAGCTGAGATTACAGGCACCAGCCACCACACCTAATTTTTGTAGTTTTAGTAGAGACGGGTTTTCACCATGTTGACCAGGCTGGTCTTGAACTCCCGACCTCAAGTGATCCGCCCACCTCAGACTTTCAAAGTGCTGGGATTACAGGTGTGAGCCACCATGCCCGACTAGTTTTCTGGGTCTTCTGTAAAAAAAGTTACCATGAACTTGGAGGCTTCAAACAATTTTAAAAATGCTGTTACATTTCTGGAGGCGAGAAGTCCAAAACTAAGGTGTCAACAGGGTTGGTTCCTTCTGGATGCTCTGAGGGGAATCCATTGCTTGCCTATCTCCTAGCTTCTAGTGGCTGATGCCAATCTTCACTGTTGCTTGGCTTGTAGACGTATTGATTCAGTCTCTTCCTCCATCTTCACATCGCATTTTCCTCTCTATTCCCATGTCTCCAGTTTCTTTCTGCCTTGCTCTTATGACTCCTGGCATTAGATTAAAGGCCCACCCCAAATCTAGGATAATCTCGTCTCCAGATTTTTACGTCTGCAAAGAAGCAAAGAATTATATCTGCAAAGATCTTTTTCAAAATAAGTTTACATTCACAGGTTCCAAAGGTTAGGACATGGACATATCTTTTTTCCAAGGGCCAGGGGCACTATTCAATCCACTGTAGCATGGGAAGCCCTGATACTTGAGGACAAGTAAGTACTCAATGGAAGGGATGGTAAAAAGAGAGATTTGAAAGGTAGGATGAGAACACTAGGCTGGAACTGGGGAATGGGTTAGAGATAGAAGGAGAAATTCTTTCTTTTTTTTTTGTTTTTTTGTTTTTGTTTTTAAGACAGGGTCTCACTCTGTCACCCAGGCTGGAGTGCAATGGCGTGATCTCGGCTCACTGCAACCTCTGCTTCCTGGATTCAAGCAATTCTCAGCCTCCCAAGTAGCTGGGATTACAGGCACGTGCCACCATGCCCAGCTCATTTTTTTGTATTTTTAGAAGAGATGGGGTTTCACCATCTTGTCTGGTTTCAAACTCCTGACCTCAAAGTGATCTGCCTGCTTTGGCCTTCTCAAGTGCTGGGATTATAGGCATGAGCCACCACACCTGGCCTGGAGAAATTATTTCCATTTTATTGATGAGCATTCTAAAACGGAAATTGATAATGCTTAAAGAACTTTGCCTGTAGGCTCTCCTTGCAAGGGATTCTTTGGCCTGAGAAATCACTGGCCCTCATGCTGTTGATGCCATAAGAGAATCTGGGAATGTGACTAGGACTGAACCATTTTGTGGGTGTTTTTTTTCTGGCTCTTTATTCACTTGTTATTCATCCATCCGTTCAGTAAACATTTATTGAGCACCTCTTTGTTCCTGGAACATAGAAGGCTACCTCCTTCTCAGGTGCGTTGTTGGGATGTTTTGTCCCTGTTTACATCCAGCATTGGGCTGGCACTTTAGTGGAGTTGCACGTGGTCAAGTCAGCCACTAAGATTACAATCAAGTAGAGTCAAAATTACCTTAGAAAACGTCTGAAAACATCTATAAAGTACACCTAAATGGGTTTCTCTAATCTGAATAAGGGGTTCAGACACAATAAACAATCGCAGGATGGAGATGATTGAGGAACACGATGAAGCACATCCTAGGGTGATAATTGGTTTTCTCTTCTAACATTATTCAAATTTTTCTTTTCTTCCCTTTGCCACACTTACAGAATTAAGTTGTGAAAATTATTTACGTACTTCATGTGATTCTGCTCTACTGCCACATAAGGCTCTGGTGGAGATGTAGCAACTGGAATCTTTCAAAACTGTGCGAGCCAGAGGCAGCCATAGGGATATTACGGTTGCTTGTTTATTCAGAAGTCACTGTTGTGTGGTTGAAAGAGACATGGGCTACTCTCTCTGCTTGAAACAGAAAATTCCATGAGAAACTCACGCAACCTACAAGAGGCTGTTGCTTCGTGGTTCATCTCAATGATGTCCTCACAAAGGAAACTCCAGTCAGGTAGCACTCAAAGCATTGAAAACAATGTAATCTTTACTGAAATCTCATGAAGCTGCACCAAAGAAGAAACCCATACATAGTATATTTTCTTAAAATTCTGTCTCACATTTCTTTTTTAATATTTCACACATCACAGATGGCAGTTAACTAAAATTCCAACTTTTTATCCCTTAACATTTTGCAAATCCTCCCAAAATTGTTTGCACTCTGCCTCTTCTTTCTCCCCGTCCTCCTGCTGTTGGTGCCATAAGAGAATCTGGGAATTCTCAATTTTATGGCCTTTTACATGTAAATCAATCTAGATGGCTGCAGTATTTTTTCATTTTCTTGACCACTTTTTCCTCTTATGAGAACCATAAAGCACCAAGTAAATCTACGCCGAAAACTCTGGAATTAACCAGGATTTGAATTGAGCAGTTTGATTTTGCTACTTAGTAGCAATGTGATTTTGGATAAATTTCCTAAACTCTCTGATTCTCTCTCTTTTTTTCTAATTTGTAAAATAAAACCAATAATACCAAATTGGTAGAGATGGTTTGAGCATTAAGTGAAAGAATATATTTTCAGATTCCTATCACAACGCTGGCCATATTAGGTGGTTTAAAAAAATGCTAGTCCTTTTCTTGTTCTTTTCTCTGTAGAAAGATCTCCTTGTAGAGACAAATCATAATCAAAGACTTTTTGGTTAATGTGGAATGAGATCATGTGAATTAGAGCACATGGTGCTCTAAAGGCTCCATACTAAGAATAACTGATAGGTCCATGCTACAGCGAAGATTGTTTTGCAGTGGGAACTACGGCTAGGGGTCTGCCTCCCATCAGGGATTTATTTTTGGAGGAATTCCTAAAATACAGGAAGAATGTTCAAATAGTAGCTGCCAGGAAATTTCCAACATCTGCTACACTGGGTCACTCTGAATTGGTCTTTTTAGCTTCTTTCTATAATTTCCTTTTTGGGAAATCAGGAGTTGTGACTCACAGTGGTAAATCTCCACACGGTTGAAATATGCCTTATTAGTACAATCTATTTTAGTATTATTAATGCTATGGCATAAATATGTGCAGCATTGAAATAGTCTATTAGTGGAGGCTGATTTTTGTTTTACTTCCATGTTGGCTTTACTTTCAAAATATATGTTATGCTATTATTGTTTTCCTTTTCTTCATTTTCATTACTACCTTTCTTGGTCCAAGCCATCGCTATCTCTTATGTAGGTGATGAGATAGACCATTAAGAGGTCTGGGACTCTTCCGCCCCTACACAGCAGCCTTGCCCTCCACATAGCTGCCAGAGTGATCTTTATAAAACCACACATGAGAACATGTTCCTCCTCTGATGGCTTCGCACCACATCTGGAATAAAACTCTAACATCCTACCCTGACCGAGTGGGCCCTAAGAGCTGCCCTTGCCTCTCTGAGCACATCTACTCCCTCGCTCATGCTGGGTCGGCCTTCATCAGTACCTTTGACCATGTGTTCCCTCTGCTTTGATCTCTTCCTATCTATTCTTACAGGACTGGCTTCTTCTTGCCATTCAGGTCTCAGTATCTCCCCAGACGGGCTCCCAGCCCCTTAATCTAACGTAGACCTCATCCTACTCCAATCATTATCATTCTGCTTTTCCTTCCTAGAGTGTGCTACTCTCTGACATTTTGAATTGTTTGTTTTATAGCTTTTTGTCTGTGTAGGGGAGAAAAGATTTCTTTTCTCACTCATTGTAAAGTTTATGGCAAAAGACAGAGTAATAAGCAAAAAGCTTGCAAATGCATTTCATGTAAATCTTAAGTGACATGTTAGTCTTCAGAAGCAAAGCCCCAAAGACCCAGGGAAAACTGTAGTTTCATGGACAGCCATACAGAAGTATAATTGAAGGATAAAATGGTCTGATCCAATGGTAATAAACTGGGAGAAATGTAGTAAGACCTGTTTGTTCAGTTTCTTCTGTGTGGGCACCTGCCACACGAGAGTCTTTGGGGGAAAAGGAACAGAGGAGGTCAGAGAGTGACGATCCTGGGTTTTACGGTCTGCTTCATGGGAGGAAGGCCTGAGAGAAGGTCAGAGAGACCTTCCTACTTCTGCTGTTTTTTCAGTTTCCAAGGTGTCCTATTTTGGGGTATCACACCTGAAGTCTCTGTGAGACCACAGGTCTGTGTGCCTGTCCAGTGCCTGGGACATAACAGGAACTTAAAAAGCATTATCTCCACATACAGGGATTTGCCATAGACATGTTTGTGAAAACCAAACAAATCCTTAATTCCTCTCCCCCAACAAGGTGTCCTTCCTCCATTTAGAGCTGCCCTTTTCCAGAGTTCCCAGGGTCTCTGGGTCATTAACAGGTTCCCTTATCACAAACAGAAAGAGTCCAGATTTCCTATGTTTTCTCCCCCCAACCCCCAGTCAGTTTTCTCTATTCCAGGCTGCCTTTGCTGTGTGCAAAGCTCAACTGTCTGCCTCAATTTTAATAATTCAGTGTTGAATGGGCATATTTGCATATGCAAATATTTGAAGAATTGAAATGGCAATTAACACATGTGTATTTGGGATTAATTTAAAATATTTTTTGTCTCTCCATGTTTACTTTCATGGTCCAGCAGTAATTCTGATCTTAGTGACTTGCTGTGATTCCTCCATCCAGTGTGTTTCCACGTCTACACTAGCCAGAGTCAGATTTCTAAAAGACGCTGTGCTGTCTTTGAATACGATTGAAAACTCACCATTTTAACCCCTTTATAGAAATTAGTAAAGCATTTCAGAAGTACCTGCATTTCTTTTTATTTCTACCTGGCTGATGAGCCTCTCTCTTTTAAGGCTTCAGCTAGAGGAGAATTGATCAACACGCATTATTATAATTATTTGAGGACCTACCATGGAAAGGGCACTGTGCTGGAAGCAGCTGGGGGAGTACAGAGAGGAGTAAGACCAAAGCCCAGTCCTCTGGAGCCTTGCGGTTCCACAGGAAGGAGAAGATGTGAAGACTCATTACCTGAAGTTGACAGTTGGTGGATGACACAGCATTCAACGCAAAACATTTGCCATCCCCGAAAAAGCTGCCAGCTGTTACTGGATGGCTTTGGTGAGTTCCATGACATTTTTCCAAAAAACAATGACTTTCCTTTTGTGGTTTTGGTACATCAACAAAGCTTTTCAACTAACAACTATTGGGAAAAGTGAATCGATAGAAGTTTATTATTAAATAAACTAACAAGAAAATGAGGTGGTTATAGCAGTGTTGGAGTGATAATAGTCCGGCCCTTCCCCAACTGCTCACTCCGTATTTTAAAATTGTTTTTAGGAATTTTTTTCCCTTCATTCACAGAAAGGAAGGAGACAGGGTGAAGGAGGTCTGGGGGGCGGGGGGGACATAGAAGAAGGAATCTGGAATCCAGAAGAGGTAGTATTGGTTTCTAACAACTTTCCGAGCTAAGTCTAGTGGAATATTAATATGAATGAATCCTTGACAGAAACAGAAGCAATTGGGTGGCAGCATTTCCCAAGAGTGCTGAATTGCAGGTGGTGTCTGCCACGGAATAGGTCAAGGAGAGTTTGACAGAGATATTTGCTGGGATGGTCCTTTGCTTTGCTGCCCAGTTTAAAGAAAATACAGCAAAGAGGCAAATGCTGTAGGTGAACACTGCGGCTCTGCGTTAATGGAATTGGATTTCCTTCTTCCTTTTCTTCTGGAACTTCAGTGGTTTTATGATGCAGAGATTTACAGAAGGAAAATGCAGAGCAAATAATTTTTGCCCTCATTGAAATTGACAGTTTGTTGGACATTTTAAATATCCATTTTTTTATTTTACTGCTTTCTACACAGTATTATTGAAAATACATTGCATACCGAATTCAGTTTTTTCTAAGTGAAATATTTTCACTATATAACAAGAGAGATCAAATGGCCTTTGTTAGACAACAATTGAACAGCATCCTTTAGCCTGAAATATGAGTCTTTTTTTTTTTTTTTTTTTTGGTTCCAGGCTTCCTGTCATGAATAGAAAATTTCTCGGAGGACATTAGCATTTGATACCTAAGAAAATACATGCCTCTAACAAATCTTGCTAAGTTTTCTCTTTCCAGGCTTGTTATTTACATGTCTACATGTCTTAATTACTGACCTTTCAGTTGAAGTTCCTTAAAATACTCGATTACATTTTTTTTTACAAGTGGATATTTTTATGCCATCTTAACATAATCCCTCTGTTCTACACAAGCATCTAAAGCTACAAAGATATTCAAAGACTTTTTTAACAAAAATAAGACAATTTCTCTTTGTATATTTTCATGTTTCTTGTGGGTCTAAGAATTATATGATTCCGTTTTGTAATCATAGAATGTTAAGGTTGGAAACATCCACTCAAGTCTTCTGTTTCTCCTAGGACCCTAAGACCTGGAGATGCTAAAATCACTATCTAAAGGACTAAAACCACTATCCAAAGGACTAAAACTCAAGCATTTAACCATCACAACATAATTATGTTCAACTTTATGAGAAGGGGTGAGGTTCAAGGATGATGAGGGGAGGGATGAGGATGGGGGCTGCGTAAAGGAAAACCTGATGGGAAAGAAGCAACGATTTAGCTGAGTCGTCATGGATGACAGGAGCTTTTAATGATGTGTGCTGATTAAGCTTCTGAGACATTTACCTCTTTCTTGCTGGTGATTTCTCTGACTCATCTGCAAATATCAGGTGTGAGGTCTATGTGGCCAAGTAGTATTGGGTAGGTGAAGGGGTGACTAGCTCATTTTTAACTGTGGCAGAGCAATTGAAAGTGTCATGCAGCAAGTACCCATTTCTTCTCCAGTCTCCATATTTGCTTTTTCAGGTGAGCAGCTGGGTAGCGCATGCCAGTGGACAGGCAGTGATGTGCAATCGCTTAGTACCTGGGCTCTGGACCTGGTCACCTGCTTTGGCTACTTACTACCTGAGTAATTTTGTGAAAATTGCATCTTCGTACCTCAGTTGGCACATCTTTAAAATGAGGATAATAATACCTGATTTATACATTTGTTAAGAGGACTAAATGCTATTAATACACATGAAAAAATTAAAGTGATATTTCATGCAAAGAAACTCTTCATAAACATTAGCCTTTTTGATGAAAAAGGCCTGAACTTTGGAATACAGAGTCTAGATTTCAATCTTCAGGCGTGTCAGTAAACAATTTTGGGCCTATTTCTTCAGCTCTAAAATAGGTTGGTTGCAGTTCCCATTGTTCTGGCCTTACAGCATTATTGCAAGGATGAGAGATCATGTTGGTAGACTCTCAGGGTGTGGAAATTATTAACATTCCACTCTCCTTGCCAAATACTTTCTTAGTGGAAATGCAGGATGGGATCATGAGTTAAAGTTTATACTGTAACTGAGGCAGGCGGCATTGTTTTGAAGGGACTTGAGATACCTTTCTGCAGGAGGAGCATGTATAAAACTGAAGCCACCTGACCTTAATGGTATAGTGTGAGAGGAAGCTGAGACTTTAAGGCCCTATCTGCATCTGCCCACAGGCAACAGACCTGAAAGTGGTGGCCACTGCCTTAGTATTCTGATGACTCACAGAGCCAGAGCACTTCCTCTCTCCTCCACTGTCCTTTCAAATTAAATTCATTGCTCTACAAGATGTCTGTGGTTCCCAGAAATGACGCAAGTTGTATGTACCCCGTTCAAAGCCTGAGCATTTGACTCTCAGGACATTCTCCCAGGTGGTCTGGGCCCTGCCACTTGCTAATACAGCTCTGACAATCTCAATCACACCTCTTTTTCCCTTCTTTACAGAAACTCAGAGAAGATAATGGCTAATATAGACTCCTTTAAAAAAAAAAAGTCTTTCAAAGTTTACCTTAAAAAATTTGGATATTCTTGCTAAACCATGAAAGAAAAAAATAGTTAATTCCTCTTAATATTATTTGCTAACATGGATAGTATCTGACCATTCACAGGACAAAAATCAGGCATTTAACAGTTGCTTACAGGCTAAATGAGAGGCCCTAGTTAATGCACGTTAGTCGTCTTTCTATCTCTTGCCCTTGAAATAAGCTTAAAATGCTTTTAAATCTAGTTCCAGTGTGAGATGCAGTTTCTTGAACCTCTTGTGTCACATGAAACAATTTAAAAGCAGCTAACATAACCCATCTGCACCAAGGAGACCCTACCTGTGAGAGGTGTGGTTGGTCAGTGAGGAAGCTAGCTTGGAAATGTGCCCAAACAGTGAATCAGCAGCTGCCATCCCAGCTACATTTTGTTTTTAAAAGGATAGCATATGTCAGGTATTTTTTTTTTTTTTTGGCCAACCAAACAGATTTCTTCAGTATTCTGTTTTCCCTTGTTAACATTTCCCAATATTTAGCGATGTTAGCATTAGATTCTTTAATGACAATCGTGTAAACTAACTAGGGCAGGTATTTATCTTCTATTTCACAGATAAAGAGATTAATAATAAATAACTTGCCCAAAAGTACACAGCAAGGTCTCATATCCAGATTTTCTGACACCATGCTGTGAGCACTGGAAAGCTGGTTAAGATAAGGAAAGCTTCAGATACCCCCGTGATGGCACTGAGAGTAATAAGTGTGCCATGAGATGGATGCAGAGCTACAGTGTTCCTATGAGAGCCTACAGAGGAAAGATCCAGTGCCCCATGGGGGTAAGGAATGGTAATTTGGGGATACAACCCCTCAGTAATTTATATTTCACTAGTGAGTAGTACAGGTAGATGTGTTATTGCTGAGAAACATCTGCAGTTCCTTTCTCTGAAACTGGCCTCTTATCATATAAAGCCCAGGCTGCAAAGGAATATAACCTTGGGAGGTATTACTTGGTGTAGAACAGACACAAGTTATAATTAAATCATGTCACATTTTTAGTGACTGCTGTTCCATCCACAATTGACCTAGAGATTTTCTTCTTGTTGGGTTCTCTTCATGGAGTTTCTTTCTTCCACTTACAGCTATTGCATTAAGTTTCTCCTCTCCTTAAAAGACTCTTGGAAATCAGAATAATGGCAGCAACTGACCAAGGACTGGGCACTTTGCATATATTGTTGCATTTGGGCTTCATGACAGTCCTAAGAGGGAGTATTATCTGTTCATCTATTTTATAGATGAAGACCCTGAAACTTAGAAAGGATAACTTGCCCTAACTTTCTGAGCTGGTAACTGGCCAGATGCTCTGGTTATCTATTGCTGCAGAACAAATCCCAGAAAGTTAATGGCTTATAATAGCAATCATTTTATTATATCCCACAGTTTCATGGGTCAGGAATTTGGGCAGGGCTTAGCAGACACAGCTTAGCTCTGCTCCATGTGGCATTAGCTGGCTTGACTGGGGCTGAAAAATCTATTTCCAAGATGGCTCACCACGCGGCTGGCAGCTGGGCTGTTACCCAGAGTTCATAGCTCCTCTCTGTGTGAACCTCTCTATATGGCTGTTTGGGCTTCCTCATAGCATGATGGATAGGTTCCAAGAGCATGTATTCCAAAAGACAAGAGGTTGAGGCTACCAATCACTTAAGACCTTGGTCCCAGAAACTGGCATGATGTTATTTCTGTAATATTTTATTGCTTGGGAAGTCAGAGTTCTCCTAGATTCAAGAAGTAACAAAGATCCTGCCTCTCACTGGGAGAAGTATCAAGGAATTTTCAGCCTGTTTAATTTACCATACAGAGCAAAGATTAGCACACAGGTCTTAGTTACCACAACATATTACAACTCAACTAGTATCACACCAGATACATTTCTCAATCACTGCATTTATCTATTTGGTAGTGACTAGACTGTGAGCTCCTTGAGGGCAGGGATCATGTTGTATGCATCCTAGGTAAACAAAATCCCTATAAAAGCATTGTCTATGCTCCATAAATGCTCAAGGAAGGAACGAAAGAGAACTGAGTTCCAGTCCTGGCTCCTGCTTCAAAGTAGCTCTGTTAGTCTGAGCAGGATGCTGAACTACTCTGGGCCTTGGTCCCATCTCAGTAATATGAGGAGATAGCATCATGAGAGGATGGCTTAAGTCTCTTTCTTTTTTTTCCCCTAGCACTACCATTGTGTTAGTTAGCTCAGGCTACTATAACAAAATATTTTAAACTGAGCAGCTTAAACAATAGACATTTATTTCTCACAGTTCTAGAGGCTGGGAAGTCCAAGATCCAGGTGCTGCCAATTTGGTTCCTGATGAGGATGCTTCACTGCCTTGCAGATGGCCATGTTTTTCCTGTGTCCTCACATGGTGGGAAGGGAGAGATGGGGGGAGGGAGAGAGAGAGAGAGAGAAGAGAGACACTAATCGCATCATGAGGGCTCCACCCTCACCACCTTATCTAAACTTTATGACACCCAAAGGCCCCACCTCCTGATACCATCACATTGGGGGTTAAGGCGTCAACACAGGAATTTTGGGGGACACAAGCATTTAATCCATACCAACCATTTTACTAATCTACTCAAGATAATTATTTCAAAAATAAAGAGAGCTCGGATACAAGTCTCAAATGAGGGGAGTCCAGGAATCAGGAAATCTGAGAGAGAGAAAAGCAAAGAGTAGAGGAAATGGGATTGTTCTGCCAACAAGGACAAGGGACTCTAGAGAGAAGAGAGTGAATGAAGTTCAGATACAAATACATAAATTACGATCCTAGTGCTTTTAATAGAAGGAAAGGAAGTTGTAGGAGACTTTTTTAAAGGTTGAAGACATTGCACTGGGGACTATTTGGCCACAGTGGGTGGCAGAATGTAGTAAATCAAAGGGAACTCCAGGTTTTGTACCTGAGTGACTGGGGAATGTGAATTTATCTAATATCAACAGTAGTTCCCAACCCTGACTACACAGAGAATTACCTGGAGAGCTTTGAAAAAATATTGATGCCTGGGCCCCTCTCAAGATCGCTCAATTCAGAATTTCTGTTCCAAATTATTCTGTTTTAATGTTCCAGAGTTGGAGCTTGGAACATTAGTATGATTTTTGGAGGCTCCCAGGTGATTCCACTGTGCAACCAGGGTTGACGATATTTACCTAGCGTTAAAGTCACTAGATTTCTGGCTGCTATGGAATCATAAAAATTGGAGGATCAAATGCCGATAGCTACCAAATAACTTCATGTATGGTTTGTGTTGTATGCAGAAAAATGACCTCCCAAAGATGTCTACAACCTAATCCTTAGAATCTATAAGTACGTTAGGTTACATGGCAGAGGGAATTAAGTTTTCAGATAAAATTAAGGTTGCTAATGAACTGACCTTAAAATGGGGGAGATTATCGTGGATTAACCAAATAGGCCCAGTGTAAACACAAGGGCCCCTAAAAAGTGGAAAAGGAGGTTAGAAGAACAGTCAGATAAATGAATTGTTCCTGACTTTGAAGATGGAGTAAGGCTGGGCACGGTGGCTCATGCCTGTGATCCCAGCACTTTGAGAGGCCGAGGCGGGCAGATCACTTGAGGTCTGGAGTTCCAGACCAGCCTGGCCAACATGGTGAAACCCTGTCTCTACTAAAAATACAAAAATTAGCTGGGCATGGTGGTGCGTACCTGTAATCCCAGCCACTCTGGAAGCTGAGGCAGGAGAATCACTTGAACTTGGCAGGCAGAGGTTGCAGTGAACCAGGTTGTGCCATTGCACTGCAGCCTGGGGGACAAGAAGGAAACTCTGTCTAAAAAAAAAAAAAAAAAAAAAAAGATGGAGGAAGATGCCACAAGTCAAAGAACATGGGCAGCTTCTAGTGGATTGTCCCCTAGAGCCTCTAAAAAAAGAATGTAGTCCGGTTGATACCTTGCTTTTAGCCCAATGAGAACTGCGTAGGACTTTTGACCTACATAACTGTAAGATAATACATTTATGTTGTTTCAAGCCACTGAGTTTGTGAGATTCTGTTAAAACAGCCCCAGGAAGCTAATATAGGTGGTCAGCTTGGGAAGATTTCACAGAAGAGGTAAATTTTGATAAACTTTTGAAGGGCCGTTATTGGTGGAGAAAAAGATGGGGAGATGGATGTTGGAATTTGAGTCCATCAGAATATATTTATAAGCCAAAGCTAGAGGAATAAAGCAGTATTATGTAACTGTTGCTAAATTCCCCAGTCAAGTCAGAGGCAAGGCATTCTCAAGAATTTTTCTCAGTAATTTTACTTGAATTGTGTGCAGCTTCACAGATTTAAAGGCTGACAAAACACTTGCTTTACCTGGTTGGTTTTAAATTACTTAAGTCAGTATAGAAAGCAGACAGCATCTGCAGCTTCCATATAGCCCTCCCCTGAATGTCACCTGGAGCTTAATATTCTTATCACTCTCCTTTAATCAGATCTGTGGACTCTGCTGATCTGTTTTCATTGGATCCCTCTGAATAAAAAATAATTGGATCATGAGACACACACATACACAGAGACAGACAGGAAAACAGACAGACACACATTGCGACAGGAGAGACAGAGCAAAAAAAACCCTTCCATATGTATCTTTATTCATTAAAACATATTTATTGAGGACCTATATATGACATGAACATACATCATGTTAGGGATCCATCAGTGAATGAGACAGGCAAGGTCCCTGTCTTTACAGAGCTCACAGCCTGGTGGAGGACATAGACAAATCATTATGCAATTTATAGCAGAGTGGAAAATGTAAGTTGCTATGAGGGAATACAGAAGGGGCAACCAACTTAGTATGGGGATGGGAAGGGAAAGGTGTGTCGGGGAGGCTTCCTGGAGAAAGAGAACTTCTAGGCCACTCACTGTCAAAGTGTGGTTTTTGGATCAGCAGCATCAGCAAACCCTGGGGGATTGTATACATGGACATTCTCAGGCCCATTAAGCCACACCTAAGAATTCTAAGGATGTGGCACAGAAATCTGTTTCATTCAAGCCCTCTAAGTGATTTAGATATGGGTAAAGTTCATCGAGAACCAGAACATCACACCTGAACTGCACATTAGAATCACTAGAGTCACTTTCCACAAAAATGCTGTGACCCCACGCCCAGAGATACTAATTTAATTGGACTGGCATAAAGCCCTGGTATCAGTACTTTTTCAAGTCTCAGGTGATTACGATGTGATTTTACTGTACAGTCAGGGTTGAGGCTGTTTCTCTAGGACAGCTGAAGCTGGGGGCTGGGACAAGGGCTGGAAGGATCTTACAGGTGGCGTGCAAAAGCCCAGAGGTCAGAGAAAGCCTGATGGAGTGTGTTTGGGGACCGTACAAGGCTACATACAACAAAACTCCATGGTTTAAAATAAGGTATGTGATATAAGTTCAGTTGTTCATTGTAGTACTTCTCAAACTTTAACAAGCATAGAAATCATCTGAGGATCTCATAGAAACACAGATTCTGATTTGGTAAGTAGGAGCAGGGAACTGAGGTTCTGCATTTCTATAAGCTCAGCGATGCTGATGTTGCTGGTCTGCAGACTGCACCTCACCTTAGCAAGGTTCTACTGCTCCAGCTTTCCCTGAGGGTACATGTCAGTGGATGGGAACTGCAGAAGGACGTATCTACGCATTAGTCCCAGGGCTGACATAACGGCACCTCGTTGGGGTGAACTGCGGATGCCCATTGCTGTGTGGGCATGTTTTCATGGTAGGGAGGAAAGACGCAGCCTCGCCCAACCTCCTAGCCTGCTCTTCTGATTATTATCCATCAAGGTCGTACTGCTTTTAGCTCAGCAGTAACTCCCCCTCTTTCCTTCCCCGTCCCTCCCACGCCAATCTAGCTGAGTGCCTCCCCTGGTCAGTCCAGCCGACCAGCTCATTAAGTGACCGCTGGAGAGCTCCCTAACGCGCCAGCCAGCCAGTGAGGCCCTGGGCTAGGCCGGGGCTCTCCTGGGACCCGTCTCCCTCTTCCCACCTTCCCCCACTGACCGTGGCGGTGCCTGCGGCAGAGCCTCCCTCTGCAGCAGCCCCTTGCACTTGGCTCGCACTTCTGGGCGCTGTCCATGGTTGCAGCAGTTTTCGGCGCGCCACGTCAGGAGGCCACAGCAGGGCCCTGCGATTGGCGGAGGAGCCCCTCGCCATACCCCTGCACCTCCGCCCACGCGCCCCTGCCCCGGAGGCGCGTGCCAGAGAGCGTGCCCGGCGCGCCCCGGGGCTCCCGGGCGGCACACCCACTTTCCTTATTAGGGCAGAGTCGAGTGCCCAGAGCCGGCGGCCGGGCGAGGGGTGGGGCGGGGAGCCCGGGAGCCAGACGGCCGAGGGCGCAAACACAGCCTCAGCCGCAGCCGCCTCCGAGCGGCAGGAGGGAGCAGTCGGTCGCTGCGCCCCGGCGGGCCACTTTCCCGGGACCCCGCTCCTCTTCCTTGTGCCTAGATTTTCCACTGCGCCCCTCCTAGTACCCGGGTTCCAAACCCCTAGCCACGACATGGAAGAATTTTTGCAACGCGCCAAATCTAAACTGGTAAGTTGAGTGAGCAAGGCTGTGTGTGTGCGCGCGCGTATGCTGATGGAAAGGTGGAGAGGAAAAGGTGTTGCAGCACAGGAGGAAGAAGCAACTTTGCCACGGAGTTGTCAGGGTGTGCGGGCTGTCTCCTGGAAGAAATCTCTGGAACTCTGGCTCTTAAAGCTGGCAATCTGTCTCCAGAATCCTCCCCCGCAACCAGATGAGGTGCAGAGCTGAAGGAGGTTGTGGCCTGGCTGAAGTTGGGTCGCTTCTGTCCAGCTGCGGTCCCTCTATCGGCAGTTTGCTCCTGAAAGCTAAGGGAAACATGGGTGTGGTCTTCCTTGAGATAAAGAGCCCAGCCTTCTGCAGATGCATTGCGTGTAAGTGTAAAAGAAAAAAAAAAAAAGACTCTTAGGACTGTACTTAAGCTGGAGGTGACAAAAGCGAGGAAGTCAGAGTGCTGGGTAGGAAGGACATGTGTGGTAATGGAGAATCCACAGGATAGAGCTTGCTCCACTGCAGGAGTTAGGGACATTCTAGTGTGTCTTGTGTCTCGCTAATTCCTGTTCACATCTGTAAACTCCGGCAGAGGCAGAAGGGGAAACTCTAACTGTTGGTGTTCTGGGGTTTACCAGACCATCATTCTCCCGGGAGCAGACCTGTGTGTTAGCCCATGTTTACCGTATCACTGTCCAAACAGTGAATGGGCAACTCCACTGTGTATGTTAACAGTTGCTACACATTCTGGCACAACAGACTCTAGCAGTTTCTTAATTCCAAACTGTTTTGGCTCTCCAGCACAGCAGTAATAAATATAATGGAAATGTTTCTGTTTTGGCAGAAAAAAAAAAGAGAAAAGCCTGTACTCATTTAGAAGCAATATCTTTAATGAACTGTAAAAGCACTTTTTACAGGCCTGGCATGGAAAGAAATGCATAATTTATGATGCCTTTAACCTTTAAGCCTTCATAGAAGCCAAAATATAAAGTCTGCATTAAGGTAATGTTTTAATCACAAGGCAGGATATTTGCAGGTTATTACTATAACTCATTTACCCTCACACAACAAAGGGAGTACAGGAAGGGAGGGCCCAAAGTTGCCTGAACCACCATTCAGAGTGCAGACAGAAGTGGGATCCTTACAATGATCTAACTGTAAGTATCTTGAAAAAGACCATTGAAGTTGATAAGTGCTTATATAAGAACTTTCTACCTGAAAGCTCCCAGAGAGTTGAACGTTTGTGGAGATTTCAGAGTTGAGGAAGTTTGTGATCATTTCTGTGTTGTTTATTGACCCTTTTCTTTACTAGAGCAGATGGATGAAAATACTAATTTCAGAAACTCAACTACGTATTTGGCATTTCTGATAGTATACATGTTCTATTCTTTACCTAGTAATGAAGGAGAAATATTCAAAAATGAAAGACAGTTTTGGCAACTGTGCGTGTGTGTGTGTATGAAAATGGTAATCAATGACAAATGCAGAGTTCTGGGCTGTATCTGTTTTTCACTCCCGTAACATTTCTTTATCAGTATTTTCGCAATAAACATTTAGACTGTGGGGTCTGATATGAGCAAGAGGTTTCTCTCAATTCTGAGGAGCAGTTGCTGGAATGGAAATTTCCCTATTTCCGAGTAATCAGTTGAAAGTAATCTGTAATTTATTTACCGAGTCCCTTCATTAGATGAGCAATTGCTCTACATCATTAGAAAAAAGGACAGGAAAGAGAAGGGATTGTTTGAAATATTGTTACCAGTTTCATGTCTTAGCCAGAACAATTACTGCTTATTTTATTTTTTCTTAGAATAAGCTTCTTACTAGAAATCATGATTAACCTTTCACATCCAGCCACAGCAAAGGTGTTTTGGTCACTTTTAGTGTCATATTTCTCCTGATAAGTTACATTTTCTAGGTAATAAGATTTTTACTTAATATATGACACTCAAATATAGTAGTAGATAACATTCTCCTTTAGAGGATAGATAACCTTTTTCTTGGAGAAAAAAAATTAAGTCAATGTCATTCACTTGTGGGAAATTTATTTATAATAAAATGGCAAGATTTGGCCGGGTGTGGTGGCTCACACCTGTAATCCCAGCACTTTTTCACACCTCCGTAATCCAAGGCGGGTGGATCACCTGAGGTAAGGAGTTCGAGACCAGCCTGGCCAACATGGCGAAACCTCGTCTCTACTAAAAATACAAATATTAGCTGGGCATGGTGGCACATGCCTGTAATCCCAGCTACTGGGGGGGAGAGGCAGGAGAATCGCTTGAACCTGGGAGGCAGAGGTTGCAGTGAGCCGAGATTATTCCACTTCATTCCAGCCTGGGCAACAGAGTGAGACTTGGTCTCAAAAATAAAATAAAATAGTAAGACTTTAAAAAATTCAGCCAATCCTTTGGAAAACATTTTAAGGTGAAGAAATTTACCATGCTGATTTTTACTTACGCCTTATTAGACCAGAATTAGAATTTAGAAGCTATGTTTTAAATGTTTTTCTTTAGAAGTTTAGCTATATGATACCTAAAAAAAAAAGCCTAATTGCTAGTTTTTTTTTTCCTATTTGACTTAATTGCTTTGATATTCTGTAGGCATTATATGTATTTTTTAATGGTTTGAAATAGTTAATGACTCTTCCAAAGTCCTAACATAACCTCATCATCATTGGGGCTAGCTAATTCCAATAGGCAAAAAGAACTTTAAATTTGCAAAATGGAATTGCTATTAGCCGTGGATACAATCTCCAATAATCAAAATGTTGGAAAAATTGTGTGTCTTTTTTTCTGACTTGGAACATTTATTATTCATCTGTCATTGTAAGGAGAGAGGAAGCTCTGCTATTCTAGGCCAGACCCTTGGTTGAACGGAAGTCTTTGAAGGAAAAGGATATTTGGAATTTTGATCAGGTAGTTTGGAGCTGATTTCCATTGAATTGGGAGCTCACTTTCAATTCTATTTTTCATCCCGGTCTAGTCCTGCTAGTCTTTAAACTGAGGCAGATTCACTGACATAATCCCATCCTCGTTTTCCCTAAATCTCCCTTTCTAATACCTTTCCTTCGCTCCTGAGAATACTCAGTATTTATCAGAAATGGCAAAAGTAAACTCCAGGTGTGGCCTCAGAGGGATCCCTCCTCCTGGGGCTCAAATGCTTCTCATGTGGGCCTGACTTCTGCCTGGTTAGGACAGGCTGAGGGCTGGAGCATAATTGTGAAAAACTTGGTTGGAGGTGGGGCACGGCTAGGGAGGTAGTTACTTCTTCCAAGCAGTCTCCGGAAATGCTCCCTTCTAGACAAACAAGGAATGACTCATATGGAATTGACACGAGGATTGTTAAAACATTAATGACAGTAGGATAAGCAATCTGAGAGCAAGCCTCCCAAGCTTGCGATGGTAATCAAAGAGTGGTGCTTCCTAGTTGAAATCACTTCCTTGATGTGAGAATCCAGCCATATTTTTGGTTTGGATACTTACTTCTAGAACTAGAAATGAGAATGCAAACGTATTTTCTTTTTTCTCCTGCCCATTCAGAGTTGCAGAAATCAAAGTTCCAGATCAGTCCTTAAGTTTTAGCCATGCTTTCTATTCTTAGTGACATCATTTCTGTGGCAAGAGAAGTTGAAGGAGTACGGGGAATGAGGGCTCCCTGCTCTATGCTGTGATTTGGGAAATGTCCCTCAACTTCACAGTGATCAACTCAGGAAAGTATTCAAGACAAGGACAGTCTCATGGTTGTAAATCGTCAACATTCCCATGAAATTTGGGCAGAAAATGAAGTACATGAGGAATCATCTGGGGATGGGTAGAGAGTTCTGTGGCTCTGGCTGGCAGGAAGCCAGGGTCACCACACTGGGCCCCTGCTGCCGAGCCTCCCTCACTGCCCAGACACCCCCAGCTGATGCAAGTCAAGCAGCTGTTAATGGGTGGAGATCACTGCAGCCCACATGCCCTATGATGTAGGTCATGAGCCAGCCTTGGGTTGTGGGGGAGGTGGGGATGTTGTCAGCTGTCACCAGCAGGATACAGGGCACATCGGTGTCCCAGGAATGCTGTTTTCAACAAGAAGGTGGAGAGAGTCACTACTGCAGTCCAGAGGATGCATCTGCTACTTCAGCAGTGACAGCTGCGGAGGAAGGGCTCATTTCTGCAGTAGGTAGTAGTTGATATGTGGACTTCTACAGAAGAAAAATTCTGGGTGACTTTAATGTTAGCTCATAGTCTGTGATATGTGGCATAGGGACAAGAAAGCACATTCAAAACTCTAAATGAACAACTGCATTAGAGTGGTTATAGGAGATGGGGTTTTATAAAAGAAAGATAAAGACTGCAGCATGTCTGCAGAATAATCAACTTGATTGGAAATTGAAGGAATATATTCTTCCTGATTTCCTCTTGCCTAGGAAGAAGGTTGTGCATGTCAATAAAAAGGATATTTAAAGTAAATGCTTCACGCCTTTTAAAGGGCTGCTGTGGCAAGGACTAGTCATGATGAAGAAGCTGGCAGAGCTGTTTCGTTTCAAGAGCTGAGCTCATTCTGGTCAGAGACCATGGGATCAGCTTCTGCCCCATTGCAAACCAGGGCAGGTGCTCTTGAGACCATGCCTCTTGCCAAAGCATTTATGAGCAGGAAACTCAGGAATCCAAAGCGCTTCCATGAATGTGATACCCCTCGCTTAGGGACTGATGAGGAATGAACCCTTGATTGCTTTGTTCCTGGAGTTAGCTTCATTTCTCACTGCCAGATCGTTCAGATGAACAGCTGCGGATTGTCCCAGTCCTGGGACCTTCGGAGAAGAACCACACTTTTTTAGTGTAAACAGATCTTCGAGTGGATCAATCTGTCTCACAGGAAGAGAGGTGCGCCCTGTGATTCAGACAGCACCTTGGGCCTTGGAGGACATAGGATCAGGTGTGAGCAAGGTCACCCTTTAGATAGTGGTTTGGGGACTATTTTGTCAACTAAGTAAACAGCTGATGGCTTTGGTATAACCTGTTCGTTTCGATGCAACATTTATTTGGGCAGATATTAACATAATTATGAGTTTGGTAAACTGGTCTGGGGAGCTCCTGTAAGCAATGGCTTGGTGATGGAGGTATTATTCCTCCGGGGAGGGTGTAGAGGGAATCTACCCCTCCGTAAATGTTACCTGAGCAGTGAGAAAAATGAGGAAAGAATACTTAGGTCTGGATAAAGGCTGCAAAAGAGTTAAAAACATCAGGGGACGAGAGAGAGGGCATGCAACATTAGTTATTGATTTTTCTTGAACTTTGGGGATTATGGGAGAGTCCTGGAGTTTGAAGTCTTCTTTGAAAGGAAGCTGGGGAGGGCTGATGTATTCGGGAGGCAGCATTCCTATGCAGGGTGATATGAATAGTACCCTCTGAGTTTGTGTAGTACACAACCTGCATGTAGTCCCATTCGTGGCTACCCTTTCAGGGGTCTTAAAGTAGCCCACTCACAATCTCTAGAATTGTCTCAGATCCATTTCTTTCTGAGCCCTGTGGCTTTGGACTTTGGTTTCCAGGGAAAAGAAGTCTTTCTTCTTGGGAGCTCTTATGAGACTAACTGGGCTGTAGATCACCCTGGAAGATCAGACCCATGAAGTTTGGGTTAGAATAATCATGCTGATGAACACAGCCTTGGTTTCTTAATCTGAAAAATGGAATAATGATGCCTACTTTGCATATTTGTTGCAAAGCCAAAATGATGTACCCATCGCCCTTAGCACAGAGCTTGGAACAATGGTGGGTCTTTCCACTTGCCTCCAAGCCCGTCCTCTTCTGTACTTCCTCATCTTAGTGAATGGCATTGTTATTCATCAGTTTCTCCAGCTGAAAACTTCCTTTTCCTTCATCACTTCCCTAACCCACCCTATCCTTAAGTCACCCAGATGACTACAATGGCTGGCAAAGTCCTTTCACCCTGCTTCCGGGGAGATCATTTTGAAAGCATCTTTCACACCTTTCCTAACTCTCCCTTAAAAAAAAAAAAAAGGAAGAAGAAGAAGAAGAAGAAGAAAAAAAACAACCTCCTCATCACTTTCCATTGTTCTTAGGAGAATGGACACACTTTTAGCATGACCTGATCTGCTATCCAGCTTCTTTCTGGCTTTTCCTCTTGCTCTCCTTGGCTTAACTCCTGCCTCTTAGGTTAGATGAAGAGAAGACTTCTGAATGAGCCGCCTCCCCTACTCCTTGAGTCCAAGTCAGGTTTTTTGGTAATTTTTTAGATCACTTATTTCCGCTTGTCATTACATCTCTATTGGGCATGTTTGTTCGATTAATGCCAATTTGGTGAGAGTAGGAGCCAGGGTCTGTGTCATTTTGCTCACCATTGTATCTCCAGGTTCTTGTGCAGTACCTGATGCTCAAAGAGTATTTCTAGAATTAATCAACCCAAAAGGCAAGAGTCCTGCACAAAGCATGGCACATTGCAGTGGCTCGATAAAAATAAATAAACGGAGGGCCAGGTCTAGATTTTTGGAGGTCTGAATCTGAAGAAGGGCTTGTGCCAGGAGGCAGGAAGCCATACTGGTTTGCTAGAAGAAGGTGAAGGACAGTAAAGTCAAGGAGTACCATATTGTACTTCACACACAGTAAGTACTTAATACAAAATGTTATGACAAAATAAAAATCTAATTTTTATGCATGACTGCTTGGAATCTGTAAATATTGGTTGAGCTAAAGCATGAATGGAGAGAGGCAGAGGACAGGAATGGGGCACTGAAAGCCTCTGAAAAACTGCACTGGGTAGATCAGCTGACAGTGGAACCATTGGAACCATAGGTTCTCCTCCATGTGGCTCAAAGACTAGAAGTGGACTCCCCCAAGGCTAACCACTGTATCAAGTCAGCCCAGCCTATTCTCTTGCTGCCCCTTGACCAGTGCTAATATCATGAGAGAGACTGGCAGGGAAGCTGTTCAGAGTCCTTGAGAGAAAAGATTAGGCATTCCAGACCGCCTGTCTAGCCCTGGCACTGCAGACCTCACGTGTAGGGTAAACCCATGCATGATCCTGAGTCAGACCTCTCATCCAGCCAGTGGGACTGTTTGTGGTCAAGCATGATCACGGTCTTCCACTTCATCCAACTCTCCTGGGTGTGACCAGACTCTCCCAGGTATTTGTTTTGGCCTGTAATGCCAGAGTCTTTTTGAACTGATGATGTTTAGGAAAATTGCAAATCTTTGGCTCCCTGCATTTGATATTTCTTGCTTTGGCTTCCAGGAAGCTTAAAGCTATGTTGGTGCTTCATTTTCTTAGCCTAGGATGTCTGAACTAAGGGTTTTTTTTTTTTTTTTTTAATTGTTATTACTTAGTTTTAATCTCATTATAGTTGTTTTAATTTTTTTTTGCTTTAATGTATATGCACTTTTATTATAAGTGGGTTATCCTTTTGGTTACTGGTGAGAATAAATAAATATGTCTTATAATAATATATATGATCTTGAGTATATTTTGGCAACCAGTCTGGCCTAGTTCAGGGTTCATCTACTCAAATTTGAGAATTAGCTTTTTTTAGTAATAGAGAATATAGTGTGGGACTTCAGGATAACTAGCTGAAAGGAAACATCAACACAGTCCAAAGATTGTCTGTGTTCTCATCCTCGATGATTGCTGACCTCCCTGGGAGCAGCAATAGCCACACATTCTTACATCTGAACCCATAAACGGGGAACTGTGAGGCAGCCCCTGGCAGAGGCTGCCTGCCCTAAATCAGATCCTGGGAGGTTTTCCTAGAGTATGAGTTGTGGATTTAGGAGACCCTTAGAAAGACTTTTGTCCGCCTTCCCACTTCTTGCCCCCTAAAGGCATTACAGTGGGGTGGCTAATCATGTGGAACCAGTGCTTCATTTCAAATCCTAACCCCGCCACTTTTACTTGCATCCTAACCCCGCCACTTTTACTTGCATCCTAACCCTGCCACTTTTACTTGCACCCTAACCCCGCCACTTTTACTTGCTAGTCGCACAATCTTAGTTTCTTAGCCTCCCCGAGTCTCAGTTTCGTTATCTGTAAATGAGAACAGTAGTAGCACTGGCCTCACAGGGCTGCTGCATATGTGTATGCCCTGAGATGAGGACATGATCTCCATCCACAGTAATAAAAACACGAAAAGGCCACTAGCGGACAAGAGCCAGGATGTCCTATTTACATTTCACAGAAACAGGAACAATTCTTAGCTCTCTTGCAATTCAGTTAGAATTTGTGGAATATCTGTCTTAGCTCTATGAGATATTTTTAAAATTTCATTTCACTCCCACAATGGTCTTGTAAGGTAGGTACTAATCTCCTTTTGCGGTTGCCGAAACTGAGGCTCAGTGAGGTTAAGAGGTTTGCCCAGGCTGGGCGCAGTGGCTCACGCCTATAATCCCACCACTTTGGGAGGCCAAGGCGGGTGGATTGCCTGAGGTCAGGAGTTTGAGACCAGTCTAGCCAACATGGTGAAACCCCATCTCTACTGAAAATATAAAAAAATTAGCCTGGTGTGGTGTCATGCGCCTGTAATCCCAGCTACTGGGGAGGCTGAGGCAGGGCAATTGCTTGAACCAGGGAGGTAGAGCTTGCAGTGAGCTGAGATCGCTCCACTGCACTCCAGCCTGGACAACAGAGCAGGACTCCATCTCAAAAAAAAACAAAAAACAAAAAAACCCAGAAGTTTGCCCAAGGTTGCACAGCCATAAAGAGTAGAGCTGGAGTTTGCTTCCGGATCACCTGACTTCAATTCTAGGACCTTCTTCCTCATACCATAGGCACCTCTTCCTGCAAGATCTCCTGGAACATTTCATTCTCCTTAAATTAAAAGTGAACACCTTGACAGGTTTATAGGAGGGCTGAGTGATAAGTTAGTGAAATTGCACATACATTGTTCATGTTGACCCAAGGGGTTTCATTCTTCTGTGTTGCTTGTTTTATATTAAAATCCTTTGGACAGCAGAATATCAACCAATGTTATTGAAATCCTGCTCTGAGAAAAACATGGTGTTAGGCCATCTGTGATTTGATTGAATAAGTTGTGAGATTGTTCTCACTGCATGCCCATTTGAAAGAAAATTAACTGATAAATGATTTGGAGGAGAGAGTGTGTGACTAGCTTTCAGAGTAATTAGAAATATTGTGGGCATTTGGTGAACTGTTAAGAACAAGAATGCATTTTTAAAAGAGTTTAAATGCCTCTTATTTGCCACCAAGTTTATTAGAACAACTGTTGGTTTTGCAGTTTCTTCAGTGTTGCCACTCTCTTGTTGGTGGCCTTAAATATCACTTTGATGGACGGACCGATGTCAGGGGGTCTAGGCAGGAGAAGATCCAGGGTTAGAACACAGCTCTCAGTTGTGTCAAGTCCACTTTGGCTCTCTAGTCTGCTAGTTTAGCAGCGCCCCCAGAAAACTGTGGATTATGCTGAAGATACACATAGAAGTGAAGGAAAAGGGGAAGAAAGGAAAGAAGGAAGGTGGAGGCAGAATTGGCAGGGAGATAGGAAAAAAGAAAGACATGAAAAGATTCAAGAAGGAAACAAGTCTGAATATCCTTCCACAATTCAGGACAGGATGTGTTATAACTAGAACAGTTCTTATGTCCACAGTCACTTCCCTGGCACGTCAGCCAACCCAAAAGTCACCCCAAAACCGGAACTTGGGCAAAGGCAACTAAAATTGATTATTGAAAACCTATCATCAGTTAGTTCTTTTCTCACAGGAAAACTCCCTAAGTGCAATCTCTGAGGCTATTTGTGAGATGATACTTGTAAATCATTCACAGAAATGCTGGGAGTGCAGCAAAACACATGAATGCTAGCTACCGTCATTGAGGTTATTATTTAATATGCACTTTGACACAGTGTTCACCAACCTGGTTTTCTCAGAAGGGGATGATGGAAAGGGAGGTAGCTGCCAGAGGCTGTAATAGATGATGACTTACAATGGGGAAACTGCACAAACAAAACCAAAATCAAACAGGACCTATAAGAAGCAGATCCGATGCTGGGCACAGTGGTTCACGCCTGTAATCCCAGCGCTTTGGGAGGCAGAGGTGGGTGGATCACAAGGTCAGGAGTTCAAGATCAGCATAACCAACATAGTGAAACCCTGTCTCTACTGAAAAACACAAAAATTACCCGGGTGTGGTGGTGCACACCTGTAGTCCCAGCTACTCAGGAGGCTGAGGCAGGAGAATCTCTTGAACCCAGGAGGCAGAGGTTGCAGTGAGCCGAGATTGTGCCACTGCACTCCAGCCTGGGCTACAGAGCGAGGCTCCCTCCTAAAAAAAAAAAAAAAAAAAAAGGAGGAAGCAGACCCAGGCCCCCAGTAGGTGTCATTCCATTTGGTGTCAGGTAAATAATCCTAAATACCTGCACAGCTCCTGGCAGACATAACATCATTGACATAAAGTACATATCTGATCCTCACAGTAATGACCTTAAAGAATCAAGGGGAAAAGATCATTTAAACTTGGTGTCCTGTTTAAGAAGAAAGGTGTGGTGCATAAGCGATTTCAGAAAAATCTCCCACTCACATAATTAACATAGAAAACAACAGAAAAGAAGTTGTGGCTTGCAGGGTAGGTTTGGTTGTCTGACAAGCCTCTTGCATAGGAGACCTTGTTCTTGAGTGAAGCCAGATACGTGAAGCGTCATGGTTTATAACAAGTGATCATGAGTCAGGATGGAAGGTGATGGTGCAGAAATGTGAGTCTGATGTGGGGAGGCATAAATAGGCCTCAGCACGTACAAGATGTGAGCAGCCTGGCTCCCCACTCCCATGCTCAGTGGAGAACTAAATCTGGTTCTTGACTCCAGAGGAGGCACAGCAATGACCACAGAGGTATAAAATAAGGTTTCTGAGAAAAGCCCATGAGGGACCAGAAGACTGCTGATGGCCTTGCAGTTCTTTGAAAGGTTCTTATGGAAGAGTTTCCACCCATGGAAATTATTTCTTCCCCTCAGTTGAAAAAATAGGACTTTTAGGACGAGTGACTTTTTTTCTCTCTTAAGGAAGCCCATTCATTCATTAAGGTCCTTTTTGTTGTTGTTGTTGTTGAGATGGAGTCTTGCTCTGTTGTTAGGCTGGAGTGCAGTGGTGCACGATCTGTGCTCACTGCTGCAACCTCCACCTCCCTGGTTCAAACGATTCTCCTGCCTCAACCTCCAGAGTAGCTGGGATTACAGGCATGTGCCATCACGTCCAGCTAATTTGTGTGTGTGTGTGTGTGTCTTTAGTAGAGACGGAGTTTCACCATGTTGGCCAGGCTCATCTCGAACTCCTGACCTCAGGTGATCCACCCACCTCAGCCTCCCAAAGTGCTGGGATTACTAGCGTGAGCCACCATATCCGGCTGGTCATTTTTTTTTTTTTTTCTTTTTTTTCCTGCAGAAAATTAATGAAAGGGTGCAAAAAGAGAAATGTGCGTGCTGGCTTCCTCCTCTCAGCAGCATTTTGATCCTCTCTGCATTCCTCAGACACATTTTCTGTAGTGGTCAGTGGTGCTGGCCAGACCAGCACAAGTGGCTCTGAGAAGATAGAAATGCCACAGCATGTGGACAGATCAGCTGCTCCCTGCCACGGGTATGTCTGAGAGGACAGGACACGTGCCTGGCAGTTCCCTGAGAAGGCAGTGTCCCTGGGCCTCTCCCCAGGGAGACAAGAAGGGGTAAATCCCTTTCTGTCCCCCATTCTTGATGCTTTACAGTTAAATATTTCCCTTGGCCCTTAGCAAGCTGGTTTGGTTTTCATGCAACACCTCCTGGTCAAACTATGGGGAATGATTCTCTCATCTTTCATTGGCTACAATATAAAGAGACTTCCGGAGCTACTTCCTTTTGGAGGACTGGGTTCTTGCAAGGAAAGGCGGGCAGTCTTCTAACCGATTCTTGTGGATTAATTTACAACTTTGATTCAGATTTTGTTCTGTCTTTTCAGTGTTTACCAAGATCATTGAGAGAACTTGTTTTTTCTCTTTAAATGGTGAGCAAATTGCAAGCTTAGTCTTAGAAAATGTATATAGGACACAGAAAAAGATAAACAAGAGGGAGACCTTTCATTCCCTAGGTGAATCTTTCTTCTATTATTTAATTATGAATCTGCTCTGCAAGACCCTGAAATAAAGCCATCCATGAAGCAAAGCAATTGTCATGGCCCTGTGACTAATCATGTGCTTCCACTTGGCTGATACCCTTGGACTGTGGCCCGAAGTGTCATTACTCTTGGCTCTAGTTTCCAGAAAACCCAGACATAAACTCACTGTGGTGGATGCAGATCAAAATGCCATCCCAGAGCTGGCTTTTAAAATGTTTTGAAAAATTCATTATCTCTCTAAGCCATTAGATCACTTTGAGCCTTATGGGGAACAAATGTATTTCTCACTTCTATGGAATTATTTCATGCCAGAATAGCCTCCTGACCAAGCACAACATCTCTGTACAAATCGATTCATACACAAAGGGTTTCATAGGCTGGCATTTACGTAGACGGCTCTGATGAAGCTCATAAACACTGAGCCACACTTGTTACAATTGGCCGCTTTGTTGGACTTCTTCTCTCAGCAGGATTTATATTCAGTCACCCTGATCACCATGTCACTCTGGGTACATACACCCCGACCCGTCACTTCAGGGAGTGCTGTGGACAACAGCCATCAGGGTTCCCTGTGTTTAAGTATAGCCTTCTATGGCCATCATCTTTTATTTATGATTTCTTGTTGTGTAACTGTGAGTTATTTTAACAATTATAGAATCACAGACCTTTACACTGGAAACTACTATAGAATCATAGGTTTTTGTTGTTGTTGTTGTTGTTTGTTTGTTTTCTTTTTAGAACCAGGGTCTTCCTCTGTTATGCAGGCTGGAGTGCAGTGGCAAGATCATGGCTCACTGTACCCTAGAACTTGTAGGCTAAAGCGATGCTCCCACCTCAACCTCCCAAGTAGCTGCGACTACAGGCATGTGCCACCAAGCCTGGCTAGTGGTTTATTTTTTATTTTGTAGAGACAAGGACTCGTTATGTTACCCAGGCTGGTCTCAAACTCTTGTCATGCTCCTTGTCATGAAGGATCTCAAGTGATCCTTCTGCCTAGGCCTCTCAAAATGTTGAAATTAGAGGCGTGAGCCACTGTGCCCAGCCTAATCACGTATTTTTAACATTGAAACAGATGACTTTAGACATCTATTTCAGGCTCCTCACATTATATTTCAGGCTTAGTTTCTTTATAAAATAATAAGCAATAAGGCATATTTGGAAAATAGAGGAAAGCTGAAAAATTACCAATAAACAGAAAAAATTAAAAATAAAATCACCCACTTTCATTGAAGCATGACTCTTGGTGATATTTTGGCTAGTAGTTTTCTTAGTCTTTCTTCCTTGTGCACAGGACTTAAGATATTTGTATATCTTGCAACCCCGATTTTTATTTTACTTAACAATATTATTTTACTACGTTATTACATAGTAGTCAAAATCAATATCTTAAATAATAGAACACAGTTTAATAAAGAAGATCTACTGAGGTTAAACCTTTTCATTGTCCCTCCTTTTTGCTATTGTTAATTACTGTGACAAACATCTTTGCACATAGAAACATTTTAGCCTGTTTAGAATTATGTTCTTAAAATGGCTTTCCAGTATGCAATGATTAGGGAAAAAGATATTAATATTCTTAAGCTTCTTGATACATCTTTTTAAATTGACTTCTGGGTGAACTCTTCCCAAATGTTAAGACTCAGAGAGGTTAACTAATCCCACAGTACATTGTGACAGAGTCCGACTAGATTTGAGGTCTCTTGACCCCGAAGTCTACGCCCCGATGAGTTAGAGAATTTGTGCTGTATGAGGGAGAGTGGTGTGCTGATTGTATACATCGTGGATCTGAGCACATAACCTGAAGCAGCCTGGCTGCTGAGTTGAGACAAGTGTTACAGAAACTGTGCCACACCAGTTACAACTCTGCTAATGAGACCAGTAGGTAGCATGTGGCTGACGGGGACGCTACTTTTTCTTTGTCTTTTCACTTCCTCTCTCAATTATTTCAAAAAGATTGAGCCTCATGGAACGGTAAAGCTGTTGCTGCTCTGCACGGTGTGGTCACTCGGAGCACACTGTTGCCCTTCATAACTGCTGTCACCTACTTGATCTCATTTGATTAACCTTAGAGAGGGTTCATGTTATTATATTTATGTCACAAATGAAAAGAACAAGGCCAGAGAGGTTAAGTCCAGCTTTGCCCAGAGACACACAGCCAGTAAGTGGCAGAGGTGGGCATAGATTCTATGTCTTCTCATTCCTAGCATCTGTGAGAACAAAAATTGATCTATGTTTTCCAGAGATGGTTTGAAGGTCTCATTGAGAGCATAGTGGTTTGGATTCATCTCTATAAAAGAAAATGTCCGAGTGAAAATACAGAGCACTTTTCTGAGGGGAGGCTATTCAACAGTGAAATCTATTCATGCTGAAGCCGTTTTTCTTTGACACAGGAAAACATACCCCTCAAGCTTTGGAGTTTTGTGTGATGGACTCTGATGTACAGTATGCAACTGTGAGATTAATGAATGTGTCACTGATGGAAACATGCTGAGCCCAACAGGCTCTGGAGACCAAGTGTCACCTATAATGGGAAGAAGGCACCTGAGAGGCAGGGTCTCTGGAGGGCCTGTGGGCATCACCTGATATGCCTGTAATGGGACAACAGGTGATTGGATGTCACTTATAGTTGTTTCAGCTGAGAGTTCTCTGTAATGTGGGGAAAGAAGTTTAATTGCCTGTAACATCAACTCTTTCCCTGCTACAGAGCAGGTGTGATTCTGTCAGATTCTCTCTTCCACCTTCCCCATTCTCAGCTGTTTCTTCATTTGGATCATATTCATTAACTGTCCCAAAGCCTAAATGCATCCCACATTGATGCAATAGGGAGTAATTTTAGTTTAGTGCAGTTTAATATCCCTTAAGCTAAATTCTTCTCTTTCAAAACTCTAAGAAACACATAAATCTCCCTGCCAATCTTTTGTATCACCATAGCATGACAAAGGCCACATGATTCTAAATCCAATATGCGCAAAGATGAACATGCATCAGATGCATTGGCCTCTGGATAGTCGTCCTGGGTTGCCTGTGTTTTCCAATCTTTCTTGAGCATTTGATTAATTCACACTGGTGAATAAAGAAAACTGCAAATATAATTGAAAGAAAATCTAGGCAGATGGAAGTCAAGGTTAGTTTGGATTTGTAATTCTGTATTGGTGAGAATTTTTGGTTGATACTTGCCCTGAAAACCTAATATGATTTTTTTTTAGAGAAGTCTATTTTTTTTTTTTTTTTTTTTTTTGAGACGGAGTCTTGCTCTGCCACCCAGGCTGGAGTGCAGTGGCCGGATCTCAGCTCACTGCAAGCTCCGCCTCCCGGGTTCACGCCATTCTCCTGTCTCAGCCTCCCGAGTAGCTGGGACTACAGGCGCCCGCCTCGTCGCCCGGTTAGTTTTTTTGTATTTTCTATTAGAGACGGGGTTTCACCGTATTAGCCAGGATGGTCTCGATCTCCTGACCTCGTGATCCGCCCGTCTCGGCCTCCCAAAGTGCTGGGATTACAGGATGATTTGTATACAGTATGATAATTCCTTTGCAGACCCCGTGTTGGGAGGCTTCAGTATATGCCGAGGGAAATAGACTTGGGATATTTTCTAGTAAATGTTGTGTGGGAGTGGGATCACTGGCTCTGAGACTGATCTGCATGGTTGTTAAATCATGCACACCTGCTAAATAATTAGCATGCTGTGGGGCAGGGGGTGCTGAAGGTAAATCCTTGTGTGCCCCAATTCCTAGCCGTCCAACTCCTTTCTGAATATACTTCTGCTTTATTTTCAAGACAGAGCAGAAAGCATTGAGGGCCAGGTAAGAGCAGTCCAATTAAGCTAGTGTCTCACCACGGCTAATATCCCATGCTGGGTCTCCTCTCCTGTCCTCATTTCCTCAAAATATCTTTACACCGCTTCTTATCCTTATCACTCCCGCTTCAGCAGAGCCTGCTGTTGGTCAGCATGCCAGGGAGTTAACATCTATCAACGCTTTCTCTGCAGCTACATATGTTATTTGACCTTCACCAGCATCCTCTGAGACAGGCATCATTATGCCCAGTTTGCAGAGGTGGAAACTGAGGCTCAAAGAGGTCAAGTAACTTGCTGTAGGGCAGACAACTAATGAATGTTGGAGTTAAATTTCTAGTATGCCATTCCTGAGAGTCTTAGCTTGTATTTCCACTTCAACAGACTGCAGGGACATAATACACTCACTTCAGGAAGAGCGGTCGTTCCAGCAGCTCTATTTAAACTTTCATGTGTATAGGAGTCACCTGGGAATCTGGCTGAAAGGGAGACTCTGATTCAGTACACTTTGGGGTAGGACCTGGGATTTTGCACTTCTAACAGGCTCTCAGGAGATGCCAATGCTGCTGTCCTGCAGAGCCCACAAATCTGAGTAGTGAGAGTCCAGAGCACTGATGAGACAGGAGGCAGGAGAGGTGCATTAGAATCTGAGGGGGCTGCGCAGCTGGGAGGAGGTGCCCTGCAGTGGAAGTGGCGTGCTTCTCCCGAGGAGGTGTGGCCTCGCTGCAATCACACTGCGGTGAGAGGCCTGATGTGCTGCGTCTGTAGCTATCATATTTCAGGTAAGATCATTGGTTTGGGAGGAAAAAAGAATCTTTTTGGCCAGATGAGGTGGCTCACACCTGTAATCCCAACACTCTGGGAGGCTGAAGCGGGAAGATCACGGGAACACAGGAGTTCGAGACCAGCCAGGGCAACATAGTGAGACCTCGTCTCTACTAAAAATCAAAAAGTAGCTGTGCTTGGTGGTGCGCACCTGTAGTCTCAGCTACTTAGGGGACCGAGGCAAGAGGATTGCTTGAGCCTGGGAGGTCGAGGTTGTAGTGAGCCAAGATCACACCACTGCACTCCAGCCTAAGCCCTGTCTCAAAAAAAAAAAGAAAAAAAATTTCTGTCACACCGCCATGCAGAGAACCATGGGTTCTAATGACCCGTAAAACAGGCCCTGCATGCAATACATATTTCTAATATGTATTAAAATTGCTTCATATCCCTTATGCTTTTCTCATACAAAACACAGGGCCTTGTGACTTCATAGTACCTGGCAGCAAGGAGGGACCATAAATACATTAATACGACCGGGCGCGGTGGGCTCACGCCTGTAATCCCAGCACTTTGGGAGGCTGAGGTGGGTGGATCACCTGAGGTCAGGAGGTCAAGACCAGCCTGGCCAACATGATGAAGCCCCGTCTCTACTAAAAATACAAAAACCAGCTGAGTGTGGTGCCACGTGCCTGTAATCTCACCTACTTGAGAGGCTGAGGCAGGAGAATCACTTGAACCTGGAGGTGGAGGGTGCGGTGAGCAGATATGTTGCCATTGCACTTCAGCCTGAGGGACAGAGCAAGACTCTATCTCAAAAACAACAACAAAAAAACATTAACAGGCTGGAGGGAGAAGTAGAAGAGAGCTGAAGGAACTGGTGGTCTTTTAGGGAATGCAGGGCTCTTGGCTGGGCTCTTTGAATGATCTCGGGAGGAGGAAAGCACACGACTCACCCTACAGAAAACTTAATGTTGGATTGAAACTTTTCCCTCTTTTAAGACAAAACCATTCACAGTTCCCCTCAACACCTTTTGGTCTCTTTCTCTCTTTATCTAAATAATAATAGTAATAATTATATAATTAGATAATTATATATAATTATATAATATAATGTTATATATAATTATATACTATGTTATATATAAATATAATTACATTATATATAATTATATATTATATATTATATTAACATATATTATACATTATATATAAATTATATATTATATATAAATATATGATATGTAATATATAAATATAATTGTATG